>NC_088238.1:21614679-21919679 GCF_036934945.1 Oncorhynchus masou masou
CTCCCCTCCCTGTCCATCTGTCTCCCCCGCCTCTCCCCTAGCATCAGATGAGATGAACGCCTGGTGCATGACATGCATTGTGTGAGGTGGCAGCTCTTTGATAGGCCCGTCTGCTGTCTGCCGATCCTCTTCAAGACAGGTAGTCCTGCTCTCGCATCTCACCAACGGTTTTACACACACAGATCCTCACACAGACCCTTTGATCTGTTGAAGCTCCCAATGAATACAGAAATACAGACAGATTTGTGGATAATATATCGCTGCTCTTTTCTTAACCCTGTTCAGAATGGAGAGAGAGGCAGCGAGAGGCAGAGAGAGGTGGTTGGGGTTGCAGTCATTACAGTGCTCAGTTGGACAACACGCTGGCTGTCTTTTGAAGTTTAATTCCACTTGATGTATTATTTGGCGAACACACGTTTCTCAACTGAGGTCGGCCTGTGATTTATTTATTTACATTCTTGTTGTAGTTGATGCCAAAGTCACACCAAATAGCTTGTCCTCCTGGGCAGAGAGCTTGGAGATGAGGGCTCACTGCCAGTGGTAGTTTCAATCTCTGCTCCGCATGTCCATTTCACATGTATAGGGGCTACCAAGACATCAACAGCTTTACCCATAAACACCCATCTTTATTCCTGCCACTCCAGTAGAGCCCAATCATATGTCTGACGTGCTACTTTTGATACAGTGGTCAGGTAATAATGTATGGCCAATTGCCGTGTCGCCGGTGCGCGCCGAGGCACAGTGGAAGGTAGCAGGAGCATGCAGACGAACAGCGGGGCCATTCAGTTCCAACAGCCCAGACGGCTTTATGACGGACACATTCCATTTCCTGCTCCAGCAGCACTATCAGCACGGAGCCCGTCTTGTTCCACCACCTAAAGTGGGGCCTCCCTGCCAGGAGACAAATGCATCGGAGAGGCCAATTTCTATGGCAATTTCTGCTAGCGAAGTCGGTCAGCACGGTGTAACGGAGTGTTTGAGAGAGAAACTGTGTGTGTGTGTGTGTGTGTGTGTGTGTGTGTATGTCCGTGTCCGTGCCTTTGTGTGTCTGCATGTGAGTGAGAGATAAAACATGTGTAACAGAGAGGTGGAGAAACAGGTTGAGAGGAGCAGAAACAGGTAGAGGTGGAGAAACAGGTAGAGAGAAAGAGAGGTGGAGAAACAGAGGTGGAGAAACAGGTAGAGAGAGAGGTGGAGAAACAGAGAGGTGGAGAAACAGAGGTGGAGAAACAGGTAGAGAGAAAGAGAGGTGGAGAAACAGGTAGAGAGAAAGAGAGGTGGAGAAACAGGTATAGAGAAAGAGAGGTGGAGAAACAGGTAGAGAGAAAGAGAGGTGGAGAAACAGGTGGAGAGGTGGAGAAACAGGTAGAGAGAGGTGGAGAAACAGGTAGAGAGAAAGAGGTGGAGAAACAGGTAGAGAGAAAAGAGGTGGAGAAACAGGAGAGAGAAAGAGGTGGAGAAACAGGTGGAGAAACAGGTAGAGAGAAAGAGGTGGAGAAACAGGTAGAGAGAAAAGGTGGAGAAACAGGTAGAGAGAGAGGTGGAGAAACAGGTAGAGAGAAAGAGAGGTGGAGAAACAGAAAGAGGTGGAGAAACAGGTGGAGAAACAGGTGGAGAAACAGGTAGAGAGAAAGAGGTGGAGAAACAGGTAGAGAGAAAGAGGTGGAGAAACAGGTAGAGAGAAAGAAACAGGTAGAGCGAAAGGGAGGTGGAGAAACAGAGAGGTGGAGAAACAGGTAGAGAGAAAGAGAGGTGGAGAAACAGGTAGAGAGAAAGAGAGGTGGAGAAACAGGTAGAGAGAAAGAGGTGGAGAAACAGGTAGAGAGAAAGAGAGGTGGAGAAACAGGAGAGAGAAAGAGGTGGAGAAACAGGGAGAGAAAAGAGGTGGAGAAACAGGAGAGAGAAAGAGGTGGAGAAACAGGTAGAGGTGGAGAAACAGAGAGGTGGAGAAACAGGTAGAGAGAAAGAGGTGGAGAAACAGGTAGAGAGAAAGAGGTGGAGAAAAAGAGGTGGAGAAACAGGTAGAGAGAAAGAGAGGTGGAGAAACAGGTAGAGAGAAAAAGGTGGAGAGGTGGAGAAACAGGTAGAGAGAAAGAGAGGTGGAGAAACAGGTAGAGAGAAAGAGAGGTGGAGAAAGAGGTAGAGAGAAAGAGAGGTGGAGAAAAAGAGGTGTGGAGAAACAGGTAGAGAAGAGGTGGAGAAACAGGTAGAGAGAAAGGTGGAGAAACAGGTGGAGAAACAGAGGTGGAGAGAAAAGGTAGAGAGAAAGAGGTGGAGAAACAGGTAGAGAGAGAGAGGTGGAGAGGTAGAGAGGTGGAGAAACAGGTAGAGAGAAAGAGAGGTGGAGAAACAGGTAGGAGAGAAAGAGGTGGAGAAACAGGTAGAGAAACAGGTGGAGAAACAGGAAAGAGGTGGAGAAACAGGTAGAGAGAAAGAGGTGGAGAAACAGGTGGAGAGAGGTGGAGAAAGAGAGGTGGAGAAACAGGTAGTGGAGAAAGAGAGGTGGAGAAACAGGTAGAGAGAAAGAGAGGTGGAGAAACAGGTAGAGAGAAAAAGGTGGAGAAACAGGAGAGAAACAGAGAGGTGGAGAAACAGGTAGAGAGAAAGAGGTGGAGAAACAGGTGGAGAAACAGAGAGAGAGGTGGAGAAACAGGGTGGAGAAACAGAGGTGGAGAAACAGGTAGAGAAAAGAGGTGGAGAAAAGAGGTGGAGAAACAGGTAGGAGAGAAGAGAGGTGGAGAAACAGGTGGAGAAACAGGTAGAGAGAACAGAGAGAAACAGGTAGAGAACAGGTGGAGAGAACAGGTAGAGAGTGGAGAAACAGGTAGAGAGAGAAAAGAGGTGGAGAAACAGGTAGAGAGAAGAGAGGTGGAGGAGAGAAGAAAAGAGAGGTGGAGAACAGGAAGAGAGAGGTGGAGAAACAGAGAGGTGGAGAAACAGAGAGGTGGAGAAACAGAGGTGGAGAAACAGGTGGAGAGAGAAGGTGGAGAGAGGTGGAGAAACAGGTAGAGAGTAAAAGAGGTGGAGAAACAGGTAGAGAGAAAAGAGGTGGAGAAACAGGTAGAGAGAAAAGAGGTGGAGAAACAGGTGGAGAAACAGGTAGGAGAAAGAGAGGTGGAGGAGAAGAAAGAGAGGTGGAGAAACAGGTGGAGAAAAGAGAGGTGGAGAAACAGGAGAGGTGGAGAAACAGGTGGAGAAACAGGTAGAGAGAAGAGAGGTGGAGAAACAGGTGGAGAGAACAGGTAGAGGTGGAGAAACAGGTAGAGAGAAAGAGAGGTGGAGAAACAGGTAGAGAGAAAGAGAGGTGGAGAAACAGGTAGAGAGAAAGAGAGGTGGAGAAACAGGTAGAGAGAAAGAGAGGTGGAGAAACAGGTAGAGGTGGAGAAACAGGTAGAGAGAAAAGAGGTGGAGAAACAGGTAGAGAGAAAGAGGTGGAGAAGAGAGAGAGGTGGAGAAACAGGTAGAGAGAAAGAGGTGGAGAAACAGGTAGAGAGAAAGAGGTGGAGAAACAGGTAGAGAGAAAGAGAGGTGGGAGAAACAGGTAGAGAGAAAGAGAGGTGGAGAAACAGGTAGAGAGAAAGAGAGGTGGAGAAACAGGTAGAGAGAAAGAGAGGTGGAGAAACAGAGAGGTGGAGAAACAGGTAGAGAGAAAAGAGGTGGAGAAACAGGTAGAGAGAAGAGGTGGAGAAACAGGTAGAGAGAAAGGTGGAGAAACAGGTAGAGAGAAAGGAGGTGAGAGGTGGAGAAACAGGTAGAGGTGGAGGAGATGGAGAAACAGGTAGAGAGAAAGAGGTGGAGAGGTAGAGGAGAAACAGGTAGAGAGAGAGGTGGAGGGAGGTGGAGAAACAGGTAGAGAGAAAGAGAGGTGGAGAAACAGGTAGAGAGAAAGAGGTGGAGAAACAGGTAGAGAAAAGAGGTGGAGAAACAGGTAGAGAGAAAGAGAGGTGGAGAGAGGTGGAGAAACAGGTAGAGAGAAAGAGAGGTGGAGAAACAGGTAGAGAGAAAGAGGTGGAGAAACAGGTAGAGAGAAAGAGGTGGAGAAACAGGTAGAGAGAAAGAGGTGGAGGAGAAACAGGTGGAGAAACAGGTAGAGAGAAAGAGAGAAAGAGAGGTGGAGAAACAGGTAGAGAGAAAGAGAGGTGGAGAAACAGGTAGAGAGAAAGAGAGGTGGAGAAACAGGTAGAGAGAAAGAGAGGTGGAGGAGGAGAAACAGGTAGAGAGAAAAGAGGTGGAGAAACAGGTAGAGAGAAAGAGGTGGAGAAACAGGTAGAGAGAAAGAGGTGGAGAAACAGGTAGAGAGAAAGAGAGAAAAGAGGTGGAGAAACAGGTAGAGAGAAAGAGGTGGAGAAACAGGTGGAGAAACAGGTAGAGAAAGAGAGGTGGAGAAACAGGTAGAGAGAAAGAGAGGTGGAGAAACAGGTAGAGAGAAAGAAGGTGGAGAAACAGGTAGAGAGAAAGAGGTGGAGAAACAGGTAGAGAGAAAGAGGTGGAGAAACAGGTAGAGAGGAGAGGTGGAGAAACAGGTAGAGAGAAAGAGAGGTGGAGAAACAGGTAGAGAGAAAGAGAGGTGGAGAAACAGGTAGAGAGAAAGAGAGGTGGAGAAACAGGTAGAGAGAAACAGAGGTGGAGAAACAGGTAGAGAGAAAGAGAGGTGGAGAAACAGGTAGAGAGAAAGAGAGGTGGAGAAACAGGTAGAGAGAAAGAAGGTGGAGAAACAGGTAGAGAGAAAGGAGAAAGAGGTGGAGAAACAGGTAGAGAAAGAGGTGGAGAAACAGGTAGAGGTGGAGAAAAGGTAGAGGTGGAGAAACAGGTAGAGAGAAAGAGGTGGAGAAACAGGTAGAGAGAAAGAGGTGGAGAAACAGAGGTGGAGAAACAGGTAGAGAGAAAGAGGTGGAGAAACAGGTAGAGAGAAAGAGAGGTGGAGAAACAGGTAGAGAGAAAGAGGTGGAAAAGAGGTGGAGAAACAGGTGGAGAAAAGAGGAGAGAAAAGAGAGGTGGAGAAACAGGTAGAGAGAAAGAGAGGTGGAGAAACAGGTAGAGAGAAAGAGAGGTGGAGAAACAGGTAGAGAGAAAAGAGGTGGAGAAACAGGTAGAGAGAAAGAGGTGGAGAAACAGGTAGAGAGAAAAGAGGTGGAGAAACAGGTAGAGAGAAAGAGGTGGAGAAACAGGTAGAGAGAAAGAGAGGTGGAGAAACAGGTAGAGAGAAAAGGTGGAGAAACAGGAGAGGTGGAGAAACAGGTAGAGGTGGAGAAACAGGTAGAGGTGGAGAGAAGAGGTGGAGAAACAGGTAGAGGTAGAGGTGGAGAAAAAGAGAGGTGGAGAAACAGGTAGAGGTGGAGAAAAGAGAGGTGAGAGAAACAGGTGGAGAAACAGGAGAGAAAAGGTGGAGAAACAGGTAGAGGTGGAGAAAAGAGAGGTGGAGAAACAGGTAGAGAGAAAAGAGAGGTGGAGAAACAGGAGAGAAAAGAGGTGGAGAAACAGGTAGAGAGAGAAGAAAGAGGTGGAGAAACAGGTAGAGAGAAAGAGGTGGAGAAACAGGTAGAGAGAAAAGAGGTGGAGAAACAGGTAGAGAGAAAGGTGGAGAAACAGGTAGAGAGAAAGAGGTGGAGAGGTAGAGAGAAACAGAGGTGGAGAAACAGAGGTGGAGAAACAGGTAGAGAGAAAGAGGTGGAGAAACAGGTAGAGAGAAAGAGGTGGAGAAACAGGTAGAGAGAAAGAGGTGGAGAAACAGGTAGAGAGAAAGAGGTGGAGAAACAGGTAGAGGTGGAGAAACAGGTAGAGAGAAAGAGAAACAGGTGGAGAAACAGGTAGAGAGAAAGAGGTGGAGAAACAGGTAGAGAGAAAGAGAGGTGGAGAAACAGGAGAGAAAGAGAGGTGGAGAGAGAAAGAGGTGGAGAAACAGGTAGAGAGAAAAGAGGTGGAGAAACAGGTAGAGAGAAAGAGAGGTGGAGAAACAGAGAGAAAGAGGTGGAGAAACAGGTGGAGAAACAGGTAGAGAGAAAGAGGTGGAGAAACAGGTAGAGAGAAAGAGAGGTGGAGAAACAGGTAGGTGGAGAGAAAGAGAGGTGGAGAAACAGGTAGAGAGAAAGAGAGGTGGAGAAACAGGTAGAGAGAAAAGAGGTGGAGAAACAGGTAGAGAGAAAGAGGTGGAGAAACAGAGGTGGAGAAACAGGTGGAGAAAAGGTAGAGGTGGAGAAACAGGTAGAGAGAAAAGAGGTGGAGAAACAGGTAGAGAGAAAGAGGTGGAGAAACAGGTAGAGAGAAAGAGAGGTGGAGAAACAGGTAGAGAGAAAGAGGTGGAGAAACAGGTAGAGAGAAAGAGAGGTGGAAAGAAACAGGTAGAGAAAGAGGTGGAGAAACAGGAGAGGTGGAGAAACAGGTAGAGAGAAAGAGGTGGAGAAACAGGTAGAGAGAAACAGAGTAGTGGAGAAAGAGAGGTGGAGAAAGAGAGGTGGAGAAACAGGTAGAGAGAAAGAGGTGGAGAAACAGAGAGGTGGAGAAACAGGTAGAGAGAAAGAGGTGGAGAAACAGAAGGTGGAGAAACAGGTAGAGAGAAAGAAAGAGGTGGAGAAACAGGTAGAGAAAAAGAGGTGGAGAAACAGGTAGAGAGAAAAGGTGGAGAAACAGGTAGAGAGAAAAGAGGTGGAGAAACAGGTAGAGAGAAAGAGGTGGAGAAACAGGTAGAGAAACAAGAGAGGTGGAGAAACAGAGAGGTGGAGAAACAGGTAGAGAGAAAGAGAGGTGGAGAAACAGGTAGAGAAAAGAGGTGGAGAAACAGGTAGAGAGAAAAGAGGTGGAGAAACAGGTAGAGAGAAAGAGACAGAAAGAGAGGTGGAGAAACAGAGGTGGAGAAACAGGTGAGAGAAACAGGTGGAGAAACAGGTGGAGAAAAGAGAATCAGGTGGAGAGAGAGAGGTGGAGAAACAGGTAGAGAGAAAGAGAGGTGGAGAGAGAGAGGTGGAGAAACAGGTAGAGAGAAAGAGGTGGAGAAACAGGTAGAGAGGTAGAGAGAAAGAGAGGTGGAGAAACAGGTAGAGAGAAAGAGGAGGAAAACAGGTAGAGGTGGAGAAACAGGTAGAGAGAAAGAGGTGGAGAAACAGGTAGAGAGAAAGAGAGGTGGAGAAACAGGTAGAGAGAAAGAGGTGGAGAAACAGGTAGAGAGAAAGAGAGGTGGAGAAACAGGTAGAGAGAAAGAGGTGGAGAAACAGGAGAGAGAAAGAGAGGTGGAGAAACAGGTAGAGAGAAAGAGAGGTGGAGAAACAGGTAGAGAGAAAGAGAGGTGGAGAAACAGGTAGAGAGAAAAGAGGTGGAGAAACAGGTAGAGAGAAAGAGGTGGAGAAACAGGTAGAGAGAAAAGAGGTGGAGAAACAGGTAGAGAGAAAGAGGTGGAGAAACAGGTAGAGAGAGAGGTGGAGAAACAGGTGGAGAGGAGAAAGAGAAGAGGTGGAGAAACAGGTAGAGGTGGAGAAACAGGTAGAGGTGGAGAAACAGGTAGAGAGAAAGAGAGGTGGAGAAACAGGTAGAGAGAAAGAGAGGTGGAGAAACAGGTAGAGAGAAAGAGGTGGAGAAACAGGTAGAGAGAGAGGTGGAGAAACAGGTGGAGAAACAGGTGGAGAAAGAGAAAAGAGGTGGAGAAACAGGTAGAGAGAGAGAAAGAGAGGTGGAGAAACAGGTAGAGAGAAAGAGGTGGAGAAACAGGTAGAGAGAAAGAGGTGGAGAAACAGGTAGAGAGAAAGAGAGGTGGAGAAACAGGTAGAGAGAAAGAGAGGTGGAGAAACAGGTAGAGAGAAAGAGAGGTGGAGAAACAGGTGAGAGAAAGAGAGGTGGAGAAACAGGTAGAGAGAAAGAGAGGTGGAGAAAAACAGAGAAAGAGAGGTGGAGAAACAGGTAGGAGAGAAACAGAGAGGTGGAGAAACAGGTAGAGAGAGAAGAGAGGTGGAGAAAGAGAGAAGAGGTGGAGAAAGGTAAGGTGGAGAGAGGTGGAGAAACAGGTAGAGAGAAAAGAGGTGGAGAAACAGGTGGAGAAACAGGTAGAGGTGGAGAACAGAGGTGGAGAAACAGGTAGAGAGAAAGAGAGGTGGAGAAACAGGTAGAGAGAAAAGAGGTGGAGAAACAGGTAGAGAGAAAGAGAGGTGGAGAAACAGGTAGAGAGAAAGAGAGGTGGAGAAACAGGTAGAGAGAGAGGTGGAGAAACAGGTAGAGAGAAAGAGAGGTGGAGAAACAGGGAGTGGAACAAGTAGAGAGAGAGGTGGAGAAACAGGTGGAGAAACAGGTAGAGAGAAAGAGAGGTGGAGAAACAGGTAGAGGTGGAGGAGAAAAGAGGTGGAGAAACAGGTAGAAGAGGTGGAAGGTAGAGAAAAGAGGTGGAGAAACAGGTAGAGAGAAAGAGGTGGAGAAACAGGTAGAGAGAAGAGAGGTGGAGAAACAGGTAGGTAGAGAAAGAGTGGAGAAACAGGTAGAGAGAAGGGAGAGGTGGAGAAACAGGTAGAGAGAAAGAGAGGTGGAGAAACAGGTTGGAGAAACACAGAGGTGGAGAAACAGGTAGAGAGGTGGAGAGTGTGGAGAAACAGGTAGAGGAGAGGTTCTTTAGAGAGTTAGAGGTGGAGAAACAGGTAGAGAAGTGGTGGAGAAACAGGTAGAGAGAGAAAGAGGTGGAGAAACAGGTGGAGAAACAGGTAGAGAGAAACTTAAGGTAGAAACCAGAGGTGGAGAAACAGGGAGAGAGAAAGAAAGGTGGAGAAACAGGTAGAGGTGGAGAGAAAAGAGAAAGAGGTGGAGAAACAGGTAGAGAGAAGAGAAGAGAGAAAGAGAGGTGGAGAAACAGGTAGAGGTGGAGAAAAGAGAGGTGGAGAAACAGGTAGAGGTGGAGAAAAGAGAGGGGAGAAACAGGTAGAGAGAAGAGAGGTGGAGAAACAGGTAGAGAGAAAGAGGTGGAGAAACAGAGAGGTGGAGAAACAGGTAGAGAGAGGTGGAGAAACAGAGAGGTGGAGAAACAGGTAGAGAGAAAAGAGAGGTGGAGAAACAGGTAGAGAGAAAGAGGTGGAGAAACAGGTAGAGAGAAAGAGAGGTGGAGAAACAGGTAGAGAGAAAGAGAGGTGGAGAAACAGGTAGAGAGAAGAGTAGAGAGAAACAGGAGAAACAGGTAGAGAGAAAGAGAGGTGGAGAAACAGGTAGAGAGAAAGAGGTGGAGAAACAGGTAGAGAGAGAGAAAGAGAGGTGGAGAAAGAGAGGTAGAGAGAAAGAGAGGTGGAGAAACAGGTAGAGAGAAAAGAGGTGGAGAAACAGGTAGAGAGAAAGAGGTGGAGAAACAGAGAGTGGAGGTGGAGAAAGAGAGGTGGAGAAACAGGTAGAGAGAAAAGAGGTGGAGAAACAGGTAGAGAGAAAGAGAGGTGGAGAAACAGGTAGAGAGAAAAGAGGTGGAGAAACAGGTAGAGAGAAAGAGGTGGAGAAACAGGTAGAGAAAAGAGGTGGAGAAACAGGTAGAGAGAAAAAGAGGTGGAGAAACAGGTAGAGAGAAAGAGAGGTGGAGAAACAGGAGAGAGAAAAGAGGTGGAGAAACAGGTAGAGAGAAAAGAGGTGGAGAAACAGGTAGAGAGAAAAGATGGAGAAACAGGTAGAGAGAAAGAGGTGGAGAAACAGGTAGAGAAAAGAGGTGGAGAAACAGGTTCTGAGAGGAAAGAGGTGGAGAAACAGGTAGAGAGAAAGAGAGGTGGAGAAACAGGTAGAGAGAAAGAGAGGTGGAGAAACAGGTAGAGAGAAAGAGAGGTGGAGAAACAGGTAGAGAGAAAGAGAGGTGGAGAAACAGGTAGAGAGAAAGAGGTGGAGAACACTCTAGTAGAGAGAAGAGAGTGGAGAAACAAGAGGTGGAGAAACAGGTAGAGAGAAAGAGGTGGAGAAACAGGTGGAGAAAGAGGTGGAGGTAGAGAGAAAGAGGTGGAGAAACAGGTAGAGAGAAAGAGGTGGAGAAACAGGTAGAGAGAAAGAGAGGTGGAGAAACAGGTAGAGAGAAAGAGGTGGAGAAACAGGTAGAGAGAAAAGAGAGGCGGAGACAGTGGAGAAACAGAGAGGTGGAGAAACAGGTAGAGAGAAAGTGTCCAGGTAGAGAAAGAGGTGGAAGAGGTGGAGAAACAGGTAGAGAGAAAGAGAGGTGGAGAAACATCAGAAGAAAAGAGAGGTGGAGAAACAGGTAGAGAGAAAGAGAGGTGGAGAAACACAGAAAGAGGTGGAGAAACAGGTGGAGAGAGAGAGAGAGGTGGAGAAACAGGTAGAGAGAAAGAGAGGTGGAGAAACAGGTAGAGAGAGAAAGAGGTGGAGAAACAGGTAGAGAGAAAGTAGAGAAAAAGGTGGAGAAACAGGTAGAGAGAAAGTGGAGAAACAGGTGGAGTCAGAAAGAGGTGGAGAAACAGGTAGAGAGAAAAGAGGTGGAGAAACAGGTAGAGAGAAAGAGAGGTGGAGAAACAGGTAGAGAAAGAGAGGTGGAGAAACAGTAGAGAGAAACAGAGGTGGAGAAACAGGTAGAGAGAAGAGGTGGAGAAACAGGTAGAGAGAGAGGTGGAGAAACAGGTAGAGAGAAAGGGAAACAGGTAGAGAGAAAGAGAGGTGGAGAAACAGGTAGAGAGAAAGAGGTGGAGAAACAGGTAGAAAAGAAACACATGGAGAAACAAGATGGAGAAACCAGAGAGGTGGAGAAACAAGAGAGAAAGAGAGAGAGGTGGAGAAACAGGAAAGAGAGAAACAGAGAGGTGGAGAAACAGGTAGAGAGAAAAGAGGTGGAGAAACAGAGAGAGAGAGGTGGAGAAACAGAGGTGGAGAAACAGGTAGAGAGAAAGAGAGAAAGAGAGGTGGAGAAACAGAGAGGTGGAGAAACAGAGGTGGAGAAACAGAGAAAGAGGTGGAGAAACAGGTAGAGAGAAAGAGTGGAGAAACAGGTAGAGAGAAACAGGTAGAGAGAAAGAGGTGGAGAAACAGGTAGAGAGAAAGAGGTGGAGAAACAGGTAGAGAGAAAGAGAGAGAAACAGGTGGAGAAACAGGTAGAGAGAAGAGGTGGAGAAACAGGTAGAGAGAAAGAGGTGGAGAAACAGGTAGAGAAACAGAGAGGTGGAGAAACAGGTCAGAGGTGGAGAAACAGAGGTGGAGTGGTAGAGTTCTGAGAGGTGGAGGGGGGAAAACAGGTGGAGAAACAGGTGGAGAAACAGAGGTGAGAGGTGAAAACTTTAGGTAGAGAAAGGTGGAGAAACAGAGGTGAGAAACCAGAGGTGGAGCAGAAAGAGGTGGAGAAACACAGTGAGAGAGACAAGAGAGAAAAAGGTGGACAACAGAGGTGGAGAAAAAGAGAGCAACAGAGGTGGAGAAACAGGTAAGAGAAAGAGGTAGAGAGGAGGTGGAGAAACAGGTAGAGGAAGAGAGCTATGGAACAGAGGTGGAGAAACAGAGAGGTGGAGAAACCAACAGAGGTGGAGAAACATAGAGGTGGAGAAACAGGTAGAGAGAAAGAGGTGGAGAAACAGAGAGAGAAACAAGAGAGGTGGAGAAACAGGTGTGGAGAAACAGAGAGAGTGGAGAAACAGGTAGAGAGAGAGGTGGAGAAACAGGTAGAGGTGGAGAAACAGGAGAGGAGGAGAGGTGGAGATAAACAGGTAGAGAGGTGGAGAAACAGGTAGAGAGAGGTGGAGAAACAGGTAGAGAGAGGTAGAGAAAGTAGAGAGGTGGAGAAACAGGTAGAGAGAAAAAGAGAGGTGGAGAAACAGGTAGAGAGAAAGAGGTGGAGAAACAGGTAGAGAGAAAGAGGGAGAGGTGGAGAAACAGTAAGAGTAGAGAGGTGGAGAAACAGGTATAGAGAAAGAGGTAGAGAGAGATGGAGAAACACAGAGAGGTGGAGAAAGAGAGAGGTGAGAAACAGGTAGAGAGAAACATGGTAGAGAAAGAGAGGGAGAAACATGTATAGAGAAAGAAGGGTGGAGAAACAGGTATAGAGAAAAGAGAGGGAGAAACATGTATAGAGAAAGAGAGAGGGAGAAACATGTAGAGAGAGAAAGAGAGAGAGAAAAAGGGAGAGAGAAAGAGAAAGGGAGAAACAGAGCGGTGGAGAAACAGGTAGTGTCAGCCTGGTCTTAATATTTTGTGTTTTCTTTATTTATTTGTTCAGGCCAGGGTGTGACATGGGTTTTGGTATGTGGTGTGTTTTTGTCTTGGGGTTTTTCACAGGTATTGGGATTGTAGCTTAGTGGGGTTTTCAGCTTAGTCTATGGCTGTCTGAAGTGGTTCTCAATCAGAGGCAGGTGTTTATCGTTGTCTCTGATTGGGAACCATATTTAGGCAGCCATATTCTTTGAGTGTGTCGTGGGTGATTGTCCTTGTTACTGTCTATGTGTTTGCACCAGTATAGGCTGTTTCTGTTTTCATGTTAAGTTTCTTGTTTTGTAGTGTTTGTGTTTAGTTGTTTTTTTATTAAACATGAATCTTAATAGCCACGCCGCATTTTGGTCCGACTCTCTTTCGCATAAAGAAAACCGTTACAGGTAGAGAGAAAGAGAGAGGGAGAAACAGGTGAAGAGAAACAGAGAGGTGGAGAAACAGGTAGAGAGGGGGAGAATCAGGTAGAGAGAAACAGAGAGGTGGAGAAACAGGTAGAGAGAACGAGAGGGGGAGAAACAGGTAGAGAGAGGGGGAGAAACAGGTAGAGAGAGGGGGAGAAACAGGTAGAGAGAGGGGGAGAAACAGAGAGGTGGAGAAACATGTAGAGCGAAAGAGAGAGGGAGAAACAGAGAGAAAGAGGGAGAAACAGGTAGAGAGGGTGAGAAACAAAGAGGTGGAGAAACAGGTAGAGAGAATGAGAGGTGGAGAAATAGGTAGAGACAAAGCGAGAGGGATAAACAGAGAGGTGGAGAAACTTCTGTGAATTCAAACAGGTAGGAGGGATCCGTGGAGAAACAGTCCACACAAATTTCACATGCTGTTGTCCAAATGGAATAGACAACAGTTGGAAATTATAGGCAATTAGCAAGACACCCCCAATAAAGGAGTGGTTCTGCAGGTGGTGACCACAGACCACTTCTCAGTTTCTATGCTTCCTGGCTGATGTTTTGGTCACTTTTGAATGCTGGCGGTGCTTTCACTCTAGTGGTAGCATGAGACGGAGTCTACAACCCACACAAGTGGCTTTAGTGCAGCTCATCCAGGATGGCACATCAATGCGAGCTGTGGCAAGAAGGTTTGCAGTGTCTGTCATCGTAGTGTCCAGAGCATGGAGGCGCTACCAGGAGACAGGCCAGTACATCAGAAGATGTGGAGGAGGCCGTAGGAGGGCAACCACCCAGCAGCAGGACCGCTGCCTTCGCCTTTGTGCAAGGAGCAGGAGGAGCACTGCCAGAGCCCTGCAAAATGACCTCCAGCAGGTCACAAATGTGCATGTGTCTGCTCAAACAGTCAGAAACAGACTCCATGAGGTTGATATGAGGGCCCGACGTCCACAGGTGGGGGTTGTGCTTACAGCCCAACATCATGCAGGACGTTTGGCATTTGCCAGAGAAAACCAAGATTGGGAAAATTCGCCACTGGCGCCCTGTGCTCTTCACAGATGAAAGCAGGTTCACACTGAGCACATGTGACAGACGTGACAGAGTCTGGAGACGCCGTGGAGAACGTTCTGCTGCCTGCAACATCCTCCAGCATGACCGGTTTGGCGGTGGGTCAGTCATGGTGTGTGGTGGCACTGTCCACACAAATTTTTTTGGGGGCCGCACAGCCCTCCATGTGCTCGCCAGAGGTAGCCTGACTGCCTTTAGGTACCGAGATGAGATCCTCAGACCCCTTGTGAGACCATATGCTGGTGCGGTTGGCCCTGGGTTCTTCCTAATGCAAGACAATGCTAGACCTCATGTGGCTGGAGTGTGTCAGCAGTTCCTGCAAGAGGGAGGCATTGATGCTATGGACTGGCCCGCCCGTTCCCCAGACCTGAATCCAATTGAGCACATCTGGGACATCATGTCTCGCTCCATCCACCAACTCCATGTTGCACCACAGACTGTCCAGGAGTTGGCGGATTCTTTAGTCCAGGTCTGGAAGGATATCCCCCAGGAGACCATCCGCCACCTCATCAGGAGCATGCCCAGGCGTTGTAGAGAGGTCATACAGGCACGTGGAGGTCACACACACTACTGAGCCTCATTTTGACTTGTTTTAAGGACATTACATCAATGTTGGATCAGCCTGTAGTGTGGTTTTCCACTTTAATTTTGAGTGTGACTCCAAATCCAGACCTACATGGGTTGATAAATTTCATTTCCATTGATAATTTTTGTGTGATTTTGTGGTCAGCACATTCAACTATGTAAAGAAAAAAGTATTTAATAAGAATATTTCATTCATTCAGATCTAGGATGTGTTATTTTAGTGTTCCCTTTATTTTTTTGAGCAGTGTATATAGCCCGTAGCATAACAGCTGCACCAACGCATAGGTACTTACACCACCAACGGACATGGGAACAATAACTGACAGAGGGAACAGAGGACACATATATAACATACTCATCAGGGGAAATGGGAACCAGGTGTGTGTAATCAGACAAGACAGTCCGGGGTTGATGCTAATGAAACCCGTTCAGTGAAGCCTAGAAAGCCGGTGACTTGGACCTCGGAACTGGTGTACAGAATGAGAATCATGGTACTGGAGGGATCCGGACACATGTACGCTCGTCGTCCCCTCATGCAATAGTTTGTACATCTCAATTGTCAGTAGAAACCACATTTGTTTAAGCCGTATCAGGCAGTAAATGAGGCTGATATGAGGCTGATACTATTTTGCTGCCAGACAAGGCTCCGCTGATAGCCAGGTGTAGTGGTGGTAAGGTGTCACTCCATGGTGCTGCCAGACAAGGCTCCGCTGATAGCCAGGTGTAGTGGTGGTAAGGAGTCACTCCATGGTGCTGCCAGACAAGGCTCCGCTGATAGCCAGGTGTAGTGGTGGTAAGGTGTCACTCCATGGTGCTGCCAGACAAGGCTCCGCTGATAGCCAGGTGTAGCAGTGGTAAGGTGTCACTCCATGGTGCTGCCAGACAAGGCTCCGCTGATAGCCAGGTGTAGAGGTGGTAAGGTGTCACTCCATGGTGCTGCCAGACAAGGCTCCGCTGATAGCCAGGTGTAGCTGTGGTAAGGTGTCACTCCATGGTGCTGCCAGACAAGGCTCCGCTGATAGCCAGGTGTAGCAGTGGTAAGGTGTCACTCCATGGTGCTGCCAGACAAGGCTCCGCTGATCGCCAGGAGAAGTGGTGGTAAGGAGTCACTCCATGGTGCTGCCAGACAAGGCTCCGCTGATAGCCAGGTGTAGTGGTGGTAAGGTGTCACTCCATGGTGCTGCCAGACAAGGCTCCGCTGATAGCCAGGTGTAGTGGTGGTAAGGAGTCACTCCATGGTGCTGCCAGACAAGGCTCCGCTGATAGCCAGGTGTAGCAGTGGTTAGTAAGGTGTCACTCCATGGTGCTGCCAGACAAGGCTCCGCTGATAGCCAGGTGTAGTGGTGGTAAGGAGTCACTCCATGGTGCTGCCAGACAAGGCTCCGCTGATAGCCAGGTGTAGCAGTGGTAAGGTGTCGGGACTCTGCTGTTGTGACAGCTTCATGTAGACCCTAACAGTTTGTGGGCACGGTTTGTCACCGTTATAGTCCAATTAATGTATTGTTTAGTGTTATGTTGTGTAGTGGCTTTGCTGGCATGCATCAAAACACATTTTTGGGGGGTTTTCCCAACCAAGATTTACATGTTAAAATCGCCACTGGTATCAACCCACATAAAGTGTTGATGTCATGTTGTTGACAGTGTGCTCTTTAGACAGCTAAATGAGTGTGCCTGGTGGAACTGCTATGGTTTCAGACAACCGCAGCCCTCTAATTACAGGCTAATTATATAAACAGCTGTCTGCTAACACCCTTCTCTTTATAACACAAAGAAACACACACACACACACCACACACACACACACACACACACACACTGCCCTGGGGTGTGTGGGGTGATATCCAGTGCATCATACACATTGACAGCAGACTGAATGGTGTTGTTGAGAACAGAAGCTGTTCAGGCTGCGTGAGGAGCAGGGTGCTTGGCCCATGCCACTGACATCTTTATAGTAATCTTATCCCGTCTCACTCACAAGCCATGCAAATTATCTATGCGCCAATGTGTAGATCCACCTTTCTTCTGCTGTGTGTGTACGAATGCATGTGTTTGTGCGCACGTGTGTGAATGAGAGAGAGAGAGATTGTATTTTGTTTGATTGAGCTTTAGTATGCACACTGTAGAGGGCCTTGTTCATTTCCCAGTAATTTTAAGAGAAGTACTGTCTCATCAAGGCTCTTTATTGAAGCCTGTATCTGTTATTCACCATTACTTTTTATGTGTTCAGCATTACATAATAGATGCCAGGATGAAACGGTGCCTGCAGTGATCTCTGCAGGATTCAGTCAGAGCTACTTTTGAGGACTGTTGAGTGGTTTCACCTGATCTGAACACAACAGGCTGGTATATAGTCAGCGCCAAGATAGGCTACGCTTGCCGTGGTTAAAAGGCACCTCTCAGGCTGGTAACGCTAGGCTAGTCTAAATGATGTAGCATACGAGGCACCTCTCTGAGCTCACAACTCCCAGAGGGGAACAGCTGTCTCCCTCCTCACATTTAGACTCCACAACCTGTTCCCTCTCCAGGGCCTTACATGACACCTGCTTACCATAGGCTCAGACTCCATACTTTACTCTGCTGTGGAAGGAGAACAGTCATTTCCCACATAGATTGGTTTCTCGAGGCGTTTGGTCCACTGAAGGCGACTGGTGACCTTTTCTATCTGTGTCTAAAACACTACTGCCTCTAGATAGCCTACAGATAAATTAATAGCCTGAGTGGTTTCTGTCAAGGTCAAACTTAAGAGACATTTTGTGATGTATGTAGATATGCCTACAGGTTCCCTTGCACATATTGTAATGTTTATGCATGTGCTGTATTTCTCTGATACTGTGGACAGTGTATGCCTGCCTTTGCTTCAGCATGTTTATGTGCATGTATTTGTCTAAGTCCAGGATCTCTCTCTGCTACAGAACTCCTGCTGCTGCTGTTACCTCAGTACTACTGCTGCTGCTGTTACCTCAGTACTACTGTTGCTGTTACCTCAGTACTACTGCTGCTGCTGCTGTTAGCTCAGTACTACTGCTGCTGCTGTTACCTCAGTACTACTGTTGCTGTTACCTCAGTACTACTGCTGCTGCTGCTGTTAGCTCAGTACTACTGCTGCTGCTGTTACCTCAGTACTACTGCTGCTGCTGTTACCTCAGTACTACTGTTGCTGTTACCTCAGTACTACTGCTGCTGCTGTTACCTCAGTACTACTGCTGCTGCTGTTACCTCAGTACTACTGTTGCTGCTGTTACCTCAGTACTACTGCTGCTGCTGTTACCACAGTACTACTGCTGCTGCTGTTACCTCAGTACTAATGCTGCTGTTACCTCAGTACTACTGCTGCTGCTGTTACCTCAGTACTACTGCTGCTGTTACCTCAGTACTACTGCTGCTGCTGTTACCTCAGTACTACTGCTGCTGTTACCTCAGTACTACTGCTGCTGTTACCTCAGTACTAATGCTGCTGCTGTTACCTCAGTACTACTGCTGCTGTTACCTCAGTACTACTGCTGCTGCTGTTACCTCAGTACTACTGCTGCTGTTATCTCAGTACTACTGCCGCTGCTGTTATCTCAGTACTACTGCCGCTGCTGTTATCTCAGTACTACTGTTGCTGTTACCTCAGTACTACTGTTGCTGTTACCTCAGTACTACTGCTGCTGCTGTTACCTCAGTACTACTGTTGCTGCTGCTGTTAGCTCAGTACTACTGCTCCTGCTGTTACCTCAGTACTACTGCTGCTGCTGTTACCTCAGTACTACTGCTGCTGTTACCTCAGTACTAATGCTGCTGCTGTTACCTCAGTACTACTGCTGCTGTTACCTCAGTACTACTGCTGCTGCTGTTACCTCAGTACTACTGCTGCTGTTACCTCAGTACTACTGCTGCTGTTACCTCAGTACTACTGTTGCTGTTACCTCAGTACTACTGCTGCTGCTGCTGTTAGTTCAGTACTACTGCTGCTGCATTTACCTCAGTACTACTGTTGCTGTTACCTCAGTACTACTGTTGCTGTTACCTCAGTACTACTGTTGCTGCTGCTGTTAGCTCAGTACTACTGCTGCTGCTGCTGTTAGTTCAGTACTACTGCTGCTGCATTTACCTCAGTACTACTGTTGCTGTTACCTCAGTACTACTGTTGCTGTTACCTCAGTACTACTGTTGCTGCTGCTGTTAGCTCAGTACTACTGCTCCTGCTGTTACCTCAGTACTACTGCTGCTGCTGTTACCTCAGTACTACTGCTGCTGCTGTTACCTCAGTACTAATGCTGCTGCTGTTACCTCAGTACTAATGCTGCTGCTGTTACCTCAGTACTACTGCTGCTGTTACCTCAGTACTACTGCTGCTGTTACCTCAGTACTACTGCTGCTGTTACCTCAGTACTGCTGCTGCTGTTATCTCAGTACTACTGCTGCTGCTGTTACCTCAGTACTACTGCTGCTGCTGTTACCTCAGTACTACTGCTGCTGTTACCTCAGTACTACTGCTGTTGCAGTTACCTCAGTACTACTGCTGCTGTTACCTCAGTACTACTGCTGCTGCTGTTACCTCAGTACTACTGCTGCTGCTGTTACCTCAGTACTACTGCTGCTGCTGTTACCTCAGTACTACTGCTGCTGCTGTTACCTCAGTACTACTGCTGCTGCTGTTACCTCAGTACTACTGCTGCTGTTACCTCAGTACTGCTGCTGTTACCTCAGTACTGATGCTGCTGCTGTTACCTCAGTACTACTGCTGCTGTTACCTCAGTACTACTGCTGCTGTTACCTCAGTACTACTGCTGCTGTTACCTCAGTACTACTGCTGCTGTATTACCTCAGTACTACTGCTGCTGTATTACCTCAGTACTACTGTAGCACTGACTGTCACTCTCTGTCCATATCTCCTGTCCTCCCTTTCTCCTGCTCCTCTCTTCCGCCCATCCCCCCTTCCTCCTCACTTGTCAGGCGTGTCATGATAGCACAGAATGAGTGGGATGAGAAATGGCCTCATCCCACTGGAGAGAGATACTCCACACTGATCTCATCACTAGAGGACTGAACGCTGTAGTGACCTCCTCATACACCGCATTGATTCACACACACACACACTCTCTCACACACAGGCACGCACGCACGCACGCACGCACGCACGCACGCACGCACGGACAAACACTCACACACACTCTCTCACACACAGACACGCACGCACGCACGGACAAACACTCACACACACTTACATGGTACACACACACACACACACACACACACACACACACACACACACACACACACACACACACACACACACACACACACACGGCTGTGTCATCCTTCACCAGCCCTGGGCCATAGAGAGGACACTCACCTGCTATTGCAGTGCACCTAACTGAAGACCTACTTTACCATCCTCCTCCTGGAAGTGGGTTATTTGAAGGTCACACACTCAACAGACCAACATGTAGAGGTCAAGTTTATAGGATGCAGACTCTTCAGTCCTTACACAGTCCTCCAGTCCCCAAGGGTCAGCCCTGGTATCTTGTCCCCATTCAAGATTCCATCAGGAATCCCACTGAAAGAAGATCATATCTGTGTGCTGCTCATAGTAAGGAATGCTGTTTTAATGTTATGTGAATGTTCAGTGACATTGGAAGTGAATCCACCTGCCCTCCATGTCTATCTACTGAAGTACGTGGCAGATTATTGTCCTTATCTGGTGTGTGTGTGAGTGCACGTTTGTGTGTGTGAGAGTGAGAAGGAGAGAGAGTGAAAAAGTGGCGGATAGAGCAAGGGAGAGAGTTAGAAAGAGGGAGATTGGACAAATTAGTTCAGAGAAAGTGCTGACACCAGTGTTCTGCTTGCATTCTGTTTGTTTGTCCCATCATGCAACAGCGCAGTGTAAATACACAGTAATTACTGGCCACAGCTCATATTGTTTTTATTCAATCAGATGACAGCTGTTGGCACCATCACATTTAGCCCATGTTGTGGGCCAGACAGCTTTTTTTTTTTTTCATGTGTCACGAGCAATGACGCAGGGTCACAGACGGGTCACGTGGTGCCAGTGAGGGGCATCTGCTCTGGGAGGCGGGCAGAAGGCTGACATTATTATTCACTGGGCTGTCAAAGTACAGAGCACCCAGGATGGCATGGAAGAAAAAAAATATTCTGACCTGCGCTACCAGCAGCCACAGACAGGGGGAGCCAGTGGACTTTAGAATCCCACAGACGAAGAGGGATCTTATTGTGATAGGTCCACACTGCCGGAGCCTGCTTCCTTTGTTGCCCCCCAACTGTCGCACCCCCCCTTCCCTCTCTCCTCCTCTCTCTCACTCACACACACACACTCTCTCTTTCTCTCTCTCGTTCTTTATCCTGCCTCATCTCCCCTTCCTCTCCCATCCGTGGATGAAATGAACAGCACCAGGAGAGGTGGTGTGGATCAGACAGACAGACAGAGTGAGTGGGACTGGAGGACAGTGGTTTCTTCACTGCTGTACTGACTGTGAGCCTGGAAGAGGCTGCTGCTGGCTGGGCTCTTTGTGGAGATATACGTACCTGTGGAGAACGGACACTGACACAGCTGGCTGCCAATAACACTCAACTGTGAGAGCCGCCGTGCAAGAGGTGCATTTTACTGTGCCGTCGGTGAATTTAGGTATGTGTGTGGGGGGGAAGAGGTATCGTGCGTGTGTGTGTTTTTGCATTGAAAGATGCATGTATCAGTCTGTTTTTTACTGTGTGGATTAACATGGCATAGTCTCTTTTCTCATGCTGATGTCAATTGGCTGGCTGGGTTGTTTTGTTTCCTTGGCAGAACAGGATTTTATTTCTGACCCCATTCAGGGGGTTTTGATTACAAATTCATGTTTACAATGTTGTTGCGGTGCGAGAGAGAGGGAGAAAGGAGAACGCGGTCGAAAAACCATTCCTCCGACGTGGTCGGCAGAACAACTTGTTCTTCAAAAGTAGGTTATTCATGAATTCCTCTGACTTCTCGACGCTCGTTATCAAACGCTCTCTGGCCGACAGATTGAGATTGCCTTGTGTCTGTCAGTGCGCATGCTCTCCAACAGACGGAACGCTTGAATGTCGTTGCCTTGGGGTCTGAAAGATGAGATAGAGGACCTAAGCATTGCCAGGCATTGGGCCAAATCACTGTCTTTTAGTGTGCTGAAGGTTAGGGGCACATTTCTCTCTGGTTCCCTCCTTGCATTATCAATGGAAATGACGAGTCCATTCAATCATCCTGTTTCAGTGGGAATTCCATTGGTTCGAGGATGTGTGCCCTCTTGGTTTGCTTGAGATGGAGGATATTTCAAGAGGATATTGTAGGCACAGGAGGCTGTTGAGGGTAGGACGGCTCATACTAACATCTGGAACGGAGCGAGTGGAATGGCATCAAACGCATGGAAATTCTCCACTCCAGCCATTACCACAAGCCTGTCCTCCCAAATTAAGGTGCCACCAATCTCCTGTCGTTGCAGGCTATGTGTGTAGAGTGTGGGGATGTCAACACTGTATATGGTGTACGTGGGATTGTGTGATGGTACAATAGTGGAATATATGTGGTCAGACAGACATGCAGAGACAGACAGACAGACAGACAGAGACAGGGAGACAGACAGACAGACAGGGAGACAGACAGACAGACAGGGAGACAGACAGACAGACAGACAGACAGGGAGACAGACAGGGAGACAGACAGGGAGACAGACAGACAGGGAGACAGACAGACAGACAGACAGGGAGACAGACAGACAGGGAGACAGACAGACAGGGAGACAGACAGACAGGGAGACAGACAGACAGGGAGACAGACAGACAGGGAGACAGACAGACAGGGAGACAGACAGACAGGAGACAGACAGACAGGGAGACAGACAGGGAGACAAATAGACACAGTGAATGGTAGTAGTACAAATGTGGAGTATCGGTGAGACTTGTGCCCATTCCAGCCCTCTCGCTCGCTCTCTCTCTCCCTGGAGCTTTGCCGTTGCTTCCCTCTCTCCTTCCCCTTCGACCCCTCCCTCGACCCCTCCCTCCATCCTGCTGAGGAGGCAAATTTAGAGTGGGCGAGCTTCAGCCCATTCATAATTGCGATGGGGGAGAAGTGGAAAAGGAGGGAGGGGAGAGAAAGACCCCCCCCCCCAGAGACCTCATTACGTATTTATGTCTAGATGTGTAGACATTTCTCTCAACACATGTTTGCCTCATTCACCAATTAACACCCTCACTCCCAATCCAACGGCTGTGTTGACAGATGTTGAACTGATAGAACCGTGCTTGTGTGTATCTGCATTGCCTGCTCTCTGGGGGTTTCGGCTGGGTTTCTGTATAATCACTTTGTGACAACTGCTGATGTAAAAAGGGCTTTCTAAATAAATTTGATTGATTGATAGAGCTCACACTGGTCCATGCTTTGGTGCTTGTTTGCATAATATGCAAATATTGTCTATTGTGACATCCTGGGTTTGACTGTTGAGTTTTTCCAGACCACAGGAAAAATGTACCGCTGGTCACGTGATCAGGACAAACTCCTGGCCCTGACCATGACACCTGCTCTTAGGCCTTACCGAGTTGTTATTGGTCTTTTCCTCCAGGGGGCGTCATAGACAAGGACCTGCGTCACTACCTCAACCTGCGCTTCCAGAAGGCCTCAGTGGACCACGAGCTCCAGCAGATCATTAGAGACAACCTCTACCTCCGCACCATACCCTGTGAGTAACCCCCCTAACCCAGTCCCCAATCTCTTACCTGGTGTCCTTCCCGCCCTCTCACAGGGAGATATTCTTCATCCACCCCAGCCTACCTGTCCAATAACACACGGAATCGTCTATGTTTCCTGGCCATGCCACCTGGAAAAACTAGCTACGAGATATCCACAGATCTGGTTCAAATCTCACTTTCCAAATTTGGGAATACGTCCAATAGATACACAACCAGTAGATTCCTTCCAATTGATGAAATACATTGGCATTTGACTCTTCGGTCTTCATTCCCTGCCTCCGCTTCTTCTCCAGCAGCTGCTGACTCTCTGTTGGTCTGGCTGGGTTCAGTAATGGATGATCTGGCTTCATGATTTGGCTGGAGGGATGAACCTGGCCTCCTGCAGCCGCCTGTCTCAGCGGAGGGTGGTCTCAGATTGAACCTTGGCAGCGCCATTCTGTAATCAGCACCTGAATCTCAGCAGGCAGGCGGGCACCATGGTTAAGGCCTATTTATTGTAAAACCATGCCAGTTTTAGTCTCCCAGCTCAGTTGACTATCTAGCTAGCCCTCCAGCACTGCATTTCAAGAGCGTTGGTCTACTAATGGATTGTGTGTATGTGTGTAGCAGTGCTCCTACATAGCATTTAGACTGAAACAGTCAAAAGAGATTCAATACTTAGTCATGTTTATGTTTCATTGGCAACAATGCATATACAGTTGAAGTCAGAAGTTTACATACACTTAGGTTGGAATCATTCAAACTCGTGTTTCAACCACTCTATACATTTCTTGTTAACAAACTATAGTTTTGGCAAGTCAGTTGTCATTCACAAAGTAGATGTCCTAAGTAATCTTTCCAACAATTATTTACAGACAGATTATTTCACTTATAATTCACTGTATCACAATTCCAGTGGGTCAGAAGTTTACATAGTTGACTGTGCCTTTAAACAGCTTGGAAAATTCCAGAAAATGATGTCATGGCTTTAGAAGCTTCTGATAGGCTACTTGACATAATTTGAGTCAATTGGAGGTGTACTTGTGGGTGTATTTCAAGGCCTACCTTCAAACTCAGTATCTCTTTGCTTGACATCATGGGAAAATCAAAATAAATCAGCCAAGACCTCAGGACAAAATTGTAGACCTCCACAAGTCTGGTTCATCCTTGGGAGCAATTTCCAAATGCCTGAAGGTACCACGTTCATCTGCACAAACAATAGTACGCAAGTATAAACACCATTGGACCACGCAGCCGTCATACCGCTCAGGAAGGAGACGTGTTCTGTCTCCTAGAGATGAACGTACATTGGTGCAAAAAGTGCAAATCAATCCCAGAACAACAGCAAAGGACTTTGTGAAGATGCTGGAGGAAACGGGTACAAAAGTATCTATATCCACGGTAAAACGAGTCTTATATCGACATAACCTGAAAGGCCGCTCAGCAAGAAAGAAGCCACTGCTCCAAAACCTCCATAAAAAAGCCAGACTACAGTTTGCAACTGCACCTGGGGACAAAGATCGTACTTTTTGGAGAAATGTCCTCTGGTCTGATGAAACAAAAATAGAACTGTTTGGCCATAATGACCATCGTTATGTTTGGAGTAAAAAGGGGGAGACTTGCAAGCCGAAGAACACAATCCCAACCGTGAAGGACGGGGGTGGCAGCATCATGTTGTGGGGGTGCTTTGCTCCAGGAGGGACTGGTGCACTTCACAAAATGGATCATGAGGTAGGACAATTATGTGGATATATTGAAGCAACATCTCAAGATCTCAGTCAGGAAGTTAAAGCTTGGTCGCAAATGGGTCTTCCAAATGGACAACGACACCAAACATACTTCCAAAGTTGTGGCAAAATGACTTAAGGACAACAATGTCAAGGTATTGGAGTGGCCATCACAAAGCCCTCACCTCAATCCTATAGACATTGTGTGGGCAGAACTGAAAAAGTGTGTGTGAGCAAGGAGGCCTACAAACCTGACTCAGTTACACCAGCTCTGTCAGGAGGAATGGGCCAAAATTCACCCAACTTATTCTGGGAAGCTTGTTGAAGTTTGACCCGAGTTAAACAATTTAAAGGCAATACTACCAAATACTAATTGAGGGAATGTAAACTTCTGACCCACTGGGAATGTGATGAAAGAAATAAAAGCTTAAATAACTCCTTCTCTCTACTATTATTCTGACATTTCACATTCTTAAAATAAACTGGTGATTCTAACTGACCTAAGACGGGGTATTTTTACTAGGATTAAATGTGAGGAATTGTGAAAAACTGAGTGTAGATGTATTTGGCTAAGGTGTATGTAAACTTCCGACTTCAACTGTAGATGAGTATTCTGTTGACACTGCATAAGGTTTCTCATCAAGGTTCTTGTCTCTCATGAAGTTATGGAGGAGATTATTTTTAATCCATAACATCAAATTTGATTTGTCACATACACATGTTTAGCAGATGTTATTGCTGGTGTATCGAAATGCTTGTGTTTCTAGTTCCAACAGTGCAGTTATAGCTAACAAGTAATGTCTAACAATTGCACAACAATACACAGAATACACACACATTTAAAGTAAAATAGCTGACGGGCAATGTCGGCGCACCATAGACTAAAATACAGTCGAATAGAATAAAGTATATACATACTGAATGAGATTAGTAGTGCAAAATATGTAAACATTATTAAAGTGACTAGTGTTCCAATTATTTCAAAGTTCCAAAGTGGCCAGTGATTTCAGGTCTATGTATATAGGGCAGCAGTCTCTAATGAGCTAGTGATGGCTATTTTAACAGTCTGATGGCATTGGAATAGAAGCTGTTTTTCAGTCTCTCGGTGCCAGCTTTGATGCACCTGTACTGACCTCGTCTTCTGGATGATAACTGGTGGAACAGGCAGTGGCTTGGGTGGTTCTTGTCCTTGATGATCTCTTTGGCCTTCCTGTGACATCGGGTGGTGTAGGTGTCCTGGAGGGCAGGCAGTGTGCCCCTGGTAATGCGTATGGCCTCTGGAGAGCCCTGCAGTTGCGGGTGCTGCTGTTACCGTACCAGGCGGTGATACAGCCCGACAGGATGCTCTCAATTGTGCATCTGTAAAGGTTTGTGAGTGTTTTAAGTGCCAAGCCAAATTTCTTCAGCCTCCTGAGGTTGAAGTGGTGCTGTTGGGTGGACCATTTCAGTTTGCCTGAGGTTGAAGTGGCGCTGTTGGGTGGACCATTTCAGTTTGCCTGAGGTTGAAGTGGCGCTGTTGGGTGGACCATTTCAGTTTGCCTGAGGTTGAAGTGGCGCTGTTGGGTGGACCATTTCAGTTTGCCTGAGGTTGAAGTGGCGCTGTTGGGTGGACCATTTCAGTTTGCCTGAGGTTAAAGTGGCGCTGTTGGGTGGACCATTTCAGTTTGCCTGAGGTTGAAGTGGCGCTGTTGGGTGGACCATTTCAGTTTGTCAGTGACGTGTGTTCACTTGTTTAATGGTCTTCATGATATTTGTCTGTACAACATTTGCTCTCAAAATTGCCATCTTAGGTGATAGTAACTGGAAGTGTGTGTGTGTGTGTGTGTGTGTGTGTGTGTGTGTGTGTGTGTGTGTGCATCCTCATGGATTTTTGTGTGTGTGGGTCTGCTTGTGTGTGTGTGGGTCTGCTTGTGTGTGTGTGGGTCTGCTTGTGTGTGGGGGTCTGCGTGTGTGTGGGTCTGCTTGTGCGTGTGGGCGCATCTGTGTGTGTGTGCGTTCATAATGTATTACCCTAGCCATGCCGTTCCAGCCCATCTGTCTGTATCTATAATGGAGAGACATTCTTCAAGGCACGTCAGGGAGATTTCATTAGGCCCATTTTGCCTCTACTCTGTGGACAGGGAAATGAGAGGTACAAGAAGGCCTATTTGTTAGAGGCGGGCACCAGTGTTATTCTCCCATAACTCCATGAGGTGGGTTTGAGGGAGAGAGGGAGAGAGGAAGGAAGGGGGAATGAAAGAGAGAGCGCTGGCAGTGGATGATCAGAGGAAGTGTGAGTCATTATTCCCGCAGCACAGGAGCTGCATGGCCTTGGACTTCCATTGACTGAAGCGTGTGGTGCTAGGAGGGAGAGAGAGATGGACAGAGGAGGGACAGGCCCAGTGGAAGTGAGTGGGGGAGTGTGGTGCTAGGAGAGAGAGAGAGAGATGGACAGATGAGAGACAGGCCCAGTGGAAGTGGGTGGGGGAGTGTGGTGCTAGGAGAGAGAGAGAGAGATGGACAGATGAGAGACAGGCCCAGTGGAAGTGGGTGGGGGAGTGTGGTGCTAGGAGAGAGAGAGATGGACAGAGGAGGGACAGGCCCAGTGGAAGTGGGTGGGGGAGTGTGGTGCTAGGAGAGAGAGAGATGGACAGAGGAGGGACAGGCCCAGTGGAAGTGGGTGGGGGAGTGTGGTGCTAGGAGAGAGAGAGATGGACAGAGGCACAGGCCCAGTGGAAGTGGGTGGGGGAAGGTGGGAAAGGAGAGAGAGAGAGAGATGGACAGATGAGAGACAGAGGAGGGACAAGCCCAGTGGAAGTGGGTGGGGGAGTGTGGGAAAGGAGAGAAAAGAGTGATGACACACCTCATGGGATGAGAGTGAGAGACCAAAAGACCTGTTACTAACAACCTCAACCAAACTTGTAAAACTAGACACAATCCTGCAACCATGGAGAGGTAAATACCTGTCTATTTATGGACAATGTGCCCTGATTAACTCATTAGTGATGTCTCCGTTTACTCACTTACTTATGGCGCTGCCTACTCCTGATGATTCGTTTTTCAAATCATATGAGCAAAATATATTTCACTTTATTCTTGACGCTAAACCAGACAAGATAAAGCGAGCCTATCTATATAATGAATATGAATTGGATGGGTTGAGATTAAATATAAAAGCACTAAACCTCTCTCTAAAAGCTTCACTCATTCAAAAGTTTTATTTGAACCCAAAATGGTTCTCAAGTAGATTAATAAGAAAAGCTTTGTTTAAAAATGGCCTTTTTGCCTTTGTGCAGTTTGCCATGTCTCATTTTCGATTAATTGAAAATGATACTTTTTTCAAAGTATCTGTCTTTATCAAACAAGCATTGCAGAGCTGGCTACAATTTACATTTCATCCCCCTGAAACGATAGAACAAATGTTACAACAAATATTATGGCTGAACTCAAATGTGCTGGTTGATAAAATACCTGTATTTATGGGAAAGATGTTTGAAAAGGCTATTTTGTTCTTAAATTATATCGTACATTGTAATGGTAGAGTTATGTCCTTCATGGAGTTATCAGAATTGTACAGGAAGGTCTGCTCAATCCAAGAGTACAACCAATTGATTACAGCACTGCCCCAAAAATGGAGGAGGCTGTCACTCCCTTGCCTTAGAGATCCACATTATGCTCTATGTTTGGTTAGGTCAGGGTGTGACTTGGGTGGAAAAGTCTATGTTTTCTATTTCTTTGTTTTTGGCCGTGTGTGTGTGTGTGTGTGTGTGTGTGTGTGTGTGTGTGTGTGTGTGTGTGTGTGTGGTTCCCAATCAGAGGCAGCTGTCTATCGTTGTCTCTGATTGGGGATCATATATAAGTTGTCATTTTCCTTTTGGGTTTTGTGGGATCTTGTTTTCTGTTTAGTGTCTGTGACTGACAGAACCGTTTGTTTTTGCGGTGTTACAGTGCCTTGCGAAAGTATTCGGCCCCCTTGAACTTTGCGACCTTTTGCCACATTTCAGGCTTCAAACATAAAGATATAAAACTGTATTTTTTGTGAAGAATCAACAACAAGTGGGACACAATCATGAAGTGGAACGACATTTATTGGATATTTCAAACTTTTTTAACAAATCAAAAACTGAAAAATTGGGCGTGCAAAATTATTCAGCCCCTTTACTTTCAGTGCAGCAAACTCTCTCCAGAAGTTCAGTGAGGATCTCTGAATGATCCAATGTTGACCTAAATGACTAATGATGATAAATACAATCCACCTGTGTGTAATCAAGTCTCCGTATAAATGCACCTGCACTGTGATAGTCTCAGAGGTCCGTTAAAAGCGCAGAGAGCATCATGAAGAACAAGGAACACACCAGGCAGGTCCGAGATACTGTTGTGAAGAAGTTTAAAGCCGGATTTGGATACAAAAAGATTTCCCAAGCTTTAAACATCCCAAGGAGCACTGTGCAAGCGATAATATTGAAATGGAAGGAGTATCAGACCACTGCAAATCTACCAAGACCTGGCCGTCCCTCTAAACTTTCAGCTCATACAAGGAGAAGACTGATCAGAGATGCAGCCAAGAGGCCCATGATTACTCTGGATGAACTGCAGAGATCTACAGCTGAGGTGGGAGACTCTGTCCATAGGACAACAATCAGTCGTATATTGCACAAATCTGGCCTTTATGGAAGAGTGGCAAGAAGAAAGCCATTTCTTAAAGATATCCATAAAAAGTGTTGTTTAAAGTTTGCCACAAGCCACCTGGGAGACACACCAAACATGTGGAAGAAGGTGCTCTGGTCAGATGAAACCAAAATTGAACTTTTTGGCAACAATGCAAAACATTATGTTTGGCGCAAAAGCAACACAGCCCATAACCCTGAACACACCATCCCCACTGTCAAACATGGTGGTGGCAGCATCATGGTTTGGGCCTGCTTTTCTTCAGCAGGGACAGGGAAGATGGTTAAAATTGATGGGAAGATGGATGGAGCCAAATACAGAACCATTCTGGAAGAAAACCTGATGGAGTCTGCAAAAGACCTGAGACTGGGACGGAGATTTGTCTTCCAACAAGACAATGATCCAAAACATAAAGCAAAATCTACAATGGAATGGTTCAAAAATAAACATATCCAGGTGTTAGAATGGCCAAGTCAAAGTCCAGACCTGAATCCAATCAAGAATCTGTGGAAAGAACTGAAAACTGCTGTTCACAAATGCTCTCCATCCAACCTCAACGAGCTCGAGCTGTTTTGCAAGGAGGAATGGGAAAAAATTTCAGTCTCTCGATGTGCAAAACTGATAGAGACATACCCCAAGCGACTTACAGCTGTAATCGCAGCAAAAGGTGGAACTACAAAGTATTAACTTAATAAGGGGGCTGAATAATTTTGCACAGTTTGAAATATCCAATAAATGTCTTCCACTTCATGATTGTGTCCAACTTGTTGTTGATTCTTCACAAGAAAATACAGTTTTATATCTTTATGTTTGAAGCCTGAAATGTGGCAAAAGGTCGCAAAGTTCAAGGGGGCCGAATACTTTCGCAAGGCACTGTATTTTGTTGAAGTGTTTTTTGAAATAAAAGGTATCATGAACACTTACCACGCTGCGCTTTGGTCCACTCTTCCTACCACCAACGAGAGCTGGAACAGAGGAGGGTGGCAGCGGTAGGAGGTAGGGAACTGGTCTGTCTGCCCAATATAAAGGATCAAAACTGGCGGAGGAATAAAAATAGCATAAATAGGAAAGTATACCAGTTTCATTTGAGGACCAGGATGTTGACAACTGTGCCATACAGATTGCAAAATAATTGGGAAGCGATTTTTGATGTACCGATTCCATGGTACAGGGTGTATGAGTTGATACATGTATATAAAACAACGCAAGATTCAAGACTTTGTGCTTTTCAGATAAAATGATTATATGGAATTCTTGCCACCAACAAAATGTTGAATATTTGGGGCATAAAATCATCGAAGCTCTGCAGATTTTGTTGTGAGGATACAGAATCAATAGAGCATTTATTTTGGTATTGCCCTCAGGTAGCCTGTTTCTGGTCTCAGGTTCAGGAATGGCTGAAAATGCATAGCATTGATCTAAACGACCCTATAAATAGTACTGTTAGGAGATCTGGAGGGACCGGGTCAGTCAATTACTAATATACTAATACTCTTAGTGAAAGTATTTATGTTCTACATGCAATCTGTATATTCTATTCAATTAGATAGATTGAAATTGTACGGTAACATCATAGCATAGTTGAAAGATATGTGTTGCGTAGAAACCCGAAGTGGGTGGCCAACAGAGATAGATGGGATGGGCTGAGGGTGAGGGTGACCAGCAGAGATAGATGGGATGGGCTGAGGGTGACCAGCAGAGATAGATGGGATGGGCTGAGAGAAGCTGAGGGTGACCAGCAGAGATAGATGGGGTGGGCTGAGGGTGACCAGCAGAGATAGATGGGATGGGCTGAGAGAAGCTGAGGGTGACCAGCAGAGATAGATGGGATGGGCTGAGGGAAGCTGAGGGTGGGTATGTGGAATTGGAGACAAGTGGGAGTGGAGTTGCTGTGTGAGAGAGAATAATGGTCAAAAGATAAAGGGGAAAAAAAGTCAAAATAAAACATAATAAAAGTACATTTGAATGTCACTAAGTGGCAGTGTTTTTAATTAATTTTAACTAATGCTGGGTTTGCCTGAGGCTGATGCCGTGCAGGTGTTTGTACACGTGCATATACACACACTCTCATTCATAAACACATACAAGAACACACACATACATGTAATAGTGCCAGACATGCACACAAACATATACAGTTGGCATTGCTGTTATGATTCCAGTTGTCCTTGATGTCCTTTGTTTTAAATGTATTATTATGTTTTATTTTTTTGCTTTGTTGTTTGCTGTTTTCTTGTCTTCCTTTTTTCTATTTAGTTCATTACCTTGGTTGTTGGTGCATTGGGGGGTTCTTGGGGGAAGGGGAATGGAATTAATCGGGGGAGTTTTTTCTTCCTGGGGGGACTGTGGGAGCGGTCTGGAATGGTTGAGGGACAGCTATTGGGGAACTGTGGGGGGATCTTGGAGGGTTCGGGTTTCACCAGATTGTGATCAGGAAAAAGGAAACGACTTATATGACATGTATTTTCTGTCACTATCATGCACACGCTCCCTCACACACAAGGATGGCTCTGTTGCAGAAAGACTGATACATGTTTGATAGTGTCTTGATGCTGTAGTGTTTGTCCTTCATGTTCTAATACTTTAATGTTACCCCTTCCTTGTGTTTATTGTATTAAATAATTATATGCATTTTTAAAAACTACCTCACCCATACGCGTATAGTGCCTTGCAAAAGTATTCATCCCCCTTGGCGTTTTTCCTATTTTGTTGCATTACAACCTGGAATTTAAATGGATTTTTATTTGGAATTCATGTAATTGGACATACACAAAATAGTCTAAATTGGTGAAGTGAAATTGAAAAACTTACTTGTTTAAAAAATAAAATAATCATAATGGAAAAGTGGTGTGTGGATATGTATTCATCCCCTTTGCTATGAAGCCCCTAAATAAGATCTGGTGCAGCCAATTACCTTCAGAAGTTACATAATTAGGTAGATTGCACACAGGTGGACTTTATTTAAGTGTCACTTGATCTGACACATGATGTCAGTATATATACACCTATTCTGAAAGGCTCCAGTGTCTGCAACACCACTAAGCAAGCGGCACCATGAAGACCAAGGAGCGCACCAAACAGGTCAGGGACAAAGTTGTGGAGAAGTACAGATCAGGGTTGGGTTATAAAAAAGATCAAAAACTTTGAACATCCAACGGAGCACCATTAAATCCATTATTACAAAATGGAAAGAATATGGCACGACAACAAACCTGCCGAGAGGGCCGCCAACCAAGACTCACAGACCGGGCAATGAGGGCATTAATCAGAGAGGCAACAAAGAGACCAAAGACAACCCTGATGGAGCTGCCATCTCTACAGCGGAGATTGGAGTATCTATCCATAGGACCACTTTAAGTCGTACACTCCACAGAGCTGGGCGTTACAGAAGAGTGGACAGAAAAAAGCCATTGCTTACAGAAAAAAAATAAGCAAACACGTTTGGTGTTCACCAAAAGGCATGTGGGAGACTCCCCAAACATATGGAACATGTACTCTGTTCAGATGAGACTAAATTTGAGCTTTTTGGCCATCAAGGAAAACACTATCGGGCGCAAACCCCTCTCATCACCCCGAGATCACCATCCTCACAGTGAAGCATGGTGGTAGCAGCATCTGTGGGGATGTTTTTCATTGGCAGGGACTGGGAAACTGGTAAGAATTTAAGGAACAATGGATAGCATTAAATACAGGGAAATTCTTGAGGGAAATCTGTTTGTCCCAGTCTCAAATCTCTGGAAGACAAAGGTTCACCTTCCAGCAGGAAAATGACCCTAAGCATACTACTAAAGCAACACCCGAGTGGTTTAAGGGAAATTATTTGGAATGGCCTAGTCAAAGCCCCGACCTCAATCCAATTGAGAATCTGTGGTATGACTTAAAGATTGCTCTACACCAGCAGAAACAATCCAACTTGAAGGAGCTGGAGCAATTCTGCCTTGAAGAATGGGCAAAAATCCCAGTGGCGAGATGTGCCAAGCTTATACAGACATACCCCAAAAGACTTGCAGCTGTAATTGCTGCAAAAGGTGGCTCTACAAAATATTGACTTTGGGGGGGGGGGGGGGGTGAATAGTTATGCATGCTCAAGTTTTTATTTATTTTTGGTCTTATTTCTTGTTTCTTTCACAATAAAACATATTTTGCATCTTCAAAGTGGTAGGCATGTTGTGTGAATCAAGTGATACAAACCCCCCAAAATCTATTTTAATTTCAGGTTGTAAAGCAACAAAATTGGAAAAATGCCAAGGGGCTGAATACTTTCGCAAGCCACTGTAGAAGACTGCAGAGAGAGCGAGAGGAAAGAGAGAGGGAGGCAAAGGTAGGAATAGATACTTGAACCATGATTAAGGGACAGAGGATATATACTTGAGCTAGGATCTGGGGACTGGGGATAGATACTTGAGCCAGGATCAGGGGACAGAGGATATATACTTGAGCTAGGATCAGGGGATAGATACGAGCCAGGATCAGGGGACAGGGGATAGATACTTGAGCCAGGATCAGGGGACAAGGGATAGATACTAGAGCAAGGATCAGGGGAATGGGGATAGATACTTTGCCAGCCAGGATCAGCCAGGACAGGGGACTGGGGATAGATACTTGAGCCAGGAGCTGGGGATAGGATGAACCAGGGGACTGGGGATAGATACTTGAGCCAGGATCAGGGGACAGGGGATCTTGAGCCAGGATCAGGGGACTGGGGATAGATACTTGAGCCAGGATCAGGGGATCACTTGAGGGACAGGGGACTGGGGATAGATACTTGAGCCAGGATCAGGGGACTGGGGATAGATACAGGATCAGGGAACTGGGGAGCCAGGATCAGGGGACTGGGGATAGATACTTGAGCCAGGATCAGGGGACTGGGGATAGATACTTGAGCCAGGATCAGGGGACTGGGGATAGATACTTGAGCCAGGATCAGGGGACTGGGGATAGATACTTGAGCCAGGATCAGGGGACTGGGGATAGATACTTGAGCCAGGATCAGGGGACTGGGGATAGATACTTGAGCCAGGATCAGGGGACTGGGGATAGATACTTGAGCCAGGGACAGGGGACTGGGGATAGATACTTGAGCCAGGATCAGGGGACTGGGGATAGATACTTGAGCCAGGATCAGGGGACTGGGGGGACTGGGGATAGATACTTGAGCCAGGGACAGGGGACTGGGGATAGATACTTGAGCCAGGGACAGGGGACTGGGGATAGATACTTGAGCCAGGATCAGGGGACTGGGGATAGATACTTGAGCCAGGATCAGGGGACTCAGGATTGAGGACAGAGATACTGCAGCTCATGCCAATAGTATTCCATGTCAGTGACCCTGATAGCGTAGCGATGGTATGTGGCCAGCTAATTCAGTGCTTCCAGCTTTTAAACAAATTGCCTCTTCTGACTCCAATGTGACTGTGAGGAATCAGCCCCATCACCTGGTAATCCACCTAGTTCTGATTTGATAGGGGGGCCAACAGTTGAGTGACATTAGTATGTGCCACTCTGATGACAATGGCCCATAGGCTCCGCCCCACCTGGATTCTAGGATATTCCTTTGCTATACTGTATGCAGTCTGAATGTATGGGGTCTTGCTCGCTCTCTCTCTTTCGCTCTCTCTCTTTCTCTCTCACTCTTGCTTGCTCCCTTTTTCTCACTATTTCTTTCTTTTGCTCTTTCTCTCTTTTTGTGATCTTCTCTCCCTTTCTATATTTCTCTCTCTCTCTCTCTCTCTCTCTCTGCTGTATGTAAAATGTGCTACAGCTTGGAAAATGAATAAATGTGACTCTGGATGACAACATATGATATTTATTTCCAAAATCAGGGCTGTTTTCCTAAAGAAGTTAAATCTGCTTTGTGTTTTGTTTCCTTGCCACGATACTAACAAGAATCGCGATGCTGGTATCGTCCCGACATGACTAGCAATCAACTGTAGCTATTCTTAGCTTCCTTCGCTGCCTGTGATGGCAGTCTACATGTGTGGACACAGTAAAGCTCTCTGTGGGGAATGGGCTTACCTGTTACTCTGAATAATGCAGCTGATTCACAGGATGAAAAGAGCACAGGAGAGACTGTGGTTGTTAAGTGGGAGTTGGGGGAGAGAGAGAGACATCATTATAACACTGTACATAGCCATAATATGACGTGTCTATTCCTCAGAATATAAATGTGTCTACTTCTTTGAAACTTGTGAGTGTAATGTTTACTGTTAATTTTTGATTGTTTATTTCACTTTTTGTAAACACATGTTTCCCATGCCAATAAAGCCCTTTGAATTGAGAGAGCGAGAGAGAGACATAGAGATGAAGTCTTCTCTCTTTTCATCAACTCTTAAAAAAAAAAAAAAATTGCACTCTCTCTCTTTGTCAATTCAATTCAAGGGGCTTTATTGGCATGGGAAACGTGTTAACATTCTCTCCCTCTCTTCCCCCTCTTTGACATGCCATTGATTGACATTGCAGTGTCATGCTCTGTCCATGTAAATGCCCATGATCAACCTGTTCGTTAGTTTTAATGGTGGGTGGCACCGCAACAGGTGAAGTAAGGACCTTGTGTTGTTAATGGTGGGATGCCTAACAGGGGAGGCGTCCAGCCAATGTGTCCTTGATGGACAAAACACCCAGTGAGCATTTGTAAATGGGAACTTAGATTTTATGGAGGGTGTGATTGAATATATGCCGTGTGTGTGTGTGCATGCATGTGCTGCTATGTGGAATGGGAGCATTGTGTTAGAATGGGCAGAGTTTGTGTACCAGAGTGTGTGATTAATGGTGAGGCTGCTGCCCAGAGGGACATTGAGTGTATGCTAATGGATAGGGAGGAAAGACCACTGGGGGTGTTTACTAATGAGCAGTGCTCGAAGAGAGGGACAGAGAGAGAGAGAGGGAGGGAGGGAGACAGAGAGGAATGTGCCACAAACTACCTGTTCTCTGTCAGAGCTGTGAGTCTGTGATGATCAGATTGTTTGATACTGGTGAGGGCTGTGTGATGATCTGATTGTTTGGTACTGGTGAGAGCTGTGTGATGATCTGATTGTTTGGTACTGGTGAGAGCTGTGTGATGATATGAATGTTTGGTACTGGTGAGAGCTGTGTGATGATATGAATGTTTGGTACTGGTGAGAGCTGTGTGATGATATGATTGTTTGGTACTGGTGAGAGCTGTGTGATGATCAGATTGTTTGGTACTGGTGAGAGCTGTGTGATGATCTGATTGTTTGGTACTGGTGAGAGCTGTGTGATGATCTGATTGTTTGGTACTGGTGAGAGCTCTGTGATGATATGATTGTTTGGTACTGGTGAGAGCTGTGTGATGATCTGATTGTTTGGTACTGGTGAGAGCTGTGTGATGATATGATTGTTTGGTACTGGTGAGAGCTGTGTGATGATATGATTGTTTGGTACTGGTGAGAGCTGTGTGATGATGAATGTTTGGTACTGGTGAGAGCTGTGTGATGATATGATTGTTTGGTACTGGTGAGAGCTGTGTGATGATCTGATTGTTTGGTACTGGTGAGAGCTGTGTGATGATCTGATTGTTTGGTACTGGTGAGAGCTGTGTGCCACAGTAGGGGGTCGTCCTCTACCTCTCTCAATTCAATTCAAAGGGCTTTACCTATCTCACACTGATGAGCATGTGCTTGTTAGGCGGGTTGCCAGGTATCTGTCAGGTATCCCTCCGTCCTTTCCTGTCTTTTTCACTTCCCTTTCCTGTTATCCTTGTGTTTATGATTGATGGCAGCAATAGAATAATAATAATAATATTGGCTCCTGAGTGCTCCTTCCTTCCTTCATGCATTATTCACACTGTCTCTATTAGCACAGAGGCTGCCTAATGAAAGTCAGGTTGACACTGAGCCTCACGCCGGAGCTGGAACAATGGGCCCCATTGTGGAGCTCTGAGCTGAGGCTGTGTGTGGAGACGAAAGAGTTGTGTGCTCCGTAATAAAGGTGTCTCCATCAGTCTGGCGTGTGTGTGTGTGTGTGTGTGTTACTCACCACAGAGACCTGAGGAGACCTGTTTCTCTGCTCTATAGATCTAAGGCTTGTGCAATCAGCCCTGTCTCACACTATAATTGTGCCTCAGGCTCTTCTCTGGTTCTCCTTCTTTCCGTCTGGACTATCTCCTTCTCCCTTCATCCTTCACTCAGCCTCAGGTTAGATCGGTTGAAGCCAGGCGCAGGCGCCTTCCCTCGCATACGCCACAGCGCAGCAAGCTCACTTTAGCAGCTTACTTACTCACTGGAGCCCGGCCGTGGTTTCCATGGCAACGACTGTCTCCACTCCCTGCCTGCTTCAAAGGCGTGACACTTCTCAATGTCGCGCTCTCTTTCTCTTCTCTTCTCTCTCCCTTCTTCGCTTTCTCTTTTACTCTCTCTCTCAAAACTGAGAAAAAAACAGGCACGGCCCTCCAGAAGCAGGGACATACAATAACAGGATTGAGGTCATAAAACTGATGAGATTGGCCACATGGGCTGTCAATCATGGTGAAAGTGAAAAGGGGTTGGGCTCTGTGCCCGGTGGTTTTGAGTGACAGGGCGGGACACAGATGTTGATAGGCCATAGTGAGCATGAGCTGTGAAGCATTGCTCTTCTGCAGATGTGGCTCCAGAGAGAGCCAGAGAGAAGAGTGCATCTCTCCCCACACATAGAACACGCAACATGGTCCTGATCTGTGTGTCTGAGACCCTGCCACATGTTTCCCTGTCTCAGATACTGGATGTGTTCAGCCCAGGGACACCTTGACATGAAGCTCCCAGTGAGCCATCTGGTTCCTACAACCCACTCGTTGATAATATTGAGCTGATGCTCTGGCATTGTGGAAAGAGAGTGGAATTGAGTCATGCTAAGTACTTCTCTTTCTCTAGTGATTTCAACCCTTGACATATTGAGTCTGGAGTTTTGCTTTTTCTAGACTTACTGTATCGTTATAATGATGGATTCTATATCTGAAATGTTACTTGTGGAGGAAATGTCTGTTCCATTCCTGTTCCATTGATTCCCACCTCCTCAGTGATAACCTGTATGACTAAGACACAAGGCAGTGCTGACTGGCTCCTCCTCAGTGATAACCTGTATGACTAAGACACAAGGCAGTGCTGACTGGCTCCTCCTCAGTGATAACCTGTATGACTAAGACACAAGGCAGTGCTGACTGGCTCCTCCTCAGTGATAACCTGTATGATTAAGACACAAGGCAGAGTGCTGACTGGCTCCTCCTCAGTGATAACCTGTATGACTAAGACACAAGGCAGTGCTGACTGGCTCCTCCTCAGTGATAACCTGTATGACTAAGACACAAGGCAGTGCTGACTGGCTCCTCCTCAGTGATAACCTGTATGACTAAGACACAAGGCAGTGCTGACTGGCTCCTCCTCAGTGATAACCTGTATGACTAAGACACAAGGCAGTGCTGACTGGCTCCTCCTCAGTGATAACCTGTATGACTAAGACACAAGGCAGTGCTGACTGGCTCCTCCTCAGTGATAACCTGTATGACTAAGACACAAGGCAGTGCTGACTGGCTCCTCCTCAGTGATAACCTGTATGACTAAGACACAAGGCAGAGTGCTGACTGGCTCCTCCTCAGTGATAACCTGTATGACTAAGACACAAGGCAGTGCTGACTGGCTCCTCCTCAGTGATAACCTGTATGACTAAGACACAAGGCAGTGCTGACTGGCTCCTCCTCAGTGATAACCTGTATGACTAAGACACAAGGCAGTGCTGACTGGCTCCTCCTCAGTGATAACCTGTATGACTAAGACACAAGGCAGTGCTGACTGGCTCCTCCTCAGTGATAACCTGTATGACTAAGACACAAGGCAGTGATAACCTGTATGACTAAGACACAAGGCAGTGCTGACTGGCTCCTCCTCAGTGATAACCTGTATGACTAAGACACAAGGCAGTGCTGACTGGCTCCTCCTCAGTGATAACCTGTATGACTAAGACACAAGACAGTGATAACCTGTATGACTAAGACACAAGGCAGTGATAACCTGTATGACTAAGACACAAGGCAGTGATAACCTGTATGACTAAGACACAAGGCAGTGCTGACTGGCTCCTCCTCAGCCCTCCTACAGTGCTCACAATGAGGTCCCCTCAGACAGTCATGTTCTATTGGTGTTCACATCATGTACTGAGGCAGGCTGACACACACACACACACACACACACACACACACACACACGAACACATACAGAAACACCTGATTTCTGATGTCACGGAGCCCCTTTTCCAGTCACTGTCCTGTCCTGTGTGAGGACAGTGACTGGCATCATGTAACTCTCCCTTTAAGTAGCAGTCAATTTATTTGTGGCAGTTGATGAGCTATAGTTCCAGCCGCATCATCAAGACAAGATGTTCCCAGAAAGTGTATTTGAATCACATGCTAATCCAAAGGAATGAACCTTCTACCTGTGTTACTTAAAATACTGTCTTCCTAAATGTTTGGCATCCATTTTGGCACAGCTGGCAAGGTGACAGAGCAGCAATATGGGAAACTGCTTCCGACAGCCGTATCTCCAAAAGGTACCACGGCCATTTTTAAAAGGAAGGCTTATCTATCCAAAAGCTCTAAAGAGTGGTTTTCTCCCTCCTTTGCGCCCCTGACATAAAGCAGATTGCAATCGAGGCTTTTCAGCGAATGAACTCGCGAATCGCCTCCTGGCACGACGTGGCGATGCATCACAAGAAAAGAGAAAATCAACAAACGCGTGTTCTGCCAACAGAGATAGAGGACCACTGTGGAGAACCCTACCAAATTACAGCCCTGTGAAGTCACTCACTGTGTAGAAAGAATAAACAGTACGTTCTGGAATTCATATCTTGTTTTTGAGGGAATGTTTGATTTTTATCTGATATGACTTCAAGTTTTTTTTTAGTGTGTTTGTGTGACGTCGTTTCAACCAGTTTTGCCTACCGGGGTGTGTGTCCGTGAGTGTGTGCACACGCTCTCATTCTCCTATGTACGTGTGTGAGATTTTCCCTCCTCTCTCTTAGTTATGTGTGTGACTGCCGGGCTTATTTTGGGCTTGGCCTGTCTGTGATTCAGAGTTGAGTAGTTGATTGTGGACTGCAGTCACTCTGCTCAGATCTGACTCCTGAAGGTGACCTAATGGGGCTGCAGCAGCTATAGCAGTCCACTGGTAGGACCAGGCCTGTGAGTGGAGCTCTTTATTCCTCTCCTCAGGGTCTCCCGACCTGTCCCACTGTGTCTCTCTGAGTCTTAGGATTTAGTTCAAGCACCGGTGTAAATCCCTGCAGTGTAAAAGGCCCATGAGAACCCCAGCCCAGCCGCTGGTCCCCACAGGTAGGATAGCCAGAGGATGTTAGTTGGGCTGGGTTCAGATATGGCTCCACAGCCATGGGTCTACAGCGTCAATATTCCCAGTTCCAGGCAATTATGTCAGAATTGGGCGTTTCAGTGCAGACAGATGGAGGATGGCGGGACGGACACACACTCCTCAGAGGAGCAGAGAGGAGAGGAGCCGATCACTCAGGAAGAAACACGCTTGACATCCATTATTTAAATTAACTCCACTGGACCCTGTGATGCACACACTGATATTTATAATCACACACACTATATGCACAATCACACACACACGTGCACACGCACACACGGAACACACACACTACTTTCATAGGCCCTCACTTGACTGTCACTTGAATTTTTTCCCTCACCCTCCTTTGATTAAATGAATAGATTAAGTCTCACTTACATTGACATGGAGACAACTTCTACATGTAATAACACTAAAACACCAAACACTCTCACACACATACTCCCACACATACCCTCACACACACACACCCTCACACACATATACCCTCACACACACACACACACACACACACACCCTCACACACATATACCCTCACACACACACACACACCCTCACACACATATACCCTCACACACCCATACCCTCACACACATACTCCCACACACATACTCCCACACACATACCCTCACACACACATACTCCCACACACATACCCCAACACACACATACTCCCACACACATACTCCCACACACATACCCCCCACACACACACCCCACACACACATACTCCCACACACACATACCCCCACACACACATACACACACATACTCCCACACACACCCCCACACACATACCCCCACACACATACTCCTACACACACATACACCCACACACACATATTCCCACATACATACTCCCACACACACTCCCCACACACACACCCCCACATTGACTCCCACACACATACCCACACACTTACTCCCACACGCATACCCCCACACATATACTCACCCACACACACACACACATATACTCCCACACACACATACTCCCACACACATACTCCCACACACATACCCCAACACACACATACCCCCCACACATACCCCACACACACCCCCACACACACATACTCCCCACACACATACCCCCCACACACATACTCCCACACACACCCCACACACACATACCCCCCACATACCCCCACACATACTCCCCACACACATACTCCCACACACACACCCCCACATTGACTCCCACACACATACCCACACACTTACTCCCACACGCATACCCCCAGACATATACTCCCACACACACTCCCACACACATACATACTCCCACACATATACTCCCACACTTACTCCCACACACATACCCCCACATTTATTCCCACACACATACTCCCACACACATATACTCCCACGCACACATACTCCCACACACACATATTCCCACGCACATACTCCCCACACACACCCCCACACACACACACTCCCACACATACATACTCCCACACACATACTCCCACACACACATACTCCCGCACATATACTCCCACACACATACATACTCCCACACATATACTCCCACATTTACTCCCACACACATACCCCCACATTTATTCCCACACACATACTCCCACACACAAACTCCCACACACAAACTCCCACACACAAACTCCCACACACATACTCCCACACACATACTCCCACACACAAACTCCCACACACAAACTCCCACACACATACTCCCACACATATACTCCCACACACACATACCCCCACACATATACTCGCACACACATACCATCACACATACCCCCACATTTATTCCCACACACATACTCCCACACACAAACTCCCACACACAAACTCCCACACACAAACTCCCACACACAAACTCCCACACACATACTCCCACACACATACTCCCACACACACATACTCCCACACACATATACTCCCACACACATATACTCCCACACATATACTCCCACACACACACCCCCACATTGACTCCCACACATACCCACACACTTACTCCCACACGCATACCCCACACATATACTCCCACACACACTCCCCACACACACATACTCCCACACATATACTCCCACACACATACTCCCACACACATACCCTCCCCACACACATACCCCCACACACATACCCCACACACACATACCCACACACACACCCCCACACACATACTCCCACACACATACCCCCCACACACACACACTCCCACACCACCCCACACACACATACTCCCACACACATACCCCCACACACATACTCCTACACACACACTCCCACACACATACTCCCCACACACACACCCCCACATTGACTCACACACATACCCACACACTTACTCCCACACACAGACATATACTCCCACACACACTCCCCACACACATACATACTCCCACACATATACTCCCACACATACTCCCACACACATCCCCACATTTATTCCCACACACATACTCCCACACATATACTCCCACACATACTCCCCACACACATATTCCCACGCACATACTCCCACACACATACTCCCCACACACACACTCCCACACACACATACTCCCACACATATACTCCCACACACACACGCACATATACTCCCACACACATACTACTCCCACACAATACTCCACACATATACTCCCACACACCCCCACATTTATTCCCACACACATACTCCCACACACAAACTCCCCACACAAACTCCCACACAAACTCCCACACACAAACTCCCACACACAAACTCCCACACACATACTCCCACACACATACTCCCACACACAAACTCCCACACACATACTCCCACACATATACTCCCCACACACATACCCCCACACTCCCACACACATACCATCACACATACCCCCACATTTATTCCCACACACAAACTCCCACACACAAACTCCCACACCACACACAAACTCCCACACACAAACTCCCACACACAAACTCCCACACACAAACTCCCACACACAAACTCCCACACACATACTCCCACCACATACTCCCACACACATACTACATCCCCACACACATACTCCCACACACATATACTCCCACACACATATACTCCCACACACATAATCCCACACACATAATCCCACACATATACTCCCACACACACATACCCCCACACATATACTCGCACACATATACTCCCACACACATACCATCACACTCACCCCCACATTTACTCCCACACACATACTCCCACACTTACTCCACACACGCATACCCCACACACATACCCCCACATTTATTCCCACACACATACTCCCACACACAAACTCCCACACACAAACTCCCACACACAAACTCCCACACACATACTCCCACACATATACTCCCACATACACATACCCCACACACATATACCCACACACATATACATATCCCACACACATACCATCACACTCACCCCCACATTTACTCCCACACACATACTCCCACACTTACTCCCACACGCATACCCCACACGCATACCCCCACACGCATACCCCCACACAATTACTCCCACACACATACCCCCGCACACACATTTGTATGTATTCTGCATTCTCAATTTCTGTGTGTGTTGGGACTTGGGATTTGTGTTTGTTTCTGTGTGTGATGCCGTGCCAGGTCTTCTGTTGTATAATATCAGTGTCACTCTGACCAGTCTCACATGACAGATTCACCCCCTCCTCCTTCTCCTCTCCTCTCCTCACCAACCTTTTCTCTCTCCTGCAGTGTCTCACACTAACTGGCTGTTCTGTTCTGCACCAGTAACACTTGCAGAACTCAAACTTTTCTTTACCTTGTTGTAAACAAATCATTCCTCGACATGGAGGTAAGAATCTTAATGACTTCCTTGGTTAAAATGCAGCCTAATTCTTATGGTAACGTGTTGAATAATGGAATGTATGGACCTCTATGAACTTCAGACTCCTCCCATGGTCAGTGTCTTCCCTCCAGTCCGGTACAGAGCTGTAGGAAAGAGCCAGGGCCACAGCACAGTACAGTAAAGAGCTGTAGGACAGAGCCAAGGCCAGAGCACAGTACAGTACAGGGCTGTAGGACAGAGCCAAGGCCACAGCACAGTACAGTACAGGGCTGTAGGACAGAGCCACGGCCACAGCACAGTACAGTACAGAGCTGTAGGACAGAGCCAAGGCCACAGCACAGTACAGTAAAGAGCTGTAGGACAGAACCAAGGCCACAGCCCAGTACAGTACAGGGCTGTAGGACAGAGCCAAGGCCACAGCACAGTACAGTACAGGGCTGTAGGACAGAGCCAAGGCCACATCACAGTACATTACAGAGCTGTAGGACAGAGCCAAGGCCACAGCACAGTACAGTACAGGGCTGTAGGACAGAGCCAAGGCCACAGCACAGTACAGTACAGAGCTATAGGACAGAGCCAAGGCCACAGTACAGTACAGAGCTGTAGGACAGAACCAAGGCCACAACACAGTACAGGGCTGTAGGACAGCGCTGTAGGACAGAGCCAAGGCCACATCACAGTACAGTACAGAGCTGTATGACAGAGCCAAGGCCACAGTACAGTACAGTACAGAGCCAAGGCCACAGTACAGTACAGTACAGAGCCAAGGCCACAGTACAGTACAGAGACAAGGCCACAGTACAGTACAGTACAGAGCCAAGGCCACAGCACAGTACAGTACAAAGACAAGGCCACAGTACAGTACAGTACAGAGACAAGGCCACAGCACAGTACAGTACAGAGCTGTAGGACAGAGCTGTAGGACAGAGCCAAGGCCACAGTACAGGGCTGTAGGACAGAGCTGTAGGACAGAACCAAGGCCACAGCACAGTACATTACAGAGCTGTAGGACAGAACCAAGGCCACAGTACAGTACAGAGATGTAGGACAGAGCCAATGCCACAGCACAGTACAGTACAGAGCCAAGGCCACAGCACAGCACAGTAAAGTACAGAGACAAGGCCACAACACAGTACAGTACAGAGCCAAGTCCACAGTACAGTACAGAGCTGTAGGACCGAGCCACAGCACAGTACAGTACAGGGCTGTAGGACAGAACCAAGGCCAGAGCACAGTACAGTACAGGGCTGTAGGACAGAGCCAGGGCCACAGCACAGTACAGTACAGGGCTGTAGGACAGAGCCAAGGCCACATCACAGTACATTACAGAGCTGTAGGACAGAGCCAAGGCCACAGCACAGTACAGGGCTGTAGGACAGAGCCAAGGCCACAGCACAGTACAGTACAGAGCAATAGGACAGAGCCAAGGCCACAGTACAGTACAGAGCTGTAGGACAGAACCAAGGCCACAACACAGTACAGGGCTGTAGGACAGAGCCAAGGCCACATCACAGTACAGTACAGAGCTGTATGACAGAGCCAAGGCCACAGTACAGTACAGTACAGAGCCAAGGCCACAGTACAGTACAGTACAGAGCCAAGGCCACAGTACAGTACAGAGCCAAGGCCACAGCACAGTACAGTACAGAGCTGTAGGACAGAGCTGTAGGACAGAGCCAAGGCCACAGTACAGGGCTGTAGGACAGAGCTGTAGGACAGAACCAAGGCCACAGCACAGTACATTACAGAGCTGTAGGACAGAACCAAGGCCACAGTACAGTACAGAGCTGTAGGACAGAGCCAATGCCACAGCACAGTACAGTACAGTGCCAAGGCAACAGCACAGCATAGTAAAGTACAGAGACAAGGCCACAACACAGTACAGTACAGAGCCAAGTCCATAGTACAGTACAGAGCTGTAGGACAGAGCCAAGGCCACAGTACAGTACAGAGCTGTAGGACAGAACCAAGGCCACAACACAGTACAGGGCTGTAGGACAGCGCTGTAGGACAGAGCCAAGGCCACATCACAGTACAGTACAGAGCTGTATGACAGAGCCAATGCCACAGTACAGTACAGTACAGAGCCAAGGCCACAGTACAGTACAGTACAGAGCCAAGGCCACAGTACAGTACAGTACAGTACAGAGACAAGGCCACAGCACAGTACAGTACAGAGCCAAGGCCACAGCACAGTACAGTACAAAGACAATGCCACAGTACAGTACAGAGACAAGGCCACAGCACAGTACAGTACAGAGCTGTAGGACAGACAGACAGAGCCAAGGCCACAGTACAGGGCTACAGGACAGAGCTGTAGGACAGAACCAAGGCCACAGCACAGTACATTACAGAGCTGTAGGACAGAACCAAGGCCACAGTACAGTACAGAGATGTAGGACAGAGCCAATGCCACAGCACAGTACAGTACAGAGCCAAGGACACAGCACAGCACAGTACAGTACAGAGACAAGGCCACAACACAGTACAGGACAGAGCCAAGTCCACAGTACAGTACAGAGCTGTAGGACAGAGCCAAGGCCACAGTACAGTACAGAGCTGTAAGACAGAGCCAAGGCCACAGCACAGTACAGTAAAGACAGGGACCGAGCCACAGCACAGTACAGTACAGGGCTGTAGGACAGAACCAAGGCCAGAGCACAGTACAGTACAGGGCTGTAGGACAGAGCCAAGGCCACAGCACAGTACAGTACAGGGCACAGGACAGAGCCAAGGCCACAGCACAGTACAGTAAAGAGCTGTAGGACAGAGCCAAGGCCACAGCACAGTACAGTAAAGAGCTGTAGGACAGAGCCAAGGCCACAGCACATACAGTACAGTACAGGGCTGTAGGACAGAGCCAAGGCCACAGCACAGTACAGTACAGGGCTGTAGGACAGAGCCAAGGCCACATCACAGTACATTACAGAGCTGTAGGACAGAGCCAAGGCCACAGCACAGTACAGGGCTGTAGGACAGAGCCAAGGCCACAGCACAGTACAGTACAGAGCAATAGGACAGAGCCAAGGCCACAGTACAGTACAGAGCTGTAGGACAGAACCAAGGCCACAACACAGTACAGGGCTGTAGGACAGAGCCAAGGCCACAGTACAGTACAGTACAGAGCCAAGGCCACAGTACAGTACAGTACAGAGCCAAGGCCACAGCACAGTACAGTACAGAGCTGTAGGACAGAGCTGTAGGACAGAGGCAAGGCCACAGTACAGGGCTGTAGGACAGAGCTGTAGGACAGAACCAAGGCCACAGCACAGTACATTACAGAGCTGTAGGACAGAACCAAGGCCACAGTACAGTACAGAGCTGTAGGACAGAGCCAATGCCACAGCACAGTACAGTACAGTGCCAAGGCAACAGCACAGCACAGTAAAGTACAGAGACAAGGCCACAACACAGTACAGTACAGAGCCAAGTCCACAGTACAGTACAGAGCTGTAGGACAGAGCCAAGGCCACAGTACAGTACAGTACAGAGCTGTAGGACAGAGACAAGGCCACAGCACAGTACAGTACAGAGACAAGAGCACAGTACAGTACAGAGACAAGGCCACAGCACAGTACAGTACAGAGCTGTAGGACAGAGCCAAGGACACAGTACAGTACAGAGATGTATGACAGAGCCACGGCCACAGTACAGTACAGTACAGAGCTGTAGGACAGAACCAAGGCCACAGAACAGTACAGTACAGAGCTGTAGGACAGAACCAAGGCCACAGAACAGTACAGTACAGAGCTGTAGGACAGAGCCAAGGCCACAGCACAGTACAGTGCAGAGCTGTAAGACAGAACCAAGGCCACAGCACAGTACAGTACAGAGATGTAGGACAGAGCCAAGGCCACAGAACAGTACAGTACAGAGCTGTAAGACAGAACCAAGGCCACAGCACAGTACAGTGCAGAGCTGTAAGACAGAACCAAGGCCACAGAACAGTACAGTACAGAGATGTAAGACAGAACCAAGGCCACAGAACAGTACAGTACAGAGATGTAAGACAGAACCAAGGCCACAGCACAGTACAGTGCAGAGCTGTAAGACAGAACCAAGGCCACAGCACAGTACAGTACAGAGATGTAGGACAGAGCCAAGGCCACAGCACAGTACAGTACAGAGATGTAGGACAGAACCAAGGCCACAGCACAGTACAGTACAGAGATGTAGGACAGAGCCAAGGCCACAGCACAGTACAGTACAGAGATGTAGGACAGAGCCAAGGCCACAGCACAGTACAGTACAGAGCTGTAAGACAGAACCAAGGCCACAGAACAGTACAGTACAGAGATGTAGACAGAACCAAGGCCACAGCACAGTACAGTGCAGAGAGCTGTAAGACAGAACCAAGGCCACAGCACAGTACAGTACAGAGATGTAGGACAGAGCCAAGGCCACAGCACAGTACAGTACAGAGATGTAGGACAGAACCAAGGCCACAGCACAGTACAGTACAGAGATGTAGGACAGAGCCAAGGCCACAGCACAGTACAGTACAGAGATGTAGGACAGAGCCAAGGCCACAGCACAGTACAGTACAGAGCTGTAAGACAGAACCAAGGCCACAGAACAGTACAGTACAGAGATGTAAGACAGAACCAAGGCCACAGCACAGTACAGTACAGAGATGTAGGACAGAGCCAAGGCCACAGCACAGTACAGTACAGAGATGTAGGACAGAGCCAAGGCCACAGCACAGTACAGTACAGAGATGTAGGACAGAGCCAAGGCCACAGCACAGTACAGGTCAGTTCATCCAGAGAGGTGGGAGAGTTCAGCTTGTGGGTCTTTGTCTTTATTCTAACTAGAAAGAGTATCGGTGTCAGGGGGAGCTCATGGGTAAAGTAGGCCATGCTGGACAGCGTTAGCTTCTCCCTCTCCTTAATTATGATGGCCTGTTAAGTAATGGGATTATGCAGACCACACCACCACTCCCTGGGGACTGCAGGGGACTGGGACGGGCGGAAGAGAGGGACACTGTCACTGTGTCACCAATCTGGACGACATATGGAAAGGCTCCCTTGTTGCGCCAGGTGGACCTCCTTTTCATGCAGAAAGGTCACAGGTGAGCCACAATGCATTTGGTGCTTTGGCTAATGATTATTGGCCGGAGAAGTATGTCTTTGGATCACTCTGTGAGCACTTTGTCTTGCTGCCACCGACTCCTATTGAAAAGCACCTTACTGAGAGATACAGTTGGAAGAAAGGGGACTGTAGCGACTGGATACAATCCTGGACCTGTAATACTTCCCTGCCATCCAGTATTCCACCCAGTATTCCACCCAGTATTCCACCCAGTATTCCACCCAGTATTCCACCCAGTATTCCATCCAGTATTCCACCCAGTATTCCACCCAGTATTCCACCCAGTATTCCACCCAGTATTCCACCCAGTATTCCACCCAGTATTCCACCCAGTATTCCAGTAGTATTCCATCCAGTATTCCATCCAGTATTCCACCCAGTATTCCACCCAGTATTCCATCCAGTATTCCATCCAGTATTCCACCCAGTATTCCACCCAGTATTCCACCCAGTATTCCACCCAGTATTCCACCCAGTATTCCATCCAGTATTCCATCCAGTATTCCACCCAGTATTCCACCCAGTATTCCACTCAGTATTCCACTCAGTATTCCACCCAGTATTCCACCCAGTATTCCACCCAGTATTCCACTCAGTATTCCACCCAGTATTCCACCCAGTATTCCACCCAGTATTCCACCCAGTATTCCACCCAGTATTCCACCCAGTATTCCACCCAGTATTCCACTCAGTATTCCACCAGTATTCCACCCAGTATTCCACCCAGTATTCCACCCAGTATTCCATTAGATCAGTATTCCACCCAGTATTCCACCCAGTATTCCACCCAGTATTCCACCCAGTATTCCACCCAGTATTCCACCCAAGGCATAGCATCATCTAAGTTGGTTTCTGCTACTTTATCCCTTCTGTCCAGATGAGAACGAGTTCCCAGCTAGTCTGAGTCAGACAAACTGCTGATGAAGCTGTGGTGAGCTTTGTATAAGACCTGAGCTTTCCTGATTCCCCTGTAACATGGAAGCAATAATCTGGTGCCGTCATCAGCATTCCATCTCCCCCACACACAGTGCCTCGGGGGGGGGAACGAGGGCTCTGTTTCGCCGCATGCTCACACAGTTATACTTCTGCTCGGATTTTGTTTACTGCCCGTCTCTAATGAAAGATTCAATCTTTCCCCCGTTCACGGAGACATGAGTTTGAACTGTGGGGCGACAGCTCTGCTGTTTCGAACTGTGTCGGGCTCACTGAAGGCACAATTCCATTATGTCTTGGGCTGATAGCTTCCTGCTATCATTACCTGTAGGCGAGACCAAATAAATAGAATTAGTCAATGGGCTAGAGAGACCCTAAAGTAGCTACTTCTTTGTCGATGCAGGTTTAGCAAAATGGTGAATGGTGTTATTAGGAAGGTTAATAACTTGAGTTGTAGTGATCATTTCTAAGTTGAATGAGAGTCAATGAGTATATTAAGTATATACAGTATATACAGTATACTAAGTTGCCTATCTGCTCTCTGCTTTTCTCATTCCTTTTCTCTTTGGTTTGTTTCACTCTGTATTGTAAGAAGAATAAGTACAGGCTTTGTTCATTTTTTCAGGTAATCGTCCACTTTTATTATACACACGCCAGCACTGCAAATTCCTGCACACAGGAGAAATGTTGTGGTGGGGGGATTTCTTTCTGCACCTTGACAAATCTGTAAACCACAGAAAGGTTTTATTTTCCTCTCTCTGTTCGGCTGCTCTGTATAATATTGGTTTAAGTTTTGTTCTGGAGAGAGAGAAGACAATTACTTCTCTGTTTTCTTTCCTTTCTCCTTCTATCCGGTATGTTTTGTCTTTCACTGCTCTCGACGGCACAGGGCTCTTTGGTTCCTCAAGGTTGTATTGCTGTACCATACACGAGCGATTGCTTGTGTTCTCTGGGTGACATGACTAGGATACTGTACCTCTGAAGACACACACACACACACACACACACACACACACACACACACACACACACACACACACATTAGACACACACACACACACACACACACACACACTCAAATACTCAAATACAGTATCAAATACTAACTTTCTATAACATGACAGTATCCATCACCATCAGTGTTGTCATTAGTTACAGCACTTATGGAGTAGCAAGGTTGTCATTAGATCAGACAGTATGGTTAGGTAGTGTTGTCATTAGATCAGTCAGTATGGGTAGACAGTGTTGTCATTAGATCATACAGTACGGGTAGACAGTGTTGTCATTAGATCATACAGTACGGGTAGACAGTGTTGAGTGGTCATTACATAATGTTGAGGCATGTTGTTGCTCATACTATATGATGGAGAGATAGGACAACCCCCCAGTGCTCTCCTAATGTATAATGTGTGTTTTGCATGCCGACCACATAAAAAGAGACCGGAATACAACTATCCACACCAGCTGGCTTGTGTGATTTCTGTGAGAGTGTGTAAACTTCAGTACGTTTGAGTGGATTATTGTCCCATGGCCTATTTTCGTCACATGACCTCCACTGGGGCCCACGCAGTGTGAAGTTAACCAGATACACAAGTGTAATCTAGTGGGCCGTAATGCAGACAAGATCCACTTCTTCTAGATCCAGTCAGTAGAAGAGACACACACACACACTCTCTTCTAAGATCATCCAGTATGATATACGAGATACACACACACACACACACACACACACACACACACACACACACACACACACACACACACACACACACACACACACACACACACACACACACACACACACACACACAGGGAGAGAATATCAGTGTTGTGGGAAAAATGGCAAGGTTTGTCTTCAAGTGGTGTATTGGATTTTGGGTGATGGCATCTGTATGGTGTTGATGAGAGCCAATTATGGGCCAATTATGCTGATTAATGGAATTATAGCTGGTGGCTGGGTTGATTGATACTTGTGAATGTAAATGTCTGCCTTTCTGCTCAGACTGGTAGCAGGCAGATATGGTGTGTTATTTTACCATTCTTGTTTTCCTGCCAGAGTTATGAAGCCAACCGGATGGGAAATTCACTTGAAAGGGAGTCATTCATAGGCGGTGTTCTATTGAAGAAGGGTTGCTTTTAAAGTGTGTGTGTGTGGCGTGTGTGGCGTGTGGTGTGCGTGTGTGCATATAGGGTAAATCCATTTTAATTCCATTACTTTTTGATAGCAATATTTGTTGTTGTTGTTTAAATTGATTTAAACAAAACGTTCTATACATGTTTGCCCATGAAAGAGAGATCCATTTCTTCATTACTGGAAAATATAAACGGTTTACATAATTCAAAAGCTTACAAACAGTGGTATCAAACGATTTGATTATTTATTGAAAAAAAATGTTTATGAATAAAAAATGTCAGGACCCTGTCTTTCAAAGATAATTTGTAAAAATCCAAATACCTTCACATATCTTCATTGTAAAGGGTTTTAACACTGTTTCCCATGCTTGTTCAATGAACCATAAACAATTCATGAACATGCATCTGTGGAATGGTCGTTAAGACACTAACAGCTTACAGACTGTAGGCAGTTAGTCACAGTTATGAAAACTTAGGACACTAAAGAGGCCTTTCTACTGACTCTGAAAAACACCAAAAGAAAGATGCCCAGGATCCCTGCTCATCTGCACGAACGTGCCTTAGGCATGCTGCAAGGAGGCATGAGGACTGCAGATGTGGCCAGGGCAATAATTTGCGATATCCGTATTGTGAGACACCTAAGACAGGGAGACAGGACGGACCACGTGTAACAACACCTGCACAGAATCGGTACATCCGAACATCACACCTGTGGGACAGGTACAGGATGGCAACAACAACTGCCGAGTTACACCAGGAACGCAAAATCCCTCCATCAGTGCTCAGACTGTCCGCAATAGGCTGAGAGAGGCTGGACTGAAGGCTTGTACGCCTGTTGTAAGGCAGATCCTCACCAGACATCACCAGCTACAACGTCGCTTATGGGCACAAACCCACCGTCGCTGGACCAGACAGGACTTGCAAAAAGTGCTCTTTGACGAGTCGTGGATTTGTCTCACCAGGGGTGATGGTCGGATTTGCGTTTATCGTAGAAGGAATGAGCGTTACACCGAGGTCTGTACTCTGGAGCGGGATCGATTTGGAGGTGGAGGGTCCGTCATGGTCTGGGGTGGTGTGTCACTGCATCATCGGACTGAGCTTTTTGTCATTGCAGGCAATCTCAAGGCTGTGCGTTACAGGGAAGACATCCTCTTCCCTCATGTGGTACCCTTCCTGCAGGCTCATCCTGACATGACCCTCCAGTATGACAATGTCACCAGCCATACTGCTCGTTCTGTGAGTGATTTCCTGCAAGACAAGAATGTCAGTGTTCTGCCATGGCCAGCGAAGAGCCCGGATCTCAATCCCATTGAGTACGTCTGGGACCTGTTGGATCGGAGGGTGAGGACTAGGGCCATTCCCCCAGAAATGTCCAGGAATTTGCAGGTGCCTTGGTGGAAGAGTGGGGTAACATCATACAGCAAGAACTGGCAAATCTGGTGCAGTCCATGAGCACTGCAGTACTTAATGCAGCTGTAGGCCACACCAGATACTGACTATTACTTTTGATTTATTCTGGGACACATTATTCAATTCCTGTCACATATCTGTGGAACTTGTTCCGTTTTTGTCTCAGTTGTTGAATCTTGTTATGTTCATACAAATATTTACACAAGTTAAGTTTGCTGAAAATAAACGCAGTTGACAGTGAGAGGACATTTCTATTTTAACTAGAAGGTAACCACCGGGAAATGTCAACTTAAATGTTCATGTATATTCTATCATCTATATTTCTATGATTTCATTATGTTTCCTATGCATTGTCAGTATCATATAAAACAGCAGATATTCCAAAACAAGTCAACACTCTCTGATGTGTGGACCCCCAATCATCTTTGTTGTGCCATTTGAAAGTTGAAGTGTTTGTACATTTATCAGCCAAAACATGACACCCACCGTGTTGTATTCAAGAGCATGTTGTGTCTCAACCGATGACGGCACAACACTAAAACCTCAGATGTCAAATAGGGTCTAAGCTACAACATATGAATATGTATGAGTTTACGCGTGTTTAGACAATTTACTTTCAAGGTTGAACGTTTTGCATGTTTATTTTTAAAAAGTAGTAAATTATATCAATCTCAACCGTTTATTGTTTCCAGTGATGAAGACGTGGGTTTCTCATGGTGTGGTGGGGTATGCAAAATGGTCAACTTATGTCTTGCATGTTTTGGCCTTTTCGATTTTCTGAGCACTCCTACAGTTTCATTCAAATCAAAAGAGCTGCTTTCAAGAAGTGATGGAATTCAAATGGATTGACCCTGTACTGTGTCTGTGCACTGTACGAGTACAGCATTAAAAACATGAAACCATGTTTGACTTTATGTCACTGTTCTGTTCGGTGCAGAAGGGAGATTGGCTTAAGGTCACATCTTATATTGATGTCCTGTGGGTCTTTACTCCTCTGCCTCTGTCCAGGTTGGTCAGGTGAGCTCAGTTCAGTAACTCATACCTTATATAAACTCCTTTGTGAGTCACTTCTCATCTCACCTCAAAAACATGAGAGTTGCACCATTTCCCAAAGCTTCAACTTTGCCTCCCTACTACAGTAGAGCTGGGAATTACCAGGGACCTCACAATATGATATTCTCGTGACACTTTGGTGCCGATACGATGTATAACGATTCTCATGATTCTAAAATGTATTGCGATTTGATACTGTGATTTTATTGCGATTCGATGTCCCCAAACATATTGCTCACCATATGTCTGCTGCAGAGGCACAAGAGAGAGCCATGAGAAAACTTGTTTTGATCAGTCATGGAAATAGTGCTGAAAATGAATTGGCTCCCGAGTTTAACAAGAAGATGGAGAACAAGCTATGAAGGAAAAATACTGGAGTTTTGGTGCGGGTACAGCCAACTAGCAATATGATATATCATCAAAAATAATATCCCAACCTGTAACTCCCTACGTCTGGCAATAGTGACATCGCAAAGTAAGAAGGAACCTTGGCGTTGTTGTCAATGCCCTCTCTCTGTCTCTCTGTCTCTCTCTCTCTGTCTCTCTCTGTCTCTCTCTGTCTCTCTCTTTCTGTCTCTCTGTCTCTCTCTCTGTCTCTCTGTCTCTCTCTGTCTCTCTGTCTCTCTCTCTCTGTCTCTCTGTCTCTCTCTCTCTCTCTCTCTCTGTCTCTCTCTCTCTCTCTCTCTCTCGTCTCTCTCTCTCTCTCTCTCGTCTGTCTCTCTCTCTCTCTCTCGTCTGTCTCTCTCTCTCTCTCGTCTGTCTCTCTCTCTCTCTCTCGTCTGTCTCTCTCTCGTCTGTCTCGTCTCTCTCTCTCTCTCTCTCGTCCCCACTCTCTTTGTACAGGCATCAATTCCATTCCCAGTACTTCTGTGCTCAGCCACTGCTCTCGCTGATGTATCCCTTGGAGATGTCGTCTATCCGTAGTGTGACTCATTTTTGCTCCTTGAATGCTGAAAACGTGTATTCTAATCTCCATGTTCCTCAGAGCAGGGGAAATGGCTGCAGCTAGCCAATTAGAGCAGGGTGGCTGGATTAAGTAAGACACTCACACTGCTGCCAAGGAGTATTCCCGGGAGCCCAAACCTGAATGAAGGACTCAACACCACTGATCTAAACAGAGAGAGAGAGAGGGGTAATGGGCACAAGCCTCACTGATACTCCACATTTGTACTACTACTGCCTCCCATATATTCCACTCTTGTACCGTCAGCCAATCCCATGTACACCATATAGAGTGTTGACATACACACACAGCTGACTAACAGGATAAATCAATAGCTTTGCAGCAGAAGAGAAGAAGAATGAGACAGAAAGTGTGGGGGATAGGGACAAAAGGTATTTCCTGGAATGGTTTTAAAGTGAGTGTTAGCAGTATCTGAACCAGAAAACGGCAGTACTCTGAACTAATTTCTGATCCAATAGTACTCAGGAAATTCAGCAAAAACATGAAATTCTACAAAAATCACAAGCAATTCACCAATGAAAAGAGACTGCGATTTCGAAGAATAAGGGTGATGGGCTTTTATCCGGCGCTGCCGATGTTACCTGGCTAGATCGTGTGTGAGGGGAGAAGAGGACACGTCTGCTGTACGGTCTCTGTGTCTCTTCTAATTTGGGCTGCCGCTCGCTCTCTGTGGGAGTGGATTTAATTGGAGCCGAGCCAAATCAGAATCCATGAATCCATTCTCTCTTTCTCTTTCTCTCTCTCTATAAAGACGGTTGACTTTTCCAACCAAATAGGTCAAAGCCCCTGAAAAAAACAACCATGTTTGCTCAGATGCTGGCGGATCTGCGGGAGCCCACAGCCAAAGGTCAAGTAAACGAATATGATGTTAGTCGTGTTTTTGGGTCACGAATCACAACTCTATCACAGGCATGGATTAAGGTTGGATCTTGATTAGTCTTGCTCCCATTCCCAGCTGTGTGTCTTCTGGCAAGAAAAGCTGAATCTCGGTTGGATCTTGGTTTAGTGACTCAATCCCATGAATGAAGGTATGAGGTAGAATGACCAGGGGCTGTTATCATAGCTCTGAAATAGTCATCTGTGTGGTCAGATGATGATTTGGGGACGAAGCTAGAAACAGATTATCTCTCTCTCTCCATCTCTTTCTCCCCTGTCGTCTTTCTCAATCTCTCCACCTCCTCTTCCTCAATCTCTCTCTTCCCCCTCTCCCCCTCGTCTGTCAATGTCCTCCTCTGTCCCTCCTCCTCCTCCTCTTCAAATCTCTCCCTCCCTTTCTGTCTGTCTGTCTGTTTGAGGGAGCGGTGTGGATCCTCTGTCCAATAGTCGTTTAATGTCAGTATTAGCTCCAGTGACATTTGTGCTCAAAGACTATTTTTCACTTGATACTGTTGACAGAACTGCAAATGACTGACAGCAACAACGACCAAGGCTTCAGCGCGTGCTTGTGTGTGTCTCCGTGGGGTCTGGCCATGGTTAGTATTCCCCACCGGTTGCTTCCTGACACTCACTGCTGCATCCCTCTCCTAGTGGATTTCCGACTGTCTCTCTCTCTCTCTCTCTCTTTTTTTTTCTCTCTCTCTCTCTCTCTCTCTCCCTCACCTTCTCTATCTTACTATTTTTCTTTATCTCTCTCTCCCTCACCCTCTCTCTCCCTCTTTTTCTCTCTCTCTCTCCCTCACCAGCTCTCCCTCTCTCTCTCCCACCATCGCTCTCTTTTGCTCAAACGCAGCCTACGTGCGCTCCATCACCATGGAGACAGACGTGATGTCAGCCTCAGCCTGCAGAGAAAGTTGCTGCCGCTTAACGATCATACTAATGCAATCACATAACTCCATGGCTTGAGTGGATCTTTCTAAAATCAGACCATTATATCCCCACCAATAAATCACGTCACGCTGCTCAGGGATGTAAACCGGCTTTACCGACCGAGAATCTCACTGCCGACAGACGGCCGATAGGTACTTCTCACAGTGGGAGGCCGTACCGTGTCTTTCTAGAACACACGCGGTACCTGCTGCGTGCCGACCCTGTAGCAACGAACCTGCCTTTTATACTTGTAGAATCGTAATGCTTGTCAGTGGCCAACGGCTTGACTTTGAGCCAATCAGAGAGCACAAATCCCATGTGGGGGAGCCAACAGGAGTGACAACAAAAAGGAATAAATATTTTCTCTGTACATCCACGGTTAAATGGCATGAGCCAGTCACACTTCATATGCAATGTAGGCTATGGGATGTTCGCTAAGTGCACAAACGCAATGCACACAACACTAAATACTACCTCCAACCTATTATGAGACTTAAGCACATGTTTACTCCTGAACTAATTTAGGTTTGCCATAACAAACGGGTTGAATACTTATTGGCTCAAGACATTTCAGCTTTTCATTTTTTTATTCATTTGTAAAAATGTTGCTAAAACATAATTCCACTTTCACATTATGGGGTATTGTGTGTAACAAATCTCAATTTTATCCATTTTAAATTCAGGCTGTAACACAACTAAATGTGAAAAAAAGGCAAGGGGTGTGAACACTTTCTCAAGGCAATGTAATTGGCCACCTGCTATCTCTTCCATATAGACGGGCTAGTTACGCTACAGGAGGCATATTGGTTGGGTCCAGACACAGGTGTCAATGTGGATTCAGGAGACAGAAAGTAATTATCTGCTCCTGCATTGTCTCAGGTGTTGAGTCAAAGACAATACCAAAGTCACACCTGCTTCCATGGACCCAGGTGTTGGGCAGGTTAGGTATAGAAACTATTGTTGCTATTTTTCTCATAGGGTGCATCATCCCCAGTTATCCATAGCATCATATCTAAGGGTATTTCCCAATTCAGACATGACATACTTTCTTAACACTAGAACTGCTAAAGCAGTCATTTGGAGTGCTCATGAATTTAACAAATGTATTACTCGGCCATTTTTAAAGTCATACCCCCCTCCGTCCTTTACTTTTCCTAAATGCATCGATATAACACACTGTTGTTGTTAGAATCTTAATATCACAAAAAGAAGTGGAGTTATATGCAGTTTTTGGAGGGCATGTCATTTTTGTAACAGTTTTCCCCCATTGCCCCTCCTTCTCGGGCCCGCTGCTCTCCTTCTCCCGACAGTAGGGCCTGCTGCGCCCCTTCTCCCGACAGTAGGGCCTGCTGCGCCCCTTCTCTCGACAGTAGGGCCTGCTGCTCTCCTCCCGACAGTAGGGCCCGCTGCGCTCCTTCTCTCGACAGTAGGGCCCGCTGCGCTCCTTCTCTCGACAGTAGGGCCCGCTGCGCTCCTTCTCCCGACAGTAGGGCCCGCTGCGCTCCTTCTCCCGACAGTAGGGCCCGCTGCGCTCCTTCTCCCGACAGTAGGGCCCGCTGCGCTCCTTCTCCCGACAGTAGGGCCCGCTGCGCTCCTTCTCCCGACAGTAGGGCCCGCTGCGCTCCTTCCCCGACAGTAGGGCCCGGGCTCCCTCCCGACAGTAGGGCCGCTGCGCTCCTTCTCCCGACAGTAGGGCCTGCTGCGCTCCTTCTCCCGACAGTAGGGGGCCCGCAGTAGGGCCTGCTGCGCTCCTTCTCCCGACAGTAGGGCCCGCTCCTTCCCGACAGTAGGGCCCGCTTCCTTCTCCCGACAGTAGGGCCCGCTGCTCTCCTTCTCCCGACAGTAGGGCCCGCTGCGCTCCTTCTCCTCCCGACAGTAGGGCCCGCTGCTCTCCTTCTCCCGACAGTAGGGCCCGCTGCGCTCCTTCTCCCGACAGTAGGGCCCGCTGCGCTCCTTCTCCCGACAGTAGGGCCCGCTGCTCTCCTTCTCCCGACAGTAGGGCCCGCTGCTCTCCTTCTCCCGACAGTAGGGCTCCCGACTGCTCTCCTTCTCCCGACAGTAGGGCGCTCCTTCTCCCGACAGTAGGGCCCGCTGCGCTCCTTCTCCCGACAGTAGGGCCCGCTGCTCTCCTTCTCCCGACAGTAGGGCCTGCTGCGCTCCTTCTCCCGACAGTAGTGCCCGCTGCGCTCCTTCTCCCGACAGTAGGGCCCGCTGCTCTCCTTCTCCCGACAGTAGGGCGCTCCTTCTCCCGACAGTAGTGCCCGCGCTCCTTCTCCCGACAGTAGGGCCGGCTGCGCTCCTTCTCCCGACAGTAGGGCCCGCTGCTCTCCTTCTCTCGACAGTAGGGCCCGCTGCGCTCCTTCTCCGACAGTAGGGCCTGCTGCGCTCCTTCTCCCGACAGTAGGGCCCGCTGCGCTCCTTCTCCCGACAGTAGTGGGCCCGACAGTAGGGCGCTCCTTCTCCCGACAGTAGGGCCCGCTGCGCTCCTTCTCCCGACAGTAGGGCCCGCTGCGCTCCTTCTCCCGACAGTAGCTGCGCCCCGACAGTAGGGCTGCGCTCCTTCTCCCGACAGTAGGGCCTGCTGCGCTCCTTCTCCCGACAGTAGTGGGCCCGACAGTAGGCGCTGCTCTCCTTCTCCCGACAGTAGGGCCTCGACAGTAGTGCCGCTGCTCTCCTTCTCCCGACAGTAGGGCCCGCTTCCTTCTCCCGACAGTAGTGCCTGCTGCTCTCCTTCTCCCGACAGTAGTGCCTGCTGCTCTCCTTCTCCCGACAGTAGTGCCCTTCTCCCCGACAGTAGTGCCTGCTGCGCTCCTTCTCCCGACAGTAGGGCCTGCTGCGCTCCTTCTCCCGACAGTAGGGCCCGCTGCGCTCCTTCTCCCGACAGTAGGGCCTGCTGCGCTCCTTCTCCCGACAGTAGGGCCCGCTGCGCTCCTTCTCCCGACAGTAGGGCCTGCTGCGCTCCTTCTCCCGACAGTAGGGCCTGCTGCGCTCCTTCTCCCGACAGTAGGGCCTGCTGCGCTCCTTCTCCCGACAGTAGTGCCTGCTGCTCTCCTTCTCCCGACAGTAGGGCCTGCTGCGCTCGACAGTAGGGCCGCTGCTCTTCTCCCGACAGTAGGGCCCGCTGCGCTCCTTCTCCCGACAGTAGGGCCTGCTGCTGCGCTCCTTCCTTCTCCCGACAGTAGGGCCCGCTGCGCTCCTTCTCCCGACAGTAGGGCCCGCTGCTCTCCTTCTCTCGACTCCTTCTCCCGACAGTAGGGCCCGCTGCGCTCCTCCTCTCCCGACAGTAGGGCCCGCTGCGCTCTCTCGACAGTAGTGCCCGGCTTCTCCCGACAGTAGGGCCTGCTGCTCTCCTTCTCCCGACAGTAGGGCCTGCTGCTCTCCTTCTCCCGACAGTAGGGCCTGCTGCGCTCCTTCTCCCGACAGTAGGGCCTGCTGCGCTCCTTCTCTCGACAGTAGTGCCTGCTCTCCTTCTCCCGACAGTAGGGCCCGCTGCGCTCCTTCTCCCGACAGTAGGGCCTGGGCTCCTTCTCCCGACAGTAGGGCCCGCTGCGCTCCTTCTCCCGACAGTAGGGCCCGCTGCGCTCCTTCTCCCGACAGTAGGGCCCGCTGCGCTCCTTCTCCCGACAGTAGGGCCTGCTGCGCTCCTTCTCCCGACAGTAGGGCCTGCTGCGCTCCTTCTCCCGACAGTAGGGCCCGCTGCGCTCCTTCTCCCGACAGTAGGGCCCGCTGTGCTCCTTCTCCCGACAGTAGGGCCCGCTGCGCTCCTTCTCCCGACAGTAGGGCCGCTGCGCTCCTTCTCCCGACAGTAGGGCCTGCTGCGCTCCTTCTTGAAAGTCCCGTGCTCAGCTGATAATCACCCACGTTAATTGCCACAAAACTAAACTTAAACTGTACCGAAACTAATTTCACACATATAACAACAGATGAAGTCAAGTATTGGCTTATTCATCTCCCCTCCTGTGTTCTCAGTCAACTTACCTGGTAAAATAAGGATTAAATACCATTTTAAAAAGAAAGGGGTAGAGTGGGTGAGTTGAAGTGCAAGGGGAAGTGAACAATGCATAGTTATGTAATCACCAACTGTGAATGAAGAACAGCAGTTCAAGCAGTCTTATCAGCCTACTTGGAGAACATAGTGAGAACGTCATTTACAAAATCTAAATGAAAACGACTCAGATGGTGGGTAAGAAATAAATCATGACATCTCCGATGATTATTCTTCTGATTCTGAGCCTCAGTCTGAACCTCCGAGGCCTAAGCGCTAAAAGCCAGAATGTTGCGCACTGAGCAGGTGCCCGCGCCACCACCAAATGAAACGGTGAGACAGGAGAGAGGAAGGACGGCACCGTTTGAATAGAACAAGCTGGTGATGACAGAGAAAACCCTACATCTCAAGCAAAAAACAAGCACTCACCAGCTTTCGCTGTTTGTGAGACATGGACATGGACCAACTGATGCCATAGCATAAAGACCCACATAAACATGTGGTATTTTTGACTGCTGTTATAATAATAGTCATTAAAATGCTGTTATTGCTTTTGTGTTGATTTTTACTTTATCAAAAACACTCGAAGCTTAAAATGATGTTTAGGCTACTGTTGTCTTCATCATTTGACCGTGCATCTTGGTGGTTGGGGTATTTTTTTTCATTTTGTTTTGAAAAAGAAGCTGCTAACACACGCTGTCTGTTTCATAGCTGTAACAAAAGGCAATCCACTAAATAAATGTATTGAACACTTGAACATGTATTTTTTTTTTTATTTTTTACATTTAGCCTTCATTAACTAATGAACCAATGAAAATGCTATTGTGTCATTTGAAAGAAAAATAAATAAATCTAATGTTTACCTAAGACCTTCATACACACAACCAAGTGATTATTGCGATAACCTGAATGAAACCTAGTAATTACACTGTTAGAATGTTAGTCAGAATGACTACTCATTAGTGTGAAGGGGGTCCCTCGAGGCCCAGCCGTTCTAGTATTAATGTCTGTGTTCAATCCCGTCTGTAGTTGTAAGTGTTGCCTTAACCCCATTCATCCCACTCATCCTGTCCCGTTGCTTCCCACCAGCTGTCCTAGAATAAGCACCTGTGATAGGACATAATGAATCCTATCAGCAGCAGTAGAACAGAATGAGCTCCCACAGACACTCTGTTCACAGAGACTGGAGACATGGAGGACGTGGCTATAGGGATCCTATAGGACCTCATGGTGTCTGTGGGGACCATGCAGATAGAGGCTGATGATACCTTACTGATGACCCTATCAGGGTGCGTGTCAGTGTGGGGGATGGGGGAGTGATGCCGGTGTGTGTGTGTGGTGTGTGCATGTTTGTGCATATGTGTTCCTTGTGTGCACATGGACATATGTGTGTGTGTTTATCTCAGTGAGAGGCTAATGAGGAGTGGGGAATGTGCTGGGTTCTCCTGTGGGCTTGGCCACAGGGCTGCTGCTGTGCTTTGATGTGCTGGGAGCCTCTCTCTGCTCTCTCGCTGCTCTCTCTCTGCTCTCTGCTCTCTCGCTGCTCTCTCTCTGCTCTCTGCTCTCTCTATGCTCTCTCTGCTCTCAATCTGCTCTCTCTGCTCTCTCTTCTCACTCTCTTCTCACTCTCTGCTCTCTCTGCTCTCTCTCTGCTCTCTGATCTCTCTCTGCTCTCTCTCTGCTCTCTCGCTGCTCACTCTCTGCTCTCTCTCTTCTCACTCTCTGCTCTCTCTCTCTGCTCTCTCAGCTCTCTGCTCTCTGCTCTCTCGCTGCTCTCTCTCTGCTCTCTGCTCTCTCTGCTCTCAATCTGCTCTCTCTCTGCTCTCTCTTCTCACTCTCTGCTCTTTCTCTGCTCTCTGCTCTCTCTCTGCTCGCTCTCTCTCTGCTCTCTCTCTGCTCTCTCTCTGCTCTCTCTCTGCTCTCGCTCTGCTCTCTGCTCTCTCGCGGCTCTCTCGCTGCTCTCTCTCTTCTCACTCTCCGCTCTCTCTCTGCTCTCTGCTCTCTCTCTGCTCTCTCGCTGCTCTCTCTCTGCTCTCTTCTCACTCTCTTCTCACTCTCTGCTCTCTGCTCGCTGTGCTCTCTCTGCTCTCAATCTGCTCTCTCTGCTCTCTGCTCTCTCTCTGCGCTCTCTCTGCTCTCTGCTCTCTCGCTGCTCTCTCTCTGCTCTCTGCTCTCTCTCTGCTCTCTGCGCTCTCTCTGCTATCTGCTCTCTCGCTGCGCTCTCTCTGCTCTCTGCTCTCTCACTGCTCTCTCTCTGCTCTCTGCTCGCTGTGCTCTCTCTGCTCTCAATCTGCTCTCTCTCTGCTCTCTGCTCTCTCTCTGCGCTCTCTCTGCTCTCTGCTCTCTCGCTGCTCTCTCTCTGCTCTCTGCTCTCTCTCTGCTCTCTGCTCTCAATCTGCTCTCTCTCTGCTCTCTCTTCTCACTCTCTGCTCTTTCTCTGCTCTCTGCTCTCTCTCTGCTCGCTCTCTCTCTGCTCTCTCTCTGCTCTCTCTCTGCTCTCTCGCTGCACTCGCTCTGCTCTCTGCTCTCTCGCGGCTCTCTCGCTGCTCTCTCTCTTCTCACTCTCTGCTCTCTCTCTGCTCTCTCTGCTCTCTCTCTGCTCTCGCTGCTCTCTCTCTGCTCTCTCTTCTCACTCTCTGCTCTCTGCTCTCTCTCTGCTCTCTGCTCTCTCTACTCTCAATCTGCTCTCTCTGCTCTCTCTTCTCACTCTCTGCTCTCTCTCTGCTCTCTGCTCTCTCTCTGCTCTCTCGCTGCTCTCTCTCTGCTCTCTCTTCTCACTCTCTGCTCTCTCTGCTCTCAATCTGCTCTCTCTTCTTACTCTCTGCTCTCTCTGCTCTCTCTCTGCTCTCTGCTCTCTCTCTGCTCGCTCTCTCTCTGCTCTCTCTGCTCTCTCTCTGCTCTCGCTCTGCTCTCGCTCTGCTCTCACTTCTCACTTGCTGCTCTCTCGTGGCTCTCTCGCTGCTCTCTCTCTTCTCTCTCTCTGCTCTCTCGCTGCTCGCCGCGCTCTCTCTGCCCTCTTCTCTCTCTACTTTCTCTCTGCTCTCCGCTCTCTCTCTGCTCGCTATCTGCTCGCGGCTCTCTCGCTGCTCTCTCTCTGCTCTCTCTCTTCTCACTCTCTGCTCTCTCTCTGCTCTCTCGCTGCTCTCCGCGCTCTCTGCCCTCTTCTCTCTCTACTTTCTCTCTGCTCTCTCGTTGCTCTCTGCTCTCTGCTCTCTGCTCTCTCTGCTCTCTTTCTGCTCTCTCTCTGCTCTCTCTCTGCTCTCTCTCTGCTCTCTCTCTGCTCTCTCTCTGCTCTCTCGCTGCTCTCTCGCTGCTCTCTCGCTGCTCTCTCGCTGCTCTCTCTGCTCTCTTCTCACTCTCTGCTCCCTCTCTTCTCACTCTCTGCTCTCTTTCTGCTCTCGCTCTGCTCTCTCTCTTCTCACTCTCTGCTCTCTCTCTGCTCTCTCTCTTCTCACTCTCTGCTCTCTCTCTTCTCACTCTGCTCTCTCTGCTCTCTCGCTGCTCTCTCTCCGCTCTCTCTCTTCTCACTCTCTTCTCACTCTCTGCTCTCTCTTCTCTGCTATCTGCTCTTGCTCTGCTCTCTGCTCTCTCGCTGCTCTCTGCTCTCTGCTCTTGCTGCTCTCTCTCTGCTCTCTCTTCTCACTCTCTTCTCTCACTGCTGTCTCAATGCCCTCTCTCTGCTCTCCTCACTCTCTGCTCCCTCTCTTCTCACTCACTGCTCTCTTTCTGCTCTCTCTCTGCTCTCTCTGCTCTGCTCTCTGCTCTCTTGCTGCTCTCTCTCTGCTCTCTCCTCACTCTCTTCTCACTCTCTGCTCTTTTTCTGCTCTCTCGCTCTCTCTACAGTCTCAGGCTTTGTGTCAGCAGCCATGACAGCAACCACCTGGCACTGGTTGGCCTCAAACACACTTAAACATACACAAATACACACAACATGCATGCACAGAAGCATGTGCATGCACACACACTGGAATGTGTGCCCAAGCATGCACACACACACTAAACACACACACAAAAAAACATACCAAAACCTGTTTGGGGCTGACACTCTGATACTCTGAAATTCCTGTGAGGATTCCTCCTTCATTTAACGATATCATAACCGCCATCGATAAGAGACATTACTGTGCAGCTGTATTCATCGACCTGACCAAGGCTTTCGACTCTGTCAATCACCAGATTCTTATCGGCAGACTCAACAGCCTTGGTTTCTCAAATGTTTGCCTCGCCTGGTTCACCAACTACTTATCTGATAGAGTTTAGTGTGTCAAATCGGAGGGCCTGTTGTCCGGACCTCTGGCAGTCTCTATGGGGGTGCCTCAGGGTTCAATTCTCGGGCCGACTCTCTTCTCTGTATACATCAATGATGTTGCTCTTGCGGCTGGTGATTCTCTGATCCACCTCTACGCAGACAACACCATTCTGTATACTTCTGGCCCTTCTTTGGACACTGTGTTAACTAACCTCCAGACGAGCTTCAATGCCATACAACTCTCCTTCCGTGGCCTCCAACTGCTCTTAAACCCAAATAAAACTAAATGCATGCTATTCAATCGATCATTGCCCACACCTGCCCGCCCATCCAGCATCACTACTCTGGACGGCTCTGACTTAGAATACGTGGATAACTACAAATACCTAGGTGTCTGGCTAGACTGTAAACTCTCCTTCCAGACTCACATTAAGCATCTCGAATCAAAAATTTAATCTAGAATCGGCTTCCTATTTCCTTCACTCATGCTGCCAAACATACCCTCGTAAAACTGACCATTCTACCGATCCTTGACTTCGGCGATATCATCTATAAAATAGCCTCCAACACTCTACTCAGGAAACTGGATGTAGTCTATCACAGTGCCATCCATTTTGTCACCAAAGCCCCATATACTACCCACCACTGCGACCTGTACGCTCTCGTTGGCTGGCCCTCGCTTCATGCTCGTCACCAAACTCACTGGCTACATGTTATCTACAAGTCTCTGCTAGGTAAAGCCCCGCCCTATCTCCTTAGCAGCGCCCACTCGCAGCACCATAGCAGCACCCACTCGTAGCACACTCTCCAGCAGGTATATCTCACTGGTCACCCCCAAAGCCAATTCCTCCTTTGGTCGCCTCTCCTTCCAGTTCTCTGCTGCCACTGACTGGAACGAACTGCAAAAATCACTGAAGCTGGAGACTCATATCTCCCTCACTAGCTTTAAGCACCAGCTGTCAGAGCAGCTCACAGATCACTGCACCTGTTCATAGCTCATCTGTATACAGCCCATCTATTTACCTCATTCCCAAACTGTATTTATTTATCTTGCTCCTTTGCACCCCGGTATCTCTACTTGCACATCCATCTTCTGCACATCTACCATTCCAGTGTTTAATTGCTATATTGTAAGTACTTCAACACCATAGCCTATTCATTGCCTTAACTCCCTTATTTGACCTTATTTGCACTCACTGTATATAGACTTTGTTTTCTTTTTTTTCTACTGTATTATTGACTGTATGTTTTGTTCATTCCATGTGTAACTCTGTGTCGTTGTATGTGTCGAACTGCTTTGCTTTATCTTGTCCAGGTCGCAGTTGCAAATGAGAACTTGTCCTCAACTAGCCTACCTGGTTAAATAAAGGTGAAATAAAATGAATCTCATGCGGGCTGAGATTTCCCAGACTGAAAATGTTCCGTGTGATATTAACCAGGGTGCATCACACCCAGAGAGCCTTATTGATGGGCTAGGCCAAGGATCGCCTTAAACAAATCAGTCTTGAATTAAAGCCAGCTGCCGGACCCTCAGTGAGAGGATTGCGTAATGTATTGCCTGGTTTTCTTATCATGTAATACAAAGCAGATGAGAGCGAGCGTGTGCCATAATTACTGAGGACTACTGCACAGACCATCATCATCATCATCATCATACATGGTTTAGAATGCAGGACCACTCCAGATGTTGTTCATATGTAGGCTGGGTTATGAATCTGTTATAAACAAGGGATGTACACATGGGGCGATGGATAGGCTTTCATTCATTATTCTTTTCATATTTTTGTTGTTGTGTGGATAGCAGTACATTGAACTAGATTGCTATACACTGTAAACATTCAACAAAAGTAGAACTACAAAGGAAAGGCCTCGGGGGTTTTATGTACGGCTGTTTGACTTTGCTAGATCAGACAGTGTTCTAGACTGTGATATTGGGCCAGTATTAGTGGCACAGCTCACGTACTGAAGCACAGCTCTTACTAGAACAGAGAGAGAGAGAGTGTCTCTGTCCTCACTACACTACCCTTTCCTCTACCCTCTCCTCTACCCTACCCTCTCCTCTATCCTACCCTCTCCTCTACCCTCTATTCTACCCTCTCCTCTACATTACCCTCTCCTCTACCCTCTCTTCTACCCTCTCCTCTATCCTCTCTTCTACCCTCTCTTCTACCCTACCCTCTCCCCTACCCTCTCTTCTACCCTACCCTCTCCCCTACCTTCTCTTCTACGCTCTACCCTACCCTCTCCTCTACCCTCTCTTCTACGCTCTACCCTACCCTCTCCCCTACCCTCTCTTCTACCCTCTCACCTACCCTCTCCTCTACCCTACCCTCTCTTCTACCCTCTCCTCTACCCTACCCTCTCTTCTATCCTCTCTTCTACCCTCTCCTCTACCCTCTATTCTATCCTCTCCTCTACATTACCCTCTCTTCTACCCTCTCTTCTACCCTCTCTTCTACCCTACCCTCTCCTCTACCCTCTCCTCTACCCTACCCTCTCCTCTACCCTCTATTCTACCCTCTACCCCTCTACCCTCCTACTCCTCTACCCTACCCTCTCCTCTCCCTCTACCCTCTCTTCTACCCTACCCTCTTCTACCCTCTCCCCTACCCTCTCCTCTACCCTACCCTCTCTTCTACCCTCTCTTCTACCCTACCCTCTCCCCTACCCTCTCTTCTACCCTCTCTTCTACCCTCTCCCCTACCCTCTCTTCTACCCTCTCTCTACCCTCTCCTCTACCCTACCCTCTCTTCTACCCTCTCTTCTACCCTCTCCTCTACCCTACCCTCTCTTCTACCCTCTCCTCTACCCTCTACCCTCTACTAGAGGTCGACCGATTAATCGGAATGGCCGATTAATTAGGGCCGATTTCAAGCTATTTTTTTATTTAACGAGGCAAGTCAGTTAAAAACACATTCTTATTTTCAATGACGGCCTAGGAACGGTGGGTTAACTGCCTTGTTCAGGGGCAGAATGACAGATTTTTGCCTTGTCAGCTCGGGGATTCAATCTTGCAACCTTACAGTTAACTACATTTACATTACATTTAAGTCATTTAGCAGACGCTCTTATCCAGAGCGACTTACAAATTGGTGAATTCACCTTCTGACATCCAGTGGAACAGCCACTTTACAATAATGCATCTAAATCATTAAGGGGGGGGGGGGGTGAGAAGGATTACTAATCCTATCCTAGGTATTCCTTGAAGAGGTGGGGTTTCAGGTGTCTCCGGAAGGTGGTGATTGACTCCGCTGTCCTGGCGTCGTGAGGGAGTTTGTTCCACCATTGGGGGGCCAGAGCAGCGAACAGTTTTGACTGGGCTGAGCGGGAACTGTACTTCCTCAATGGTTAGGAGGCGAGCAGGCCAGAGGTGGATGAACGCAGTGCCCTTGCTTGGGTGTAGGGCCTGATCAGAGCCTGGAGGTACTGCGGTGCCGTTCCCCTCACAGCTCCGTAGGCAAGCACCGTAGGCAAGCACCACTAGTCCAACGCTCTAACCAACCGGCCTCTCATTGCACTCCACGAGGAGCCTGCATGTTACGCGAATGCAGTAAGAAGCCAAGGTAAGTTGCTATCTGGCATTAAACTTATCTTATAAAAAACAATCAATCAATCAATCATAATCACTAGTTAACTACACATGGTTGATGATATTACTAGTTTATCTAGCGTGTCCTGCGTTGCATATAATCGATGCGGTGCGCATTCGCGGAAAAAGGACTGTCGTTGCTCCAACGTGTACCTAACCATAAACATCAATGCCTTTCTTAAAATCAATACACAAGTATATATTTTTATACCTGCATATTTAGTTAATATTGCCTGCTAACATGAATTTCTTTTAACTAGGTAAATGGTGTCACTTCTCTTGCAACAGAGTCAGGGTATATGCAGCAGTTTGGTCCGCCTGGCTCGTTGTAAACTGTGTGAAGACTATTCATTCCTAACAAAGACAGCCAACTTCGCCAAACGGGGGATGATTTAACAAAAGCGCATTTGCAAAAAAAGCTTATAAATCTTTCTTATAAATCAATACACAGAAGTATATATTTTTAAACCTGCATATTTAGCTGAAAGAAATCCAGGTGAGCAGGCAATATTAAACTAGGGAAATTGTGTCAATTTCTCTTGCGTTCATAGCACGCAGAGTCAGGGTATATGCAACAGTTTGGGCCGCCTGGCTCGTTGCAAACTAAGTTTTTGAAATGCTAATTTCCGGATTCAACCATATTAATGACCAAAGGCTTGTATTTCTGTGTGTTATTATGTTATAATTAAGTCTATGATTTGATATTTGATAGAGCAGTCTGGCTGAGCGATTGTAGGCACCAGCAGGCTCGTAAGCATTCATTCAAACAGCACTTTTGTGCGTTTTGCCAGCAGCTCTTCACTGTGCTTCAAGTATTGAGCTGTTTATGACTTCAAGCCTATCAACTCCGAGATTAGGCTGGTGTAACCGATGTGAAATGGCTAGCTAGTTAGCGGGATGCGCGCTAATAGCGTTTCAAACGTGTACCCTCTCTACCCTCTCCTCTACCCTCTCCTCTACCCTATCCTGTACCCTCTCTACCCTCTCCTGTACCCTCTACCCTCTCCTCTAACCTCTCCTGTACCCTCTAACCTCTCCTCTACCCTCTCCCTCTCCTCTCCTCTACCCTCTCCTGTACCCTCTCCTGTACCCTCTAACCTCTCCTCTAACCTCTCCTGTACCCTCTCTACCCTCTCCTGTACCCTCTAACCTCTCCTCTACCCTCTCCCTCTCCTCTCCTCTACCCTCTCCTGTACCCTCTCTACCCTCTCCTGTACCCTCTAACCTCTCCTCTAACCTCTCATGTACCCTATAACCTCTCCTCTACCCTCTCCTCTCCTCTAACCTCTCCTGTACCCTCTAACCTCTCCTCTACCCTCTCCCTCTCCTCTCCTCTACCCTCTCCTGTACCCTCTCTACCCTCTCCTGTACCCTCTACCCTCTCCTCTACCCTCTCTACCCTCTCCTGTACCCTCTACCCTCTACCCTCTCCTGTACCCTCTCTACCCTCTCCTGTACCCTCTCCTCTACCCTCTCTACCCTCTCCTGTACCCTCTACCCTCTCTACCCTCTCCTGTACCCTCTACCCTCTCCTCTACCCTCTCCTGTACCTCCTCTACCCTCTCCTGTACCCCCTCTACCCTCTCCTGTACCCTCTACCCTCTCCTCTACCCTCTCCTGTACCCCTTCTACCCTCTCCTGTACCCTCTACCCTCTCCCTCTCCTCTACCCTCTCCTGTACCCACTTCTGTACCCTCTACCCTCTCCTCTACCTTTTCTTCCTGGAGTTTGCTTATGAGAGATGAACTAGCTGTCCAGTCACTCTGACATTGTAATACCTCATTCACCCAGGGAGACTCCTCTCCCATTATATGGTTCATATAGGTGTGTGTGTGTGTGTGTGTGTGTGTGTGTGTGTGTGTGTGTGTGTGTGTGTGTGTGTGTGTGTGTGTGTGTGTGTGTGAGCAGCCGCACGCACAATCATTTATTAGAGAAGAGCTCCCTGACCGTATTATTTCAGCAGATTCCATGTATTCCAGAGCTTCTGTGCTATTGCTTTGATAGCTGAAACATGTGAAATCATACCTGGATTACCTCATTGTTTCAGATCGCTCACCGTCTGCTCTTAGGGATTCGTTATTTATTGAAATTCGCCGTCCGGCAGCATTTGTTTTGTCAGGTGGAAACTGTGACATGACAGGACACTAAAGGAGCCCAAATGTTGATCTTCACTCTAAAATGGCTTCATAAGCACCGAACTGCCACAATCAATGACATTCAACATGCGGATCCCTGGATCCCTGGGATATCTGCACTGAAAGAGAGACCCGTTAGTAGCTACAGTACATGAAGAATAAACCTCTACACTCTGATGTCAAGCCAAGAAAAGCCTCCCTTGTTCTCCTTGTCAGGCTCTCGTCTCTAAACTCAGGAACAGAACATTTCGTATCGCTCCCTGGGCCTCTCTTTCTCTCTCCTTCTCTTTTCACCGGGTTAATGAGCTTCTCTCCGTTCCGCAAAAATAATGTTCCCCGCTCCCTCCATTCGTCTTCTCTTTCTCCGTACTAAAAACCTCTGTTCCTGTCCTCTTATTGAAGGCAAGGGGCTTAAAAGCTCCTTGTAAAACATTGATTTGTTTTCCAACGTGCCTGTTGGAGGTGGACAGGGTCGTCTGTGGCGGTTGGTAGGGAAAGAACTAAGAAGGGAAGGAGGTGGGCTGGTGGCTATAAGGGCCGTGAGTGGTCCTGCTACAGTAATGACTCACCTGGGATGCATCCCAAATGGCACCCTACTACATAGTGCGCAACTTTTAACTAGGGCCCATAGTGCACTATTTAGGGAATAGCGTGCAATTTGAGATGCAGCCCTAGGCTGTCATTACTGAGAGGCACTTGAGTGGAGCAGCATTAGCCTCAGCAGCAGCAGCATCAGCAGCATCAGCAGCAGCATTAGCAGCAGCATCAGCAGCAACATCAGCAGCAGTAGGTAGAGGTTAGCGGGTAGCTGCCAGGCTAGATACAGGTGGTAATGTCACGTGGTTCTTCTAGCAGCTGTTTGGATTCTCCCAGTCTTAGTCAGTCATTAGCCATTCTGATCACAGGGCCCCTGTCACCTCAAGGTTGGAATGACCGAGCAGAGGAAGGTTCTCCATCTTTCTCTATCTTTTTCTTTCTTTCCTCCCCATCTTGACGAACCTGTACCCCCGCACTTTGACTCAGTACCGGTACCCCCTGTATATAGCCTCGTCATTGTTATGTACATTTCTTGTGTTATTTTTTGATTGATTTGATTTCTTTAGTTTATTTAGTATTTATTTCATTAACTCTATTTCTTGAACTGCATTGTTGGTTAAGGGCTTGTAAGTAAGCATTTCACTGTAAGGTTGTCTTCGGCGCATGTAACAAATAACATTTGATTTGATTATCTCTCGCTCTAATTCCTATTTTCTCCCTCCATCTCTCTCACTCTCCAACTCTTCGACTTTCTCCCTCTCTCTTTCCACGTTTCTCTCCATCTCTCTCTATTCCTCCATCTCTCTCACTCTCCAACTCTTCGACTTTCTCCTTCTCTCTTTCCACATTTCTCTCCATCTCTCTCTATCCCTCCATCTCTCTCACTCTCCGACTCTTCCACTTTCTCTCCTCTCTCTTTCCTCCGTTTCTCTCCATCTCTCTCTATCCCTCCATCTCTCTCACTCTTCGACTTTCTCCCTCTCTCTTTCCACATTTCTCTCCATCTCTCTCTATCCCTCCATCTCTCTCACTCTCCGACTCTTCGACTTTCTCCCTCTCTCTTTCCACGTTTCTCTCCATCTCTCTCTATCCCTCCATCTCTCTCACTCTCCGACTCTTCGACTTTCTCCCTCTCTCTTTCCACGTTTCTCTCCATCTCTCTCTATCCCTCCATCTCTCTCACTCTCCGACTCTTTGACTTTCTCCCTCTCTCTTTCTACGTTTCTCTCCATCTCTCTCTATCCCCCCATCTCTCACTCTCTGTGTCAGCTCAGCCAGGCACTAGTAAAGAGTTCCTCACAGGTCAGGGAATGTGGACAAGGTGCAACGTGACAAAGCACCCGGCGGCTAATCCAATCCAACAACACAGAAAAGCAGAGCAAAGCACACAGCTACAAATTCACCCCCTGCTACGAATAAAACACTTCTCTACACAGCAAGACAAATCCATCAATAGAAACACAGGGGAGGGGAGGGGGGGGTCATTTGTTCAAGGTCAGACCATTACACAGAGTATTTCACTTTCAACCAACACCATTAAGACAGAAACGCATAGAAAACAACGGATATTCCCTGCTGTGTTTCTGCCAAGGGACAGCAGTTATTGATGAGCTATAGGAGCACCATGCCCGGTAATAGCCGCGTGTGTGTATGTTTGGCGTGCGTGTGTGTGTGTGCACGTGTGTGTGTCTGGGATGAAAAGGTGAATAGCGTGCTAAATTCTCCTCTCCTAGGTTCTCTACCTACTCAGGTGCTCTAGAGTGAACTCTTGTTGTTGTAGTCTAAAATGTGTGTGTGTGTGTCTCTCTGTTGTATATGTGCTTTCTGCTTCCCCAGCTCTCTGTAATGCAAATAAGAACATCAGTCATGCTGATCATCCATAGCACCAGAGCTTTCTCTCTCTCTCTCTCTCTCTCTCTCTCTCTCTCTCGGAACGAACAGCTAAGGAGCAGAGAGAGAGAGGAAAGAGAAGAGAAGAAATCGTGAGAGGGGGAGATAGATGAACGGAGATGAAGAGAGAGAGGGGACATTGAAGCAGGGGACGAGCGACGGAGAAAAGGGGAGTCAAGCGAGGAAGAAGGAAAATAGTCTCCTTTTAAAGGCTTTTAGAAATAGATGGGTGGGAGGGAGAAGGAGGGATAGCTAAATATGGAGTTTTAGGGCTAGGCAGCAGAGAGCTGCAACAGTGAGGAAGTAAAATGTCTCAGTGGGATGTCAGAGCCCAGCTCATATTCCTCAGCTCCCTGACAGAGGCCTGGGGAACGCTGGGAGAAAGGGATGGAGGGAGAAAGGGAGGAGACGGGAGAGGGCTCTGAGACAGCGTTAATGGTGACGTTGATGTGGAGCCGTCAGTGGGCTAGCTTGCCGAGGGGAGGGGGAAAGGGAGGGGTTGAGGTGTAGGGCGGCTGGCGCTGTGAGGGGAAGATAGCACCACGGCACTAGCCTAGCGATGCTGCCTTGCATAATTAATGGTGCGAGCCGGGCTCGCTGGGTGGAAGAGTGTCTAGACGTTCAGGGCCCCGTGCTGTGCTTCCTGGGCTGAGCTACGCTGGGCAGCTCTACACTGTACAGAGGCCTGATTAGGCCCAGGGAGAGGAGACTGATTATACAGGAGAGCAGAGCATAAGAGAGAGCTGGGGACTGAAGGGATCAGAGAGGGATTACACCTGTCTGGTTCATACACATCACCTCCAGGCTGTGGGAATGTTTGTTGCTCAAAGGAGAGCGCCTCCTACTGGGAATTTACTGTATGTAACCACCCCACACACGGATTAGTGAGGCCCAGTCCTACTGCAGGTGCAGTAGGAAAATGTTTTATTGACATGAATTGCATGGGGTATTTTTTGTATGCTGCCTAATCTAAATCTGATATCCTAATCTGATATCCTAATCTAAATCACAATTATGCCATGTTGGATGCAGGAATGATATGTAATCTGATATCCTAATCTAAATCTGTGTGTGTGTGTGTAAATGTGTGTGTTGGTGTGTGTGTGTGTGTGTGTGTGTGAGATTGTGGCACAGCGTTGTCTGTGTAATTAACTGGGCGTGTCTGGTGTCTGCCAACCCCACCATGGTTCCTGGCCCGTGGTTTCTGAGGGTGGGTCTGGGCTGGAGGGATCTAACGCTCCTTTCATGTCGTTTGTCTGTGTTTGGTGTTTGGGTTCCAGCAGAGCTCATCTATTGTGGAGAGGATGTGCAGTGTCTTCAGAACCACTTCGCTCTGAGAGTCGATCAGAAGAGAGAGAAATATTAGAGACTATCTGAAGATGTTTGAGACTGAAGATGCACCAGACTCTTGTGTTTTGGAGCTCCACACAGCCCAATCAACAGAGATTTTTTGAGATCCACACAGCCCAATCAACAGAGAGTTTTTGAGATCCACACAGCCCAATCAACAGAGAGTTTTTGAGATCCACACAGCCCAATTAACAGAGTTTTTGAGATCCACACAGCCCAATCAACAGAGTTTTTGAGATCCACACAGCCCAATCAACAGAGAGTTTTCGAGATCCACACAGCCCAATTGAGAATGTAAACTCGATATAAATAGATTTGTTTTTTGAACAGCATAATTAAACTTTGGCAGTCTCTTTATCTGGGCGACTGTGTGTGGCGTTATTTGAGTTCTATTGAGAAGGAGAGAGGTGCTCGTCGTGCTCCCCCACCCACCACGTTCTGATCACACCCAGGATCCTACCATTTAGTCTCTGCATCACGTCCCCTTCCCCAGCCTTCACTCACTGGCAGAGTCCTGCTCTCCTCTCATGCAGTCTGCCTGTGTGCCAGCCTCAGTACCAGAGAGAGACGGAGGGGTGGGGGAAGGAGGGAGACACTTTCGTAAAGGTCCATTGAAATGTCAAGTAGTAAGTATTTTGGAAAATGTCACACTGCGTCCCCACAGGATCCTGCCTGGCACCACGTGTTGTCAGGCCTCATGATTATACAGTCAAAATGTCTCTCTTTCTCTCGCTCTCCCCCTGTCTTTACCAATAACTAGAGGGGCAGAGAGAGGGATAGAGAGAGATGGAGACCCCCCCCCCCGCCACCTCCTGCTCTTGACCAACCAAACTGAGGATCACTCTGTTCTTAGGGGAAAAAACACCTGTCTTCAATGCTTTCAGAACCGCTGCATAGTGAATACAGAAACATCTCAGTCGACCTGAAATGGTCTCGATGCCAATCAATAGCTAGATTTCCAGTATTCTGATTAGCTGTTCAGTTGGTTGTTTTGTTTAAACAGCCTCTTGATATAGCTGTCCTGACTTGAACTGTTGTTGATTTTCTATTAATGATTAGTTTAACGTCTTAGTTTCCCTGACATTGAGGAATATGCGGGGTGAACCACACACACACATTGTTCATTCATTTTCTCAACTGCTTTACTGTCTGCTGAGCTGAATTATTGACTTTGCTTAAACAACCCTCTTAAAGTTCTATCCATCCTGACTTGGGAATGGAAGATGAGGAGGAGGTCGTTTACTGAGAAGTCAAGTGAAATGAAAAAGATGCCGGCTGCTTGGGGAGATGTCAGAACATCAAAAGTCTATTTAACTTCTAAGTGTCCGGACTCTTTTACTCGGAACTGGCATCCCTCTTGAGAGCCACTCTGTGTACTGTAGCTCACTGTTTGTTCATGTGCATGAGGTGTGGCCAATATTGTACATGGGTAGTGCTTTGAATATTTTACATTTCATCAGTTTTGGCCAAGTTGACAATTTGCTTTTCACATACCCAAGATGTCCTCTGAGTCTAGATAGAACACCAAAGGGAACCAGGAGAGGCCTAATTCATGCTGAATCTTGTTTGTATACCAGCATTGTTATGTACACTTTTTAGCATCTACGCTCTGAAGCAGTTTTCTCCAGGATTTGTTGTCAGATCACGTCTCTGTCTAAAAGCTTCATTACAAATAGCAATGAGACGACTACATGGTACAGTGTAGGCCAGCTGCTAGATTGAGGCTCTGAGGCGCTGCACCAGCTGCTAGATTGAGGCTCTGAGGCGCTGCACCGCAGCTGCTAGATTGAGGCTCTGAGGCGCTGCACCGTAGCTGCTAGATTGAGGCTCTGAGGCGCTGCACCGCAGCTGCTAGATTGAGGCTCTGAGGCGCTGCACCGTAGCTGCTAGATTGAGGCGCTGCACCGCAGCTGCTAGATTGAGGCTCTGAGGCGCTGCACGTAGCTGCTAGATTGAGGCTCTGAGGCGCTCACCGTAGCTGCTACCGTAGCTGCTAGATTGAGGATTAGATTGAGGCTCTGAGGCGCTGCACCGTAGCTGCTAGATTGAGGCGCTGCACCGTAGCCTCACCGCAGCTGCTAGATTGAGGCTCTGAGGCGCTGCACCGTAGCTGCTGCACCGTAGCTGATTGAGGCTAGCTGCTGAGGAGGCGCTGCACCGTAGCTGCTAGATTGAGGCTCTGAGGCGCTGCACCGTAGCTGCTAGATTGAGGCGCTGCACCGCAGCTGCTAGATTGAGGCTCTGAGGCGCTGCACCGTAGCAGGGTTTCTCCCTGTTAAATATTCAGGGGCTGTGATGTAAAGCGGAGGCAGCATTGAGACCCTGAGCAGGTTAATGTTCATTTAGAGCTGTCGGGACACATTGAGCTCTGCATGGGCCTAGCTGGCAGCTCGCTCGCTTGCTCTCCTTCTGTCTCTTTCTTTATCTATCTCTCTCTCCTTCCCCCTCTCTCTCTTTCTCGTTCTCTCCCTCTTTTCTCCGTCTCTATCACACACTCCCCCTCTTTTTCACTCTCTTTCTCAGGCGTTTGGGATGAGAAACAATCGCCCTGGAACATTCTACATTCTGAGTGTCTTCGGCAGTGTTCTCAGTGCAGAGCGTTGACTTCATGGGTGTTCTAGAAGAGTCTGGGGGAAAGAGTCACCCTCTAGTGTGTGTTCTCTGGGGAAATCTAGATCTCCTCATTCCTGGTCTGTTCCTGTGGGAGAAACAGGTGTCTGAGCTGTGGGCTCTCTGGGCTCAGGAAGAGATAACCAGGAGGAGAGATCAGGTCTGTTACCCCTCAGAGGGCTTCTAATCTGGCTCCTCGCTTCGCCTGCATTACAAATACACTGCCTTCAGAAAGTATTCACACCTTGGCCTATTCCACATTTTGTTGTGTTACAGCCTCAATGGATTATGACAAAGTGAAAACGTGTTATTAGGCATTTTTGCAAGTTTATTGAAAATTAAATACAGAAATATCTGATTTCCAACGGTCTAATGTCCATTGCTCGTGTTTCTTAGCCCAAGTAAGTCTCATCTTCTCATTGATGTCCTTTAGTAGTGGTTTCTCTGCAGCAATTCGACCATGAAGGGCTGATTCACACAGTCTCCTCTGAACAGTTGATGTTGAGATGTATCTGTTACTTGAACTTTGAAGCAGAGGTAACTCTGGGTCTTCCTTCCTGTGCGGTCCTCATGAGAGCCACTTCCATCATAGCGCTTGATGGTTTTTGCGACTGCACTTGAAGAAACTTTCAAAGTTCTTGAAATGTTCCACATTAACTGACCTTCATGTGTTAAAGTAATGATGGACTGTCTTTTCTCTTTGCTTATTTGAGCTGTTCTTGCCATAATATGGACTTGGTCTTTTACCAAATAGGTCTATCTTCTGTATACCAACCCTACCTTTTCACAAAGCAAGTGATTGGCTCAAACACATTAAGAAATAAAGAAATTCCACAAATGAACTTTTAACAAGGCACACCTGTTTGCATTCCAAGTGACTACCCCATGAAACTGGTTGAGAGAATGTCAAGAGTGCAAAACTGTCATCAAGGCACAGGGTGGCTACTTTGAAGAATCTCAAATAGAAAATATATTTTGATTTGTTGAACACTTTTTTGGTTACTACATGATTCCGAGTGGCACAGCGGTCTAAGTCACTGCATCTCCGTGCTAGAGGCGTCACTACAGACACCCTGGTTCGAATCCAGGTTGTATCACAACTGACCGTGATTGGGAGTCCCATAGGGCGGCGCACAATTGGCCCAGCGTCATCCAGGTTTGGCCGGTGTAGGCCGTCATTGTAAATAAGAATTTGTTCTTAACTGAATTGCCTAATTAAATTAAGTTTAAATTAAAAAATATATATATAACTCTGTGTTATTTCATAGTTTTGATGTCTTCACTATTAGTCTACAATGTAGAAAATGGTAAAAAATAAAAATAAAATAAAAACCTTGTAGGTGTGTCCAAACTTTTGACTGGTACTGTACGTTGCATAATGCAGCAAATATGAGGCGAGGTATTGGGCGAGAAACCGTTTTTTTAACTTGAAGAAGATCCACTGTCGAAGCGAAGAATTGTATCCATTAAAGGTGGTATGGGTATAACCATGATGGATTGTGAGGTTACATAGAGTGGAGGCCTTCTTGTCTCTTTATGCAGGGTTGTAGACTAGTCAATACCCAGAGTAGGTTACAAAGAGTGGAGGCCTTCTTGTCTCTTCATGCAGGGTTGTAGACTAGTCAATACCCAGAGTAAGTTACATAGAGTGGAGGCCTTCTTGTCTCTTTATGCAGGGTTGTAGACTAGTCAATACCCAGAGTAGGTTACATAGAGTGGAGTCCTTCTTGTCTCTTTATGCAGGGTTGTAGACGAGTCAATACCCAGAGTAGGTTACATAGAGTGGAGGCCTTCTTGTCTCTTCATGCAGGGATGTAGACTAGTCAATACCCAGAGTAGGTTACATAGAGTGGAGGCCTTCTTGTCTCTTAATGCAGGGTTGTAGACGAGTCAATACCCAGAGTAGGTTACATAGAGTGGAGGCCTTGTCTTTTTATGCAGGGTTGTAGACGAGTCAATACCCAGAGTAGAGAAACGCAGTAGTTGCTTTAACTGCTTTAAATCCCCTTCATGGACTTACTGCTGTGGAAGCCCTGCAGGCCAGGGGTTGGGGGCAATTCCATTTCAATTCTGGAAGTAAACCAGATTCCAATTCCAAATGTTCCTCATTGAAAAGGATTGAAGAGAATTGGAATTGGAATTTCAGTGTACTTCCTCCATTGACTGGAATTGAAATGGAATTGATCCTAACCCTGCTGCAGGCTATCCAGTCTCTATGATTACGCTATGGTTTAAACCAGTGGAAGCAGATGTGAATAGAAGAAAGACAGACGACGTTCTATCACCTTTAAAAAGGTACAAACTAATGACAGAGCATTGATAGATGTGGGAGAGAGAGATTGCTCGGAGAATAATCAGTGCCTCAGTGCCTCTTTCTCTGTAGTCTATTTCTCTTGAGTGATCCGGATGGATATATCAGTGGTATTTTTTTAGGATCCCCAATAGCTGTTAGGGGAGGCAGCAGCTACTCTTCCTGGGGCCCACACAAAACATGAAACATGACATAATACAGAACATTAATAGACAAAGAACAATAGTGATGTGGTGCATCGTTCTCACGGAGGCTGAACTTCCCCATTGGCACTAGTTGTATAATGGGATCTACACAAGGTCTGTCATATCAGAGAAGCCAGTGCAGTGCACCCTGCTCTCTCTGTGAACACAATGTAGACAGCAGTGTTACAGCTACAATTGAACCCAGGCAGAAGGCTTCGCTGAGCCCTTAATCCCCGAGTTTGGTGTCTCTTATTGGTTTGAGTCATTAATTCATCACCGTTGTGTTGCCAGCGAATCTTGAAAGTCAAGTACCGACGCGGTTCCTGTGTAAACACACACATTTAAAACGCAGACATACAAAGCACATGGATAATGGACCAGCAACGTAGGAAAGTGGAGCTTATGAAGAGTTGACGTCTGAACAGACATAAGGACTGAGCAGGAAAGGGCAACATCCTCCTGACATTGTTTTCTCTCTCGAGTGCTCACTCTCCAATCTCTTTGTCCCTTCCCTCTTCTTCACAATCTACCTCTTTCTTATGCCCCCCATCTCCCTCTCTCCCTCCTCTCTCTTTCACTCTCCGTCTCTCTGCTCCCCCCTCTCTCCATCATATCCTCACCCCCTTTCCTCTCCCCTCTCTCCCTCCCTCTCCCCTCGCTCTCCATCTTTCCTCACCTCCCCTCTCTCCCTCTCCATCCTTTCCTCACCTCCCCTCCCTCCTTCCCTATCTCTTCCCCCTCTCCGAGCCCATGCTAATGTCCCTGCTCTGCAGCCAAGTCTAGCCCCCTCAGTCGATGCACATCAAAGAGCTGCTTGTTCTCTTCTTCTCTCCTCTCCATGGTAAATTGCTCTGGTGTTTAATGTGGACAGAGAGATAGGCCGTGTCCCTGTAACAAACTCCCAACAAAAGCCTATCAGCATTTTCCATTTCGTACAGCCAGAGGTCCCACTGCTCGGTTGTTACGTTCACAGTTGACAGGGTTTCGCCTCGTACACACCAAAGAGAGGCAATCAGTCATCGCCTTTCTGCCCACTGCCACTATCGCCCAGGCTGCGAAAGCTCATTTGGGGTGAGTGTGTGGGTGACTGAGTGTGTGGGTGACTGAGTGTGTGGGTGACTGAGTGTGTGGGTGAGAGTGAAAGAGAAAGACAAAGAGGGAGAGAGATGGCTTCCTCTCTCTGTCTTTCATTAGCTTGCCCAGAACTAATTTACTTTAGACAAATGAAAAAGGCAACTGGCAAAACGACAGCATCGTAAACCCCGCCGGCAACATGCCTATTGTGCCTCGTGAACTGCCTCCTATTATAATTGATGGTTTAGGAAATCTAGGGAATAATCTTCCATCTCTTTTCAGGGCTCCCCAGTCCAAATAGCTGAGGATTTACTGCAGTAGACTACAATTTACCCTACTCCCTCTATCTCTGTCCAAGCCCAACTAGAAACAGAACAAGCTCTGGACCAGTAAAGTAGTGAAGTCCCACAGTACACAGCCAGGGGACAGCACCACACCGGCTCAGGGGAAGTGAGAGGGATCTAAGCCCATTACTGGTACTGGTCCTGTCATCTGTCCCTCAACTGACAAACCCACACTGTCATTGGCCCAGCGTCGTCCTGGTTAGGGGAGGGTTTGGCCGGGGTAAGCCGTCATTGTAAATAAGAATTTGTTCTTAACTGACTTGCCTTCGGTAAATAAAGGTCAAATAAATAAATAAAATGAAGTATCACCGCTGTGCTCTGAGGTAGGTCCTGTGAGGCTCAGTTGGTAGAGCATGGTGCTGGCAACGCAAGGGTTGTGGGTTCAATTCCCACAGTGGTTCAGTATGAAAATGTTTGCACTTACTGTAAGTCACTCTGGATAAGAGTGTATGCTAAATGAGAAAAATGGTAGATGAGGTAGTGAACCCAGGACAGGCTTAATAGTATCTCTCATTTACTTTGAATTACATGCATTTACACAGTATCTCAACGTTTCAGTTATTTTCTCAGAACCTCTGGTCTTGTAAAGGTCTGTGTGAATGTGTGGAAGTTCTTTCCATTGGACCTAATATATGTTCCAATAGTAGGATATGAGTAGTAGCACTGTATATTCTGCCAAATTCATGTCAGTGGAACTGAAAATGATAAATAACCTGGTCTGGTCCATTAAAATGAATACCCCCCCCCCCTGTCAAGTGAATAATGAAACCAAATTACAGGTAATGGCTATACATCTTCAGGAGCACTTTGGTGGTGGCTGGAAGCAGCTTAAAGTACAGCAATAATTGTATTATTTAACCTTTATTTAACCTTTCTTTAACTAGGCAAGTCAGTTAAGAACAAATTCTTATTTATAATGTAGGCCTACACTAGTGCTCTGTCAATAGCACAGGGTCTAACATAGACTGAATGAAAGGCTCTGAGTGCCGCTAGCCAAGCAACTAGCTTCGGCTCTGTGTAATTTCAACATTGCTTTGTGGACCCAGCGGATGCTAGCTAATGGGCTAATGTAGGCACATGAATCTGTCCATCTCTCTCTGTGGGGCGGTTAGCAGTTAGCACTGTGTGTATGTTAGCATTTATTTTTTTATTTTACCTTTATTTTACCTTTATTTTACTAGGCAAGTCAGTTAAGAACCCCGAGCTGACAAGGTACAAAATCTGTCGTTTTGCCCCTGAACAGGCAGTTAACCCACTGTTCCTCGGCTGTCATTGAAAATAAGAATTTGTTCTTAACTGACTTGCCTAGTAAAATGAAGGTAAAAAAAAAAAGAATGACAGATTTGTACCTTGTCAGCTCGGGAATTTGAACTTGCAACCTTTCGGTTACTAGTCCAACGCTCAAACCACTAGGCTACCCTGCCGCCTAGCATAAGCACTAGCTCTCTCTTTCCCTCTCTCTCTGATACAACATGTTAAATGGGCGGACTGATGGCTTGACCCTGTGTTCTGAGCAGGGAAGTGCACACAAGTGCTACTCGCTCAGGCAGGGAATATGGCCGCCCGTCGGGGCCTAGATTGTGTCAGTGGTGCGTCAGGACTGGGATAGTTTTACAGCGTGCTAAACTGAGGGTCAGTGCACAGATCAGTCCACTGGGAAGGAATTAAGGTCCACACATACAACATGGTAGGGTTATGTGATGTCATGGGGGTGTGTAGAGTCAAAGTATGACATTGTGTCCTTGTGCAGTTTGTGCCCCTCAGTTGTGTTCCCAGCACCGACGAATAGCAACTTCAACCGTATAACTAACTCAGAGACCGTACGCAATTCACCAAAGCACTTGACAACAATCGCCAACTTCATGATGAACAATTAATCTCCTGAGCAATTCCATAGTAAGGTCAAGCTGAGCATAAAAAAACGAAATTGCTTATTTCCTAATTAAATCAAATCCAAATCAAATGTTATTTGTTACATACACATGGTTAGCAGATGTTAATGTGAGTGTAGCGAAATGCTTGTGCTTCTAGTTCCGACAATGCAGTAATAACCTAATCTAACCTAACAATTCCACACCCTGGGGCGGCAGGGTAGCCTAGGGGTTAGAGCGTTGGACTAGTACCCGGAAGGTTGCAAGCTGACAAGGTACAAATCTGTCGTTCTGCCCCTGAACAGGCAGTTAACCCACCACTAGGCAGTCATTGAAAATAAGAATTTGTTCTTACCTGACTTGTAAAGGGATAAAGAATATGTACATAAAGATACATGAATCAGTGATGGTACAGAACGGCATAGGCAAGATGCAGTAGACTACTGTACTTTCATTGAATGTGTGTATTTTGAAGTACAGACTACATTTGGCCTTTATATTTCCCAAATTTTATGTTATTGTTACTAAAAAGTAGGATACAAAGTCTCAAAATAAGTATTTTCCGGCAACCACATTGCTTATGGAAATGGCACACAGAACTTGTTTCGGCACTGACATACACATACACCCTGTGTTTCTGACCAAAGTCGTAAGGTCAATTAAATAATATCAAATTAATTTTAGTCCATTGAGGCAATTTTTTATCTATCTGAGTGTGTGTGATCTATTTCGGGTGTACTCACCTTCTCATATGAACTGCAATCAGCTGAACAATGCCTAACTGGAGCATTGCATGTGATCACATGGCATAATAAAGGTCTTAAATTCATAAACAAAATCAAGTTTCCAAAAGAAACCTGTTTACTTCCTGAGTAAGTACGGGTGCCCCCCAGTGACAATATTGGTCTGTATCTGTATGGTCTACCCTGCGGTGCAAAAGGCACTTTGCGCACTTGTGAACTGCAGCTGTCAAGCCTGAGGCAATTTACGAACTAACAAGAAATGTCTATGAACGTGTGAACCCTGTGCCATTGGTAGGTTATAATTATAACATATGTCAAGATATGTAGAGATGATAAGCAATGAGTTCAGTATATACAGGCAGTTTGTGGGACTGGAAACAGACAAAGATTGACTCTGATGCTGTTGAATGGCGCCGGAGGGGATGGCTGCCGTTTTACAAATTCTTAAACAATTGTGCTATTGTGTGTGTGAATGTTGCTCATTGAATTATTAAAGGTTTCTAATTGCGTGATTAACTGAATCAAGCAATTACTAACTCATTAACCTGGGGCACCATGGGAAAATTTGTTTTATTGAGTTTCTATTTCCCCAAAAATTTACTCAAAGAATATCAGAATATCGACTTTACAACAGCCGCTAATTAATCAGTTTCTTCTACAGTCGCAAAATCCGGGAATCTGCACGGACCCGGGTCTCACCAATGAGTTCGTACCACACCAATCTTAGTTGAGTATTTATTTACAAGAAAGCTAAAACGATGATAGAAGATACACATACACAAAAACACATTCTAAGCTATTGATTAGAACTTAGTATAACAGGCCAACACACTATGGCGCGTGATACCCAAAATGGGGATTTAAAAGAGAGAGAAAAAGAAAGTACACGAGAGAAATATACATTTGGGTGAATTTGTCAGCTATGCTTATTCTAACCCTAGCCTTGCCCCAAACTGCCGCTCTTATGGATCAGAATATAATGATGTAATTACGTGGGGAAGGTCTCCGTGGATTCTCCGCGTGGACCGTTCAGGCTGCTCAATGACGCACTTCTCCGGCGCAACTCTCTGGTTGTCCTCACGATGTCAGTGTCCTTTTGGCTTAGGAGTCTGTTCCCTCGCCCTTGCTCTGGAAGGGCCCTTCTGAGGACAGACCGCTCTGTAGCTCACAGCGTAGGAATGAAACAGCGTAGATACCACGATTCGATGGGGAGTGGAGGCTAGGTGGTTCGACTTGAATTCACCGGCTTAGACACAGCTACTCATCCGTAGCGTGGCTAGAAAAAGATTTCTTTGTTTTCAAACTTGTGTTGCGTTTTGGGTTTGTTGACTTTTTAGACCACGGCTGCAGCTTGGGTCACTTAATCTTATCTGTTAATTCTTCACTCACAGGTTTTATACCCTCGGGTCAGAAGTGGGCGTAACCGTCTTTAGGGCAATTCTCTTGGCGTTCCAAGTTTAGGGCAAGGTCTAGATTTTACTCAAATCCAATTTTAGACAACTAACTTCACATTTCATCTTTACCAAAACATTCTCTTTGATTTGGACATTTTCCACACAACGTACAATGTATAAACATCAAACATATACTTGGGAAACTCTTAACGTTACAATGTTTTTGTAATCTATTAACCTTTAATAACAAAACAAAAATGACATACATTTTCATATTCCATCTATCGTCATGACCACCATTGTGGCTGACGGAAACCATTGTTCCAAAGTCCCTTTATTGCATGTTTAATGTTCTGAGGGTGGTTCTCCATATTGAGGAGACACAGGAATGTTGTGTGGCCTAAGATTTACCTGGGGCGTGAGGGGTCATTAAACCCCCACATCTTCAGACCCCTAGATCTCTCCTCCTCTGTTGGGGTTGAGAGATGATCTGTAGGGTTGTGGTCTCCTGTAACCTGACCTGATCAGAACAGTCATGACAGTGTGTTTTTTTTTGCGTTATTTGTAACTTATTTTGTACGTAATGTTTCTGCCACCATCTCTTATGACCAAAAAGAGCTTCTGGACATCCGGACAGCGATTACTCACCTCGTACTGGACAAAGATTTTTTCTTTAACGAGTCAGACATGAAGGATTTACTTCAGACACCACAAGTTATATTTTGACAGACAGTAACCACAAATGGTTCCAACCAATCACAATTAGAAGCTTTAAAGTCAAACAATCATCAAACAATCAAATAAAAAACTACTACTAATTACAGCTAAAACCTCATGTATAAATGTATCTCACATTTCAAATAAACCAACATCAAAATGACTGTGTGTGTGTGTGTGTGTGTGTGTGTGTGTGTGTGTGTGTGTGACAGAGCATTGCGGTCATGTTAATCAATAATGACCTGTTCAAGCCATTCCCTTCCAGCCAAACCCATTATCCAGAGCATGACATCCTATATGACTGCCTGTCTGACAACACATGTACAGTCATACTGTTGGCCAACATCACAATGGTATTAGCTCTCAAACTGGGATTCAGCTGGGTTTTTACTGGCTGCTCCATCATTTATTAGAGAAGAGCTCGCTGACTGTATTATTTCAGCAGATTCCATGTATTACAGGGTGATGAGTACTGTGTCATCCACATAAACATAATCTGACAGTTCTGTTTGAACGATGAGAGCTACTGTGCTATTGCTTTGATAGCTGAAGCATGTGAAATCATACCTGGATTACATCATTGTTTCAGATTGATTGTGGATCTGGAATGATCTTTCTTGTGCTCCAGACTCTTTCCACTTTTGCACAGGCCTTCCACGATGTATGACTTGAAGTCATACAGCTTCATGTGTTCCTTCTTTCTCATGCCAGTGCCTTCACAATCTCTTTGGTAGAGCAGCCAAGCCTCGGCCCCTCATTTCATTGGACACAGACATGTCAGGTGATATTCTATATATTTTTTTTAAATTAAAAAAAAGGTAGTTTGTTGCCTGAGGGAAACACCATGCCATAGAGGGCATGCGAAGGAGACAGAGATATCGGGGACGAGATATCGGGGACGTGCAGTTTACATACACTTAGGTTGGAGTCATTATAACTCGTTTTTCAACCACTCCGCAAATTGTTTGTTAACAAACTATAGTTTTGGCATGTCAGTTAGGACATCTACTTTGTGCATGACACAAGTAATTTTTCCAACAATTGTTTGCAGACAGATTATTTCAATTATAACTCACTGTATCACAATTCCAGTGGGTCAGAAGTTTACTTCCACTAAGTTGACTGTGCCTTTAAACAGCTTGGACAATTCCAGAAATTGATGTCATGGCTTTAGAAGCTTCTGATAGGCTAATTGACATAATTTCAGTCAATTGGAGGTGTATGTATTTCAAGGCCTACCTTCAAACTCAGTGCCCATTTGCTTAACATCACAGGAAAATCAAAATAAATCAACCAAGACCTCAGGACAAAATTGTAGACCTCCACAAGTCTGGTTCATCCTTGGGAGCAATTTCAAAATGCCTGTAGGTACCATGCTCATCTGTACAAACAATAGTGCGCAAGTATAAACACCATGGGACCACGCAGCCGTCATGCCGCTCAGGAAGGAGACGTGTTCTGTCTCCTAGAGATGAGCGTACTTTGGTGCAGAAGTGCAAATCAATCTATATCCACAGTAAAACGAGTCCTATATTGACATAACCTGAAAGGCCGCTCAGCAAGAAAGAAGCCACTGCTCCAAAACCGCCTTAAAAAGCCAGACTACGGTTTGCAACTGCACATGGGGACAAAGATTGTACTTTTTGGAGAAATGTCCTCTGGTCTGATGAAACAAAAATAGAACTGTTTGGCCATAATTACCATCATTATGTCTGGAGGAAAAAGGGGGAGGCTTGCAAGCCGAAGATCACCATCCCAACCTTGAAGCACGGGGGTGGCAGCATCATGTTGTGGGGGTGCTTTGCTGCAGGAGGGACTGGTGCACTTCACAAAATAGATGGCATCATGAGGGAGGAAAATTATGTGGATATATTGAAGCAACATCTCAACACATCAGTCAGGAAATTAAAGCTTGGTCACAATTGGGTCTTCCAAATGGACAATGACCCCAAGCATACTTCCAAAGTTGTGGCAAAATGGCTTAAGGACAACAAAGTCAAGGTATTGGAGTGGCCATCACAAAGACCTGACCTCAATCCCATAGCAAATTTGTGGGCAGAACTGAAAAAGTGTGTGCGAGCAAGGAGGCCTACAAACCTGACTCAGTTACACCAGCTCTTTCAGGAGGACTGGGCCAACCAACTTATTGTGGGAAGGTTGTGGAAGGCTACCCTAAATATTTGACCCAAGTTAAGCAATTTAAAGGCATTGCTACCAAATACTAATTGAGTGTATGTAAACTTCTGTAGCCAGTGATTGGGTCTCAATGTCGGCAGCAGCCTCTCTGAGTTAGTGATTGCTGTTTAGCAGTCTGATGGCCTTGAGATAGAAGCTGTTTTTCATTCTCTCGGTCCCAGCTTTGATGCCCCCCATCCACATCCACATCGAAGGGACAGCAGTGGAGAAGGTGGAAAGTTAAGTTCCTTGGCGTACAGATTACAGACAAACTGAAATGGTCCACACTGTCTGTGTGAGTGGTCCATTGCAGTTTTTCTGTGATCTGTACGCCGAGGAACTTAACTTTTTCTATTTGAGTTTCTGCCTATAAGATGGAAGGAGCAAGATGGCGTTGTGGTCGTATTTGGCGGGGGAGGGCTTTGTATGCATCACAGAAGTTAGAGTAGTAGTTGTCGAGGGGATTGCGCATTGCGCAATCAATATGCAATATGCAATAATTTAGGTAGCCTTGTTCTCAAATTTTGCATATAGTCCAGTGAAGTTCCTTGATGGCCGTCTTGGTATCTCCTTGAGGGGGGTGGTACACAGCTGTGACAATAACTGACAAGATTTCTCTTGGTAGGTAAAATGATTCATTGTAAGGAAATCTAGATTGGGTGAGCAGAAGGACTTGCATTTTTGTATGTTGTTATGATTACGCTATGAGTTGCTAAACATGAAGCATACACCCCCGCCCTTCCTTTTCCCAGAGAGGTGTTTATCTCTATTGGCGCTATGCATGGAGAAGCGAGGTGGCTGAACCAATTCCAACAACATACCCCAAGAGAGCCATGTTTCCGTGAAATAGAGAATGTTACAATCTCTTATGTCTCTCTGGAAGGCAACCCTTGCTCGAATTTCGTCTACCTTGTTGTCAAGAGACTGGACATTGGCTAGTAGTTTACTTGGGAGCGGTGTGCGATGTGCTTCGTCTGCCGCTTCTGCGGCGTCATTGTTTTGGATTTCCTACTGGAATTAGCTCCATTGTCCTGGGTGGTGGTCTGAACAGAGGATCCGCTTCGGGAAAGTTGTATTCCTGGTTGTAATGTGGTTACAAGTTGACGTTGCTCTTATATCCAATACTTCTTCCTGGCTGTATGTAATAAGACTTAATATTTCCTGGGGTAACAATGTAAGAAATAATACATAATTTAAAAAAAAATCTGAATAGTTTCCTAAGAACTCGAAGCGAGGCAACCATCTCTGTCGGCGCCATGCTAGATCTGAGGTTAACACGCATTAGCTTTGTCATGAGTCAGTGTGCAGCAGGTAGGATGGAGTCAGGTGCAGGACACAGAACTGAGTAACAACGTACTTTACTCTGAAAATCCCGAACAAATTCCATACAGGGAAAAATATTCCTGCTCGACACAACAGAGCGACTTCTTAACAAAGAACAAACACGCACAAAACCATGTGAGAACCAGAGGGTTAAATAAGGAATAAATATTATCATAATGGAAACCAGGTGTGTACAATCAAGACAAAACTAATGGAAAAAGAAACATAGATCGGTGGCGACTAGAAAGCCGGTGACGTCGACTGCCGAACGCTGCCCGAACAAGGAGAGGCACCAACTTTGGTGGAAGTCGTGACAAGCTGACCCCCCAAGTCGTAACCCCCCCCAAGGTGCGGACTCCGACCGCACAACCTAAACCTATTGGGGACGGTCTGGGTGGGCATCTGTCCGCGGTGGCGGCTCTGGCGCTGGACGTGGACCCCACTCCATCATAGTCTTTGTCCACCTCCTTAGCGTCCTTTGAGTGGCGACCCTCGCCGCCGACCTTGGCCTAGTAACCCTAACAAAGGGCCCCGCTGGACTGAGGGGCAGCTCGGGACTGAGGGGCAGCTCGGGACTGAGGGGCAGCTCGGGACTGAGGGGCAGCTCAGGCTGGTTGACGGCTCTGGCAGCTTCTGGCTGAATGGCGGCTCTGGCAGATCCTGGCTGACTGGCGGCTCTGGAAGATCCTGGCTGACTGGCGGCTCTGGCGGCTCCATGCTGAAGTGGTATTACTTAGAATGTTGTAATTCTGTGTCTACACTTCCCTTATAGGGATATAGAAATATTCCCATTAGCATTTTCATTAATGCTTGATAAGCCAATTCTGTGAGACATCTTGTTTCTCATTTTGTGTGAAAATGTCACATCCATACACTGGAATTGCCCTCCTGCTTTTCCCAAATTTGCACCAATGAAACACTGTGAAAATATTTCCCTTGACATGTGCGGTGCTGCAGTCGATGAGATGTACAATGCTCTTTGATAAAAAGCCTTCACGATAACTGAACCAAAACCCTTTCAACTGGTAAACCCAAGTCAAGAATAAAAACCCAGCTCTCATTGTGTAGCATGTCTTACTTAGTGTGTCTCAGCAGGACACACCGTAACGTTTTCTGGCCGAGAGCACTGTGCTAACTAAGTGCAAATCGATTCCACCTTTAGAATCATGCGAAAATGACGTCAGTCAGTGGGGGCCCCTTAACACTAGAACCGTTATGGCATGTCACTTGGACTGCTCATGAATTAATTAGTTATTACTGTGGTATTTATTATGTGCTCCCCTGAGTGTACAAAACATTAAGAACACCTGCTCTTTCCATGACGTAGACTGACCAGGTGAAAACTATGATCCCTTATTGATGTCACCTTTTAAATCCACTTCAATGAGTGTAGATGAAGGGGAGGAGACAGGATAAAGAAGGATTTTTAAGCCTTGAGACAATTGCGATGTGGATTGTGTGTGTGTACCATACAGAGGATGAATGGGCAACACAAAATATTTAAGTGTCTTTGAACAGGGTATGGTGGTGGGTTCAAGGCACACCGGTTTAAGTGGGTCAAGAATGACAACGCTGCTGGGTTTTTCAGTTGAAGGTGATGTGCCCAGTTTATAATCACCCTGATGATTTCCTCGAAACTGAACCTAAACTTTACTGAAATGAGTCATGACATGTCTGATGATTATTCTTCTGATTCTGAGCCTCAGTCTGAACCTCCGAGGCCTAAGCGCTAAAAGCCAGAATGTTGCGCACTGAGCAGGTGCCCGCGCCACCACCAAATGAAACGGTGAGACAGGAGAGAGGAAGGACGGCACCATTGAATAGAACAAGCTGGTGACAATGCTACAGTATGGTTGATTATGTTCACAACAAAATGTCATCACTGAGTGATCAGGCCCTATATCTCAAGCAGAACATCAGCAACGCACTCACTAGCTTTCATTGTTTATGTGACATTTTACCATGTAAAAGCAGATAATCATTGACTATTTTTGACTGCTGTTATATCAGCAGTTATATTCATTATAATGCCATTATAGCTTTTGTGCAGATTTGTACTATTTATCAAGCACACTTGGCGCTTATAATGATGTTTAGGCTATGAATGATTTCATAATTTGATCGCACGTCTTGCTGACCATGCGTCTTGGTGGTTGGAGTATTGATTTATTGTGACGTTATAATAAAAATAAGCTTTTACCATGTTCCAACACATAGTTGTAACAATGGCACACCACAAATAAGGTAGAGCCTACAGTAACATACACTAACATAAACTGCTATGGTGTTATTTGTGTCATTTCAAAAAAATGTAGGGGAACAGGTTTTAGTATTAATGTTACGTAAGACCTTCATAAACTAAACCAAATGACTGTTTTTGCACTAGCATATATGAAATGTAGTAATTAAACTGTTAGAATGTTGCAGTCAGAGTGCTCATTAGCTCAAAGGGGGCCCAACGGTTCCATTGTTAAACACACAGCACCGAACCAACAGCAGACGGACCGCAGGTGAATAGCAGATGAAAATTCGGTGTGGTGTGTGAGGTCCCTTAGAGAAAGGGTTCAAGGGAACAGAGCTTTAATGGGTTCATTCTGCTCTCTCTCTTGAACCTCTGTTCAGCTCAGTATGCCTCCTCCTCTTCCTGTGTTATTGGACAGTGGTATTTAACCTTTACAGCCCAGATCTCTCTCTCTCTCTCTCTTCTACCAAGATACACACACACACATTTCCATACTAACACGTTCAACACACACTTGACAGGGTGACAAAGGCATGCGAATACTCTTGACACTTCACACACCTTTACACATACAGGTAACTGCCAAAATAAAGGAAACACTGGAGTAAGTTAGGGTTTTGGTGTGGGTGCATATTCCTGACATGGTTGAGGTCCACTCAACCAATTAAAGAGGGCAAGGTAAATGCCAATAAATACAAACCCATTTTGAGTGATCACAGACCTATGGTGAATAATTTGTATCCTGATGGAATGGTCTCTTCCAGGATGACAATACCCCATCCACAGGGCACGAGTCATCACTGAATGGTTTGATGAGCATGAAAACAATGTAAACCATATGCCATGGCCGTCTCAGTCACCAGATCTCAACCCAATTGAACACTTATTGGAGATTCTGGAGCCTGAGACAGCGTTTTCCACCACCATCAACAACACCAAATGATGGAATTCCCCGTGGTAGAATGGTGTTGCATCCCTCCAGTAGAGTTCCAGACACTCGTAGAATCTATGCCAGGGTGCATTGAAGCTGTTCTGGCTCCTAGTGGCCCAACACCCTATTAAGACACATTAAGACAATATCTTTGTGTTTCCTTCACTCTAAGTTGATACATGACATACAGTGCATTCGAAAAGTATTCAAACCCCTTGACTTTTTCCACATTTTGTTACGTTACAGCCTTATTATATAATTGATTAAATTGTTTTTTCCCCGCTCATCAATCTACACACAATACCCCATAATGACATTGCAAAAACAGGTTTTTAGAAATGTTTGCAAATTTATTAGAAAAAAAAACTGATATCACATTTACATTAGTATTCAGACCCTTTACTCAGTACTTTGTTGAAGCACAATTGGCAGTGATGACAGTCTGGAGTCTTCTTGGGTATGACTCTACAAGCTTGGCACACCTGTATTTGGGGAGTTTCTCCCATTCTTCTCTGCAGATCCTCTCAAGCTCTGTCAGGTTGAATGGGGAGCGTCGCTGCACAGCTCTTTTCAGGTCTTTCGAGAGGTGTTCGATCAGGTTCAAGTCCGAGCTCTGGCTGGGCCACTCAAGGACATTCAGAGACTTGTCCCAAAGCCACCCCTGCATTATCTTGGCTGTGTGTTTAGTGTCATTGTCCTGTTGGAAGGTGAACCTTCACATCAGTCTGAGGTAAGTCAATGGAGGCCACTGTGTTCTTGGGTACCTTCTATAATGCAGACATTTTTGGTACCCTTCCCAAGATCTGTGACTCGACACAATCCTGTCTCAGAGCTTTACTAACAATTCCTTCGACCTCATGGCTTGGTGTTTACTCTGACATGCACTGTCAACTGTGGGACCTTGTATAGACAGGTGTGTGAATTTTCCAAATCATGTCCAACCAATTGAATTTACCACAGGTGGACTCCAATCAAGTTGTAGAAACATCTCAAGGATGATCAATGGAAACAGGATGCACCTGAGCTCAGTTTCAGTCTCATAGCAAAGGGTCTGAATGCTTATGTAAGGAAGGTATTTCAAATATATAGATTTTTTTTATATAGATTTGCAAAAATGTTTTAAAAAAAACTTGTTTTTGCTTTGTCATTATGGGGTATTTTATGTAGATTGATGAACCAAAAAAATGATGTAATACATTTTTGAATAAGGCTGCAACGTAACAAACTGTGTAAAAAGTCAAGGGGTCTGAATACATTCCGAATGCACTGTAGACGAGCTTGATTTTCTCATGTTTGCTGACATACCACAGGAGACACATGCCATCTCCCAGACACTACATACACATTACCATACTTCAGTATAGTCAGACACTACATACACATTACCATACTTCAGTATAGTCAGACACTACATACACATTACCATACTTCAGTATAGTCAGACACTACATACACATTACCATACTTCAGTATAGTCAGACACTACATACACATTACCATACTTCAGTATAACAGACACATTACCACAGTATAGTCAGACACATTACCATACTTCAGTATAGTCAGACACTACATACACATTACCATACTTCAGTATAGTCAGACACTACATACACATTACCATACTTCAGTATAGTCAGACACTACATACACATTACCATACTTCAGTATAGTCAGACACTACATACACATTACCATACTTCAGTATAGTCAGACACATACATACACATTACCATACTTCAGTATAGTCAGACACTACATACACATTACCATGGTTTCAGTATAGTCAGACACTACATACACATTACCATACTTCAGTATAGTCAGACACTACATACACATTACCATACTTCAGTATAGTCAGACACTCATACACATTACCATACTTCAGTATAGTCAGACACTACATACACATTACCATACTTCAGTATAGTCAGACACTACATACACATTACCATACTTCAGTATAGTCAGACACTACATACACATTACCATACTTCAGTATAGTCAGACACTACATACACATTACCATACTTCAGTATAGTCAGACACTACATACACATTACCATACTTCAGTATAGTCAGACACTACATACACATTACCATACTTCAGTATAGTCAGACACTACATACACATTACCATACTTCAGTATAGTCAGACACTACATACACATTACCATACTTCAGTATAGTCAGACACTACATACACATTACATTAGTATAGTCAGACACTACTTACCATAGTATAGTCAGACACTACATACACATTACCATACTTCAGTATAGTCAGACACTACATACACATTACCATACTTCAGTATAGTCAGACACTACACTACCATACAGTATACATTACACATTACCTTCAGTATAGTCAGACACTACATACACATTACCATACTTCAGTATAGACACTACATACACATTACCATATAGTCAGACACTACATACACATTACCATACTTCAGTATAGTCAGACACTACATACACATTACCATACTTCAGTATAGTCAGACACTACATACACATTACCATACTTCAGTATAGTCAGACACTACATACACATTACCCTACTTCAGTATAGTCAGACACTACATACACATTACCCTACTTCAGTATAGTCAGACACTACATACACATTACCCTACTTCAGTATAGTCAGACACTACATACACATTACCCTACTTCAGTATAGTCAGACACTACATACACATTACCCTACTTCAGTATAGTCAGACACATACACATTACCTACTTCAGTATAGTCACTACATACACATTACCCTACTTCAGTATAGTCAGACACTACATACACATTACCCTACTTCAGTATAGTCAGACACTACATACACATTACCCTACTTCAGTATAGTCAGACACTACATACACATTATACTTCAGTATAGTCAGACACTACATACACATTACCATACTTCAGTATAGTCAGACACTACATACACATTACCCTACTTCAGTATAGTCAGACACTAAATACACATTACCATACTTCAGTATAGTCAGACACTACATACACATTACCATACTTCAGTATAGTCAGACACTACATACACATTACCATACTTCAGTATAGTCAGACACTACATACACATTACCATACTTCAGTATAGTCAGACACTACATACACATTACCATACTTCAGTATAGTCAGACACTACATACACATTACCATACTTCAGTATAGTCAGACACTACATGCACATTACCATACTTCAGTATAGTCAGACACTACATGCACATTACCATACTTCAGTATAGTCAGACACTACATACACATTACCATACTTCAGTATAGTCATACTTCAGTATAGTACACTACACACATTACCATACTTCAGTATAGTCAGACACTACATACACATTACCATACTTCAGTATAGTCAGACACTACATACACATTACCATACTTCAGTATAGTCAGACACTACATACACATTACCATACTTCAGTATAGTCAGACACTACATACACATTACCATACTTCAGTATAGTCAGACACTACATACACATTACCATACTTCAGTATAGTCAGACACTACATACACATTACCATACTTCAGTATAGTCAGACACTACATATTACCATTAGTATAGTCAGACACTACATCACATTACCATAGTCAGTCAGACACTACATACACATTACCATACTTCAGTATAGTCAGACACTACATACACATTACCATACTTCAGTATAGTCAGACACTACATACACATTACCATACTTCAGTATAGTCAGACACTACATACACATTACCATACTTCAGTATAGTCAGACACTACATACACATTACCATACTTCAGTATAGTCAGACACTACATACACATTACCATACTTCAGTATAGTCAGACACTACAAACACATTACCATACTTCAGTATAGTCAGACACTACATACACATTACCATACTTCAGTATAGTCAGACACTGATGACACACACACACACACACACTAACTATAGCACTTATTGAGGAAGCTTGATAAGACAGGCGTTGTCCCACACTACAGAGCAGACAGGCCATGGTAAAACAGCAGTGTTTAGAGCATCTCTTCCCTGACACCAGTCTATTACAACATACTGTGTTACCTACCTAGATACCTAGATTAATAAGAACAATACGTCTGAGGCATAAATATGCATTACCATCCTGTCGGGATAATGCCTTTCCACTTCCTTTATCCCCACTCTTCCTCCCTTCTTCCCCTCCTCCCTTGGATCTCCTGACTGAACGTTTAAGCCCCTTCGTCTTAGGCTCAGCGTTAGACACACAGGGGAGAGAGAGAAGGTGCCAGGGCCAGATATGGACAGGAGAAGACACAGAAAGACTGATTGAATATAAACCTGGATATAGCGGGTTGTATTCATTAAGTACCAAACGGAAGACAAACGGGACGAAACTGGGAGGGACTACCTGAACTTGTCCAATAAGAAGCGTTCACTTTAATTTTTTTGTTGCAAAGAATTTTGCGACGGTGTGCCAAATAAATACAACCCAGGTTCTGTAGGGGAACAGGTTTTAGTCTGAAAGCAGGTGTCTGGGACGTTGTGTTTAATCAGGTATGGAGAAGAACAATTTCCTGGAGAGAAATGCTGCAATGCACTTGGATTCATACAGTATTATGATAAATGTAACCTTCTCGGTGCCTGCCTTTCCACCCAATCTAAATTAATGTATTCCTATCCTCTCTTGTAGATCTCAGACTGGGGTTGTGTCGGTATTTTCTCTTTCTCCCATGCTGTGCAGGCAGCCGGTGTGGGAGTTAGCCTACAGATGTATGATCTGAATTTGAGTCAGTTTGCTACAGTAGGAAAATTATTTGAATTATTATGTGGATTATAATTAATGGACATTTGTGGAGGGGTTAATACATTTTTACTAAGGGAAAATCAAGTCTGACATTTTAAAATTGGAAATGAGAAACTTCAGAAGCCTTTTTAAACCTTAAACTATTTTTTACTTGTCCGGCATTACAGGAAAGTTCCTGCAACACGGTGATCAAATTAAAATCCTACATATGTAGGCCCTCTACACAGGGCAGCGAGGGGGCATGACGTTGTAATTACATCGTAATGACGTTCTAATGAATGCTTTAATGATCTCAGTACCAATGCTTCACAGAGGTCATGGACACTCTTCCTCTCCTCCTTCTCTCCACCCTTCATTCTCTCTCTCGCTCCACATTATTCAGCTGTGTTATTTCATTGGCTTTTCAGACTGGCTACATTAGTTCAGCCTTCAAGTCAAGTCATCTTTATTATTCCAAGATTGGGACATTTGATTGGCTGTGACAGCTTCACACTTAAAGCACTAACTAGTTTCAATGAGCTTTCTCTGTGTCGATCCGCTGCTATGTTCTCTCGGGAAGTATAGCCATAGCACACACACACACACACACACACACACGTGGGTATGCACACACATACACTCCCACCCATGTCATCATCACATCATCCATCACTTTACCGTTGTCACTGGAGCCGAGACATTATCACCTGTCACTCAAACAGCACCTGACTATGACGGGTAGGACTGTTAAGCTAGTGTGTTGAGAGCCTCCATGTTTTTCTAATCTCCAGGTGATAACACTCTTTTTCATTGTCGCCCCTTCGTTGATTTGACACCAGGCCCAATGGGAAATATGTTCATGTGAGGTGATTGTCAAGTAATGTGAACCACGTTGACGGCAGTGTGTTGAAGGAAGGTCTTACCCAATCAAATGTGAGTAGCCCCCCCCACACTAAAACAGAAGTTGATGCTCATGAAAAGACATTCATTCAGCGGTTCTGCCACTTGTGACCCGTTTCAGGAAGCTAGGCGTATGTTGCACGAGGCATTTGAACATTTATTTCAATCTTTTTTTGTAGCTGAAATGCCTTTTGGAATGTGAAATTTCATGTGCTAAATAATAAACTTGTATGCCATCTGTAAATACGAATCAAATTGTTAAATTATGAGCCTAGTTGGTTTAGCGACGGAAAAAGACCGGGAACTTCCCACTAGCCATGATTGGCTGAGATAATGCATGGGGGCTGGACATGCCGAGAGAGGAGTGTTGGTCTGCCATGTAGCATGAGCTGCTCAGTATGTAGAGATAATACTTGCTACCGCGGCTTTTTTTGAAAGATATAATGTTAGCCATGGAGAACTGCAAAAGTGTTGCTACTGCTCTCAACATCATTGTTGCCTTGAATTTAGCAGGCACTATCGACAAAGATCAGTGGAAACTGTTGTGATGGACTACTTTCTGCACATGGTCAACCGGAGTGACTTAAACCCATGTGGGTTAAACAAGCTGTGCAAACAAACCTAGTTAAAGGGGTTCTAATCTGCCTTGAAGCGTTGATACATGTATACGGGTAAGAGTCTAGCTACATTATCAGATATTATACGTTTCTAATTCAAATCAAAACAAATCAAATTTATTTGTCACATACACATGGTTAGCAGATGTTAATGCGAGTGTAGCGAAATGCTTGTGCTTCTAGTTCCGACAATGCAGTAATAACCAACGAGTAATCTAACCGAACAATTCCAAAACTACTACCTTATACACACAAGTGTAAAGGGATAAAGAATTGTCAGAATTGCAAGTTAAAGCGTACTGTTAGCCAGCTAGCGAAGTTTGCTTTCTGGCTCACTCACGTTATGTGTATGATCTGTGTGGTAATATTATTTGTATCTCAGAAAGGCATTTGCATTGCTAATTGTAGCCTAATGTAACCTAGCTAGCTAACATTGAACCTAGTTGGTTAGCTTTAGCTACCTGCAGATTCATTCTACAGCATTTCATGTACGGTGGCTAGCTATGATAATCAGTTTGTATTGCTAGAAGTATGGGTTAGGATTATGATTGATTGTTTATCTAGCTAGCTAGCTAGCTACATGTCTAAGCAAATGATTCCACTTCGGCAGATCATGATTACATGACCCATCAAGTTAGCCAGGTGTGTCTGGGGGTGATTAGGGCCATCTATTGTATTTCATGAACATGTGTAGATAATAGTGATCCACTTAGCTAGATGTGGCTGGGGGGTGGTAATAGCATTTATTTCACTTGACCCATCAATTTAGACATACTCTTATCCGTAAATTGACAGTAGATAGTCGGATTGGATGCTGCACGTGATCGGAAAAACTGAAGAGTTTTAATATGCCTATACAGATGTTGGCAAAATATCACTGCAAAAAAGCTGCAGATTAGGAACAGCGTGCAGAGGGGTGGGTGTGTATGTGTGTGTGTCTGTGTGTCCTCAATTTACAGAGGGCAGCCAGGTTTACTGTCACTCAGTCAGAATGCACATTAGCGTTTCATATTTTTTCCCTACTCTTGACCCACTTTTTAGATATTATGTATATTGATAGCTTGATAGTAATTATAAACTGGGTGGTTCGAGCCTTGAATGCTGATTGGCTGAAAGCCGTGGTATATCAGGCCGTATAACCAAAAACATGCAAGGAAAGGAGATCAGGTGAAGCTATGAAGCGAGTGGACAGAGAAATACAGTTTCCCTCTATCCAATCAGAGCAGCAGGATAAACATACAGCCCGCCCTTCTCTTTACAGACAGGCAAACTATCCTGTTGAGTTATTTAGACCACATACATGACTGACTCAAAGACAGTACAGTATGGTTTAGAAACGATGTGACTGACACGTGAGAAACATGCTTGCTGGCACCCAAAAAAACTTTTTTACGAACAAAGATAATTGCAAAAAATACTTGGATCATAATCTTATCCCGAAAATAGCCCATACTACTCGGCACAACCCTAGTGTCTGGATAAGCAACATTTAATAATGATAAAATATTTACACAATATTTTTATCTGGACACTTTCTATTTTTCATATTGCTACTCTGTATATAAGCAAGTAACTATTTCACTGTACCGTTTACACCTTCTGTATCCTGTGCATTATTTGATATAGTGTGTGTTTGTCATGTGAAGAGCAACATGCACCAAAGTCAGATGAGCATAAAGTGTATTTTTACCTGTAGTTTTTCCTTATTGTAGCGTCCTAGTTTCACCACTATTTGTCTTGAAATCTTTGATTGTTTACTACACTACCTTACTCTCTCTGTCTACCACATGGCCTCACATGTGGATCTTCTAAGGCTTAAGAGGGTGTGAACGATTGTGAATAGGTGTACACAAAGAAGAGCTCTCCAGTAGGTGTCCCAAACATTCAAGGGCCATTTTCTCAAAAGTGGGGTTTCAACTTTATCACCTTTCAAAGAAGAATTACTTTTGCGTTGTTCATCAACTGCAGTGTATGATATACCATTGTGTAGCTGTGAGTCTCTACCTTTATCCAATGTAAAACACACAATTTCGAATGTTGCTACATAAGACCGAATTGAGGCGGTAGGTTACATTTAGTCTTCATGATTGAACAATTTGACTTTGGAGAGTTACTCCTCTTCTGTCCTCACATGGTCTAGTGTTCAGCATCTCATTGCATTAGAGAGAAATGTCAGTCAGCAATGTTTAGTCTCTACAGTTTTCTCTTTATTCAGTCTACCTTAGATGTCACCTGTCTTCCTGCCTGTCAGTCAACACCAGAGCATTGATGACTGCTCAGTGTGAGATCTGTCTACTGCCGGACTCCTTTAATGATGGCCATGACTCAGTCTCCTCTGTTTCTCTCTCCATCTCTCTCTCTCGATCTCTCTCTCTCTCACACACACACACACACACACACACTCACACAATCTCACACTCTCACACACACACACACACACACACACACACACACACACACACACACACACACACACACACACACACACACACAGCCTTCTTTGGATTGTTATTGGGTCTTACACAAAGACACCCAGTTCAATTTGTCCTCTTCCCAAGATGTCTCTGCCACTGTAAAGGAGTCTTTGAAGTTTCTCTCTCCTCGGCTTTCAACTATCATCCATCACGGCGGAGTAATATTTGTGTCGGAAGCGAGACTTATTATTTTCCTGATCATTATTTTCTCCCCCTGCAGTCTCTCTTTTATTTCCCCCTGGTCTAGGACCGCTCGCTGAGGGACTACAAATACAGCGATTAAGGTTTACACACAGGCACAAACGCACACACCAGACACACACACACACAAACACATAAATCAGTGTCTTTCCTCCCCGGCGTATTTAATTATTTCCCCCTATATTTCCTTGGCGGTGGTGTTTCTGTGTGAACGGCTGCACCGCTCCACTGCAGGACTGAGTACGCCTGATAAGGGGCTTCCATCCCCTGGGCTCAGGGACTGTCAGGGCAGGTACAGACTTCACCGCTCCACTGCAGGACTGAGTACGCCTGATAAGGGGCTTCCATCCCCTGGGCTCAGGGACTGTCAGGGCAGGTACAGACTTCACCGCTCCACTGCAGGACTGAGTACGCCTGATAAGGGGCTTCCATCCCCTGGGCTCAGGGACTGTCAGGGCAGGTACAGACTTCACCGCTCCACTGCAGGACTGAGTACGCCTGATAAGGGGCTTCCATCCCCTGGGCTCAGGGACTGTCAGGGCAGGTACAGACTTCACCGCTCCACTGCAGGACTGAGTACGCCTGATAAGGGGCTTCCATCCCCTGGGCTCAGGGACTGTCAGGGCAGGTACAGACTTCACCGCTCCACTGCAGGGGCTTCCATCCCCTGATGGGCATCCCCTGGGGGGCTGTCAGGGCAGGTACAGACTTCACCGCTCCTCTGCAGGACTGAGTACGCCTGATAATCCATCCCCTGGGCTCAGGGGCTGTCAGGGCAGGTACAGACTTCACCGCTCCACTGCAGGACTGAGTACGCCTGATAAGGGGCTTCCATCCCCTGGGCTCAGGGACTGTCAGGGCAGGTACAGACTTCACCGCTCCACTGCAGGACTGAGTACGCCTGATAAGGGGCTTCCATCCCCTGGGCTCAGGGACTGTCAGGGCAGGTACAGACTTCACCGCTCCACTGCAGGACTGAGTACGCCTGATAAGGGGCTTCCATCCCCTGGGCTCAGGGACTGTCAGGGCAGGTACAGACTTCACCGCTCCACTGCAGGACTGAGTACGCCTGATAAGGGGCTTCCATCCCCTGGGCTCAGGGACTGTCAGGGCAGGTACAGACTTCACCGCTCCACTGCAGGACTGAGTACGCCTGATAAGGGGCTTCCATCCCCTGGGCTCAGGGACTGTCAGGGCAGGTACAGACTTCACCGCTCCACTGCAGGACTGAGTACGCCTGATAAGGGGCTTCCATCCCCTGGGCTCAGGGACTGTCAGGGCAGGTACAGACTTCACCGCTCCACTGCAGGACTGAGTACGCCTGATAAGGGGCTTCCATCCCCTGGGCTCAGGGACTGTCAGGGCAGGTACAGACTTCACCGCATGGTTATCTCTCTCTCTCTCTCACACACACACACACACACACACACACACACACACACACACACACACACACACACACACACACACACACACACACACACACAGCAGGCAGGCTCCACTGCAGGACACACACACACACACACACACACACACACACACACACACACACACACACCCAGTTTGGAACCAACAGGACCCTGAACGTCTGCTACCTCCAAGCCGTGGGACTACTAAACAAGACTGCTAAGTAGCTAATCAGATGGCTACCTGGACTATCTTTTTTGTACTAACTCTAAGCACACACACTGGACTCTACACGCACACACACACAAGCACGCACACACTACATACACTGCTGCTACTCTATGTTATCTGTCATGTTGCCTAGATACTTTCCCTCTAGTTGCACAGTATGTACATGGCTCCCTCAATGACCTCGTACCCCTGCACATCCACTCAGTACTGCTACTCCCTGTTTGACACACACACGAACTCACGAACACACACACACACATGAGCGGCGCGATGCTCAACCCACGCAGTGCATTCCGATATCATTGGTCTTGAAGATAGGGAGATGAATGCTTGCGGAGCGCGGCAGGTGGAAGACACAGAAAGGTTCAAATAGCCCCAGTAATGACTCACACGGCCATTCATTCTAGTACTCTACTTCTACCAAAGGGTTGGTTACTGACGTGATGTAGGACGTCTCCCTACCGCCACACAGCTGCTACTGTCCTCGGGTTACTGGCTGGGAACAAGCAAAAGTTAAATGGAATGGATTCAATTAAACCTGTTGACTCATGTTGTAAGTACAGCCCAGTCATCAACATGACGTCTGTGATGGTATATTTAGTCCATTACACTGAGCTACAACCTCTATAAAATGAACATTAAACGCATGACCAGGTGTAAGAGACTCTGCTATCCTTTGACAGAGCACACAGACTAAAAGCAGAGACGACTCTTTCCTTCTGTTACTCAGGTCTGCTGAGGAGGGGAGGAAGTCAAATGACTCTTTCCTTCTGTTACTCAGGTCAGCTGAGGAGGGGAGGCAGTCAGACGACTCTTTCCTTCTGTTACTCAGGTCTGCTGAGGAGGGGAGGAAGTCAAATGACTCTTTCCTTCTGTTACTCAGGTCTGCTGAGGAGGGAGGAAGTCAGACGACTCTTTCCTTCTGTTACTCAGGTCTGCTGAGGAGGGGAGGAAGTCAGACGACTCTTTCCTTCTGTTACTCAGGTCTGCTGAGGAGGGAGGAAGTCAGACGACTCTTTCCTTCTGTTACTCAGGTCTGCTGAAGAGGGGAGGAAGTCAGACGACTCTTTCCTTCTGTTACTCAGGTCTGCTGAGGAGGAGAGGAAGTCAAATGACTCTTTCCTTCTGTTACTCAGGTCTGCTGAGGAGGGGAGGAAGTCAAATGACTCCTTCTGTTACTCAGGTCTGCTGAGGAGGGGAGGAAGTCAGACGACTCTTTCCTTCTGTTACTCAGGTCTGCTGAGGAGGGGAGGAAGTCAAATGACTCTTTCCTTCTGTTACTCAGGTCTGCTGAGGAGGGGAGGAAGTCAGATGACTCTTTCCTTCTGTTACTCAGGTCTGCTGAGGAGGGGAGGAAGTCAAATGACTCTTTCCTTCTGTTACTCAGGTCTGCTGAGGAGGGGGAAGTCAGACGACTCTTTCCTTCTGTTACTCAGGTCTGCTGAGGAGGGGAGGAAGTCAAATGACTTTCCTTCTGTTACTCAGGTCTGCTGAGGAGGGGAGGAAGTCAGATGACTCTTTCCTTCTGTTACTCAGGTCTGCTGAGGAGGGGAGGAAGTCAGATGACTCTTTCCTTCTGTTACTCAGGTCTGCTGAGGAGGGAGGCAGTCAAATGACTCTTTCCTTCTGTTACTCAGGTCTGCTGAGGAGGGGAGGAAGTCAGATGACTCTTTCCTTCTGTTACTCAGGTCTGCTGAGGAGGGAGGAAGTCAAATGACTCTTTCCTTCTGTTACTCAGGTCTGCTGAGGAGGGGAGGCAGTCAAATGACTCTTTCCTTCCGTTACTCAGGTCTGCTGAAGAGGGAGGAAGTCAAATGACTCTTTCCTTCTGTTACTCAGGTCTGCTGAGGAGGAGAGGAAGTCAAATGACTCTTTCCTTCTGTTACTCAGGTCTGCTGAGGAGGGGAGGAAGTCAGACGACTCTTTCCTTCTGTTACTCAGGTCTGCTGAGGAGGGGAGGAAGTCAGATGACTCTTTCCTTCTGTTACTCAGGTCTGCTGAGGAGGGGAGGAAGTCAGACGACTCTTTCCTTCTGTTACTCAGGTCTGCTGAGGAGGGGAGGAAGTCAGACGACTCTTTCCTTCTGTTACTCAGGTCTGCTGAGGAGGAGAGGAAGTCAAATGACTCTTTCCTTCTGTTACTCAGGTCTGCTGAAGAGGGGAGGAAGTCAGATGACTCTTTCCTTCTGTTACTCAGGTCTGCTGAGGGGAGGCAGTCAAATGACTCTTTCCTTCTGTTACTCAGGTCTGCTGAGGAGGGAGGAAGTCAAATGACTTTCCTTCTGTTACTCAGGTCTGCTGAGGAGGGGAGGAAGTCAGACGACTCTTTCCTTCTGTTACTCAGGTCTGCTGAGGAGGGGAGGAAGTCAAATAACTCCTTCTGTTACTCAGGTCTGCTGAGGAGGGGAGGAAGTCAGACGACTCTTTCCTTCTGTTACTCAGGTCTGCTGAGGAGGGGAGGAAGTCAGATGACTCCTTCTGTTACTCAGGTCTGCTGAGGAGGGGAGGAAGTCAGACGACTCTTTCCTTCTGTTACTCAGGTCTGCTGAGGAGGGGAGGAAGTCAGACGACTCTTTCCTTCTGTTACTCAGGTCTGCTGAGGAGGGGAGGAAGTCAAATGACTCCTTCTGTTACTCAGGTCTGCTGAGGAGGGGAGGAAGTCAAATGACTCTTTCCTTCTGTTACTCAGGTCTGCTGAGGAGGGGAGGCAGTCAGATGACTCCTTCTGTTACTCAGGTCTGCTGAGGAGGGGAGATGTGAAGGCATGTGTGAGTCAGGATTGGGGTCAACAGTGATGTATTATGGCCTTGAGATGGACAGATCTATAGGAGGAGTGGTAGTGATGAGTCCACGTAGGGAAGGATGCAGTGATGCCTTGTAGTGGAGACACTTCAGCTCCGTGCTGCTGCCTCATAGACTGCTGTTCTCACCATCACCTGCCTCTGTGCTGCTGCCCCATAGACTGCTGTTCTCACCATCACCTGTCTCTGTGCTGCTGCCCCATAGACTGCTGTTCTCACCGTCTCCTGTCTCTGTGCTGCTGCCCCATAGACTGCTGTTCTCACCATCACCTGTCTCTGTGATGCTGCCCCATAGACTGCTGCTCTCACCATCACCTGTCTCTGTGCTGCCCCTGACCTCTGTTCTCATCAGCTGCCCCATAGACTGCTGTTCTCACCATCACCTGCCTCTGTGCTGCTGCCTCATAGACTGCTGTTCTCACCATCACCTGCCTCTGTGCTGCTGCCCCATAGACTGCTGTTTCCACCATCACCTGCCTCTGTGCTGCTGCTCCATAGACTGCTGTTCTCACCATCACCTGCCTCTGTGCTGCTGCCCCATAGACCTCTGTTCTCATCATCACCTGTCTCTGTGCTGCTGCCCCATAGACTGCTGTTCTCACCATCACCTGTCTCTGTGCTGCTGCCCCATAGACTGCTGTTCCCATCATCACCTGTCTCTGTGCTGCTGCCCCATAGACTGCTGTTCTCACCATCACCTGCCTCTGTGCTGCTGCTCCATAGACTGCTGTTCTCACCGTCTCCTGTCTCTGTGCTGCTGCCTCATAGACTGCTGTTCTCACCATCACCTGCCTCTGTGCTGCTGCCCCATAGACTGCTGTTCTCACCATCACCTGCCTCTGTGCTGCTGCCCCATAGACTGCTGTTCTCACCATCACCCTGCTGCTGCCCCATAGACTGCTGTTCTCACCGTCTGCTGCCCTGTTCTCACCATCACCTGTCTCTGTGCTGCATTGACTGCTGTTCTCACCATCACCTGTCTCTGTGCTGCTGCCTCATAGACTGCTGTTCTCACCATCACCTGTCTCTGTGCTGCTGCCCCATAGACTGCTGCTCTCACCATCACCTGTCTCTGTGCTGCTGCCCCATAGACCTCTGTTCTCATCATCACCTGTCTCTGTGCTGCTGCCCCATAGACTGCTGTTCTCACCATCACCTGCCTCTGTGCTGCTGCCTCATAGACTGCTGTTCTCACCATCACCTGCCTCTGTGCTGCTGCCCCATAGACTGCTGTTCTCACCATCACCTGCCTCTGTGCTGCTGCCCCATAGACTGCTGTTCTCACCATCACCTGTCTCTGTGCTGCTGCCCCATAGACTGCTGTTCTCACCATCACCTGTCTCTGTGCTGCTGCCCCATAGACTGCTGTTCTCACCGTCTCCTGTCTCTGTGCTGCTGCCTCATAGACTGCTGTTCTCACCATCACCTGTCTCTGTGCTGCTGCCCCATAGACTGCTGTTCTCACCATCACCTGTCTCTGTGCTGCTGCCTCATAGACTGCTGTTCTCACCATCACCTGTCTCTGTGCTGCTGCCCCATAGACTGCTGTTCTCACCATCACCTGTCTCTGTGCTGCTGCCCCATAGACTGCTGTTCTCACCATCACCTGTCTCTGTGCTGCTGCCTCATAGACTGCTGTTCTCACCATCACCTGTCTCTGTGCTGCTGCCTCATAGACTGCTGTTCTCACCATCACCTGTCTCTGTGCTGCTGCCTCATAGACTGCTGTTCTCACCATCACCTGTCTCTGTGCTGCTGCCTCATAGACTGCTGTTCTCACCATCACCTCTCCTGGATCAGGAATGAGCAGACTCATGCTGCCAGTCAACTCAGTCAGTTATTTCTATTGTAGTCATATATCTGAGGAGTGAGCAAACTGAGGAATGCTGAATTTAATGGAACAGAATAGAATTTAATTTCACCTGTTGGAGACTGTGCAGGTGTTGTGTTGTGCAGGTTTTGCCCCAAGTGTCTGTGTCCTTAGTCTAGTTTCCACTCAACATCCAAAAATCCTCTCATATTTCTCTGTCCTACACACAGAGGTGTAGCGTGTCCTCTCCCATGTCTCTGTCCTGCACACAGAGGTGTAGCGTGTCCTCTCCCATGTCTCTGTCCTGCACACAGAGGTCCTCTCCATTCTCTGTGCACACAGAGGTGTAGCGTGTCCTCTCACATGTCTCTGTCCTGCACCTAGCGTGTTTCTCCCTGTCCTGTCCTGCACACAGAAGCGTGTCCTCTCCCATGTCTCTGTCCTGCACACGTGTCCTCTCCCATGTCTCTGTCCTGCACACAGAGTCTCTGTGTAGCATGTGTCTCTGTCCTCCTATCCCATGTCTCTGTCCTGCACACAGAGGTGTAGCGTGTCCTCTCCCATTTCTCTGTCCTGCACACAGAGGTGTAGCGTGTCCTCTCCTATTTCTCTGTCCTGCACACAGAGGTGTAGCGTGTCCTCTCCCATGTCTCTGTCCTGCACACAGAGGTGTAGCGTGTCCTCTCCCATGTCTCTGTCCTGCACACAGAGGTGTAGCGTGTCCTCTCCCATGTCTCTGTCCTGCACACAGAGGTGTAGTGTGTCCTCTCCCATGTCTCTGTCCTGCACACAGAGGTGTAGCGTGTCCTCTCCCATGTCTCTGTCCTGCACACAGAGGTGTAGCGTGTCCTCTCCCATGTCTCTCCCATGTCTCTGTCCTGCACACAGAGGTGTAGCGTGTCCTCTCCCATGTCTCTGTCCTGCACACAGAGGTGTAGCGTGTCCTCTCCCATGTCTCTGTCCTGCACACAGAGGTGTAGCGTGTCCTCTCCCATGTCTCTGTCCTGCACACAGAGGTGTAGCGTGTGTCCTCTCCCATGTCTCTGTCCTGCACACAGAGGTGTAGCGTGTCCTCTCCCATGTCTCTGTCCTGCACACAGAGGTGTAGCGTGTCCTCTCCCATGTCTCTGTCCTGCACACAGAGGTGTAGCGTGTCCTCTCCTATTTCTCTGTCCTGCACACAAAGGTGTAGCGTGTCCTCTCCTATTTCTCTGTCCTGCACACAGAGGTGTAGCGTGTCCTCTCCTATTTCTCTGTCCTGCACACAGAGGTGTAGCGTGTCCTCTCCCATGTCTCTGTCCTGCACACAGAGGTGTAGTGTCCTCTCCCATGTCTCTGTCCTGCACACAGAGGTGTAGCGTGTCCTCTCCCATGTCTCTGTCCTGCACACAGAGGTGTAGCGTGTCCTCTCCCATGTCTCTGTCCTGCACACAGAGGTGTAGCGTGTCCTCTCCCATGTCTCTGTCCTGCACACAGAGGTGTAGCGTGTCCTCTCCCATTTCTCTGTCCTATTTCTCTGTCCACACAGAGGTGTAGCGTGTCCTCTCCCATGTCTCTGTCCTGCACACAAAGGTGTAGCGTGTATTTCTCTGTCCTGCAGAGGTGTAGCGTGTCCTCTCCCATGTCTCTGTCCTGCACACAGAGGTGTAGCGTGTCCTGTCTCCCATGTCTCTGTCCTGCACACAGAGGTGTAGCGTGTCCTCTCCCATGTCTCTGTCCTGCACACAGAGGTGTAGCGTGTCCTCTCCTATTTCTCTGTCCTACACACAGAGGTGTAGCGTGTCCTCTCCCATGTCTCTGTCCTGCACACAGAGGTGTAGCGTGTCCTCTCCCATGTCTCTGTCCTGCACACAGAGGTGTAGCGTGTCCTCTCCCATGTCTCTGTCCTGCACACAGAGGTGTAGCATGTCCTCTCCCTCCCTTGTCTCTGTCCTGCACACAGAGGTGTAGCGTGTCCTCTCCCATGTCTCTGTCCTGCACACAGAGGTGTAGCGTGTCTCTGTCCTGCACACCATGTCCCTCTCTGTCCTGCACACAGAGGTGTAGCGTGTCCTCTCCCATGTCTCTGTCCTGCACACAGAGGTGTAGCGTGTCCTCTCCCATGTCTCTGTCCTGCACACAGAGGTGTAGCGTGTCCTCTCCCATGCCTCTGTCCTGCACACAGAGGTGTAGTGTGTATTGTCACTAAGCTGCTGATGGCACCTCCCCCCTCCATTCTCCTCCTGCCCCGCACTGTGGCGTTTTGATAGTCCATATATTATTCATCTGATTGACTTCCCCTAATCGCCTCAAAAGTGCTGGAATGAATCCCTAGAAAAATCTGCTAATTTGCATTCTGTCAGGGGAGTTTGTGGAGAGCGTTCCGGAATGACTTTACAGGTGGCGGAGGAGAGGAGAGTTTGGAGGGGTTTTAGCAGGGAAACCAGCTGTGGGTAGAGAAAGAGAGAGATACATATATATGTATGCACAGAGAGAGAGAGAGAATAGACAGACACAAAGACCCCCTTTTTTCACTGGTTGAAATCAATGAGACCGAGATATTCAACACTACTTGAATGGCTTTTACGGTGGCCCATAAAAAAGCCTGTTGAAAAGTATATCTATATGGCATGGGATGATTTCTCTGTGGGTGAAATTGGATTAGCCCAACTGTAAAACCCAAGGTGTTTCAGCCGTTCTGTAGAAGGGCACTGAGTTCTTCCCGTCTGTCCCAGCCCACAGCATTAAATGAAGGAGGAGGAAAAACATAATTACATTGGTGAGAGTGGTCATGGTGAGCACCTTTAAAATGATCCAATTAGAGTTTGTGCAGAGCTGGCTGTCCCGTTGTGGAAGGCTGGATGGATTATTGGTGGCAGAGAGAGAGCTCGAAAGAGGGGGAGATCGAGAGACAGACAGAGAGAGGGGGGAAGAGAGAGAGAGAGGGGACAGAACCATGCTGCCATGAGAGGACGTGACATAGAGAAAGTAGGAGGCAGAGGGGAGGTGAGAGATGGAGGGGGGGACAGAACCATGCTGCCATGAGAGGACGTGACATAGAGAGATTAGGAGGCAGAGGGGAGGTGAGAGATGGGGGGGGGGACAGAACCATGCTGCCATGAGAGGACGTGACATAGAGAGATTAGGAGGCAGAGGGGAAGTGAGAGATGGAGGGGGGCAGAACCATGCTGCCATGAGAGGATGTGACATAGAGAGATTAGGAGGCAGAGGGGAGGTGAGAGATGGGGGGGGCAGAACCATGCTGCCATGAGAGGACGTGACATAGAGAGATTAGGAGGCAGAGGGGAGGTGAGAGATGGAGGGGGGGGAGGGACAGAACCATGCTGCCATGAGAGGACGTGACATAGAGAGATTAGGAGGCAGAGGGGAGGTGAGAGATGGAGGAGGGGGGGACAGAACCATGCTGCCATGAGAGGACGTAACATAGAGAGATTAGGAGGCAGAGGGGAGGTGAGAGATGGAGGAGGGGGAGGGACAGAACCATGCTGCCATGAGAGGACGTGACATAGAGAGATTGGGAGGCAGAGGGGAGGTGAGAGATGGAGGGGGGGAGAGAAGGTAAAGTGGGAAAAGAGAACACTCTAGGGAAGGGGTATGTCATTTAGGGTCTTCAATATCTCAATGTTTTCATCATCATCAGATTTTCATTCAGTAGAAAAGCCAAGCACCCATTTACATGTACATTGTATTCCCTGTTTATCTATTAAGTCACGTTTAAAGTTCCGCGTGTTAAAGAGAACGGAAGGGAAATAGCCTTGTGTGATAGAGAGTAATTCACACAGACACGTTGTTACACTATCGGTGAATATACGCAGTGTATGGAAACGTGCCCCTCATTCAACCCCCTTTTCCATCTGACTGCCTGTGCTCATGCTCCACAGACACACACACACACACACACACACACACACACACACACACACACACACACACACACACACACACACACACACACAAACCTCACCTTCTTCTCTGTAAATATGTATTTCATTTTCATGATTAATTCTATAAAACATTTTCCTCAAGCCATTATTTACTCCACACAGCAAGTTGGTGAGTACATTTCTAGAACACATTTTGTGCCGCGAGCGAGAAGTAGGAGAGCTGCGAGGGAAGAAAAATGTCATGAATAATGCATAGAATGTCTTTATTATTTATGATTTTCATATTAACTTGAGTATCATTTGAAGAACTGGTGACTAAGTTTGGGGTCAGTTACTCGTTGTTGTTTCACGTCACGTAGCCTGGTTTCATTTCAGATGATAGGAGCCATGACATCACACTGACATTTGAGTCATTTAGCAGACGCTCTCAACCAGAGCGATTTCCAGTTAGGGACATTCAACTTCAGGTAGCTAGGTGGGACAACCACATATCACAGTCAAGGTACGTCAAACTTTCCTCAATAGAGCAGTTATCAGCAAAATCAGTGTTTTTGCATTTACTCCGTGTAAATGGATTCAATGCACAGTCGTGGCCAAATGTTTTGAGAATGACACAAACATTAATTTTCACAAAGTCTGCTGCCTCAGTTTATATGATGGCAATTTGCATATACTCCAGAATGTTATGAAGAGTGATCAGATGAATTGCAATTAATTGCAAAGTCCCTCTTTTCCATGCAAATGAACTGAATCCCCCCAAAAACATTTCCACTGCATTTCAGCCCTGCCACAAAAGGACTAGCTGACATCATGTCAGTGATTCACACCTGTGTTAACGAGAGAATGTTGATGAGGACAAGGCTGGAGATCACTCTGTCGTGCTGATTGAGTTTGAATAACAGACTGGAAGCTTCAAAAGGAGGGTGGTGCTTGGAATCATTGTTTTTCCTCTGTCAAACATGGTTACCTGCAAGGAAACACGTCATCATTGCTTTGCACAAAAATGGCTTCACAGGCAAGGATATTGCTGCCAGCAAGATTGCACCTAAATCAACCATTTATCGGATCATCAAGAACTTCAAGGAGAGCGGTTCAATTGCTGTGAAGAAGGCTTCAGGGTGCCCAAAGAAAGTCCAGCAAGCGCCAGGACCGTCTCCTAAAGTTGATTCAGCTGTGGGATCGGGGCACCATCAGTACAGAGCTTGCTCGGGAATGGCAGCATGCAGGTGTGAGTGCATCTGCACGCACAGTGAGGTGAAGACTTTTGTAGGATGGCCTGGTGTCAAGAAGGGCAGCAAAGAAGCCACTTCTCTCCAGGAAAAACATCAGGGACAGACTGATATTCTGCAAAAGGTACAGGGATTGGACTGCTGAGGACTGGGGTAAAGTCATTTTCTCTGATGAATCCACTTTCCGATTGTTTGGGGCATCCGGAAAAAAGCTTGTCCAGAGAAGACAAGGTGAGCGCTACCATCAGTCCTGTGTCATGCCAACAGTAAAGCATCCTGAGACCATTCATGTGTGGGGTTGCTTCTCAGCCAAGGGAGTGGGCTCACTTACAATTTTGCCTGAGAACACAGCCATGAATAAAGAATGGTAACCAACCATCCAGGAACAGTTTGGTGACGAACAATGCCATTTCCAGCATGAAGGAGCACCTTGCCATAAGGCAAAAGTGATAACTAAGTGGCTTGGGGAACAAAACATCGATATTTTGGGTCCATGGCCAGGAAACTCCCCAGACCTTAATCCCATTGAGAACTTGTGGTCAATCCTCAAGAGGCGGGTGGACAAACAAAAACACACAAATTCTGACAAACTCCAAGCATTGATTATGCAAGAATGGGCCGCCATCAGTCAGGATGTGGCCCAGAAGTTAATTGACAGCATGCCAGGGCAGATTGCAGAGGTCTTGAAAAGGGTCAACACTGAATATATTGGCTCTTTGCATCGATTTCATGTAATTGTTAATAAAAAGCCTTTGACACTTATGAAATGCTTGTAATTATACTTCAGTATTCCATAGCAACATCTGACAAAAAATATCTGAAGACACTGAAGCAGCAAACTTTGTGGAAAATAATATTTGTGTCATTCTCAAAACTTTTGGCCACAACTGTATTATCAGTATGCTATTGTTGTGGTGTATAGCAGTGTATGTTGAGATCGAAATGTCACATACTTGTATACCTTAATCATTCCAAGTACCATTTGAAATCATCACCAAAAACGCAGTCTTTCAAGTTGTGTGTGATGCTCATGTAACAACAGTGTTGCTTCTGTCCCTCTCCTTGCCCCAACCTGGGCTTGAACCAGGGACCCTCTGAACACATCGCCTGCCGCCAACCGTCACCCAAAAAGCATTGTACCTATCTATCTGCTCAGTAGCTAGCCATTTCACACTGGCTACACTCATGTATAAACTCCAGTCACTCAAGAGGGAAGTGATATGCAATAAATGGCTTTTCACTCTCTGAAGTGATCCTGTATACACCTATGATAGTCTATGGTTGCTATGCTGGAGCTACTAGAGACAGGAGAGGGCTTCAGGGAAAACCCTTTATCTCTATCTCTCCACTCCACCACTCTCCTCTCTTTGTGTGTGTGTGTGTGTGTGTGTATCGCCACATTCCTCCCTAATTGGAGCAGCCATTAAGCAAATGTCAGGGAACGACAGGGAAAACGTCTCATTGTAAAGGGATGCCATGAACATTGTTAAACCCCTCCCTCTCTGGTTACTGACCTGCCACATCTCCCACTATTAGTGTGATGGTAATTCCCATCTAGTTTACTGACCTGCCACATCTCTCACTATTAGTGTGATGGTAATTCCCATCTAGTTTACTGACCTGCCACATCTCTCACTATTAGTATGATGGTAATTCCCATCTAGTTTACTGACCTGCCACATCTCTCACTATTAGTATGATGGTAATTCCCATCTAGTTTACTGACCTGCCACATCTCTCACTATTAGTGTGATGGTAATTCCCATCTAGTTTACTGACCTGCCACATCTCTCACTATTAGTATGATGGTAATTCCCATCTAGTTTACTGACCTGCCACATCTCTCACTATTAGTGTGATGGTAATTCCCGTCTAGTTTACTGACCTGCCACATCTCTCACTATTAGTGTGATTGTAATTCCCGTCTAGTTTACTGACCTGCCACATCTCTTACTATTAGTGTGATGGTAATTCCCGTCTAGTTTACTGACCTGCCACATCTCTCACTATTAGTGTGATGGTAATTCCCATCTAGTTTACTGACCTGCCACATCTCTCACTATTAGTGTGATGGTAATTCCCGTCTAGTTTACTGACCTGCCACATCTCTCACTATTAGTGTGATGGTAATTCCCATCTAGTTTACTGACCTGCCACATCTCTCACTATTAGTGTGATGGTAATTCCCATCTAGTTTACTGACCTGCCACATCTCTCACTATTAGTGTGATGGTAATTCCCATCTAGTTTACTGACCTGCCACATCTCTCACTACTAGTGTGATGGTAATTCCCGTCTAGTTTACTGACCTGCCACATCTCTCACTATTAGTGTGATGGTAATTCCCGTCTAGTTTACTGACCTGCCACATCTCTCACTATTAGTGTGATGGTAATTCCCATCTAGTTTACTGACCTGCCACATCTCTCACTATTAGTGTGATGGTAATTCCCATCTAGTTTACTGACCTGCCACATCTCTCACTATTAGTGTGATGGTAATTCCCGTCTAGTTTACTGACCTGCCACATCTCTCACTATTAGTGTGATGGTAATTCCCGTCTAGTTTACTGACCTGCCACATCTCTCACTATTAGTGTGATGGTAATTCCCATCTAGTTTACTGACCTGCCACATCTCTCACTATTAGTGTGATGGTAATTCCCGTAATTCCCATCTAGTTTACTGACCTGTCACATCTCTCACTATTAGTGTGATGGTAATTCCCATCTAGTTTACTGACCTGCCACATCTCTCACTATTAGTGTGATGGTAATTCCCATCAGTTTACTGACCTGCCACATCTTCACTGGTAATTCCCATCTAGTTTACTGACCTGCCACATCTCTCACTATTAGTGTGATGGTAATTCCCGTCTAGTTTACTGACCTGCCACATCTCTCACTATTAGTGTGATGGTAATTCCTGTCTAGTTTACTGACCTGCCACATCTCTCACTATTAGTGTGATGGTAATTCCAGTCTAGTTTACTGACCTGCCACATCTCTCACTATTAGTGTGATGGTAATTCCCGTCTAGTTTACTGACCTGCCACATCTCTCACTATTAGTGTGATGGTAATTCCCGTCTAGTTTACTGACCTGCCACATCTCTCACTATTAGTGTGATGGTAATTCCCATCTAGTTTACTGACCTGCCACATCTCTCACTATTAGTGTGATGGTAATTCCCGTCTAGTTTACTGACCTGCCACATCTCTCACTATTAGTGTGATGGTAATTCCCATCTAGTTTATTGACCTGCCACATCTCTCACTACTAGTATGATGTGAATTCCCCCTCTAGTTTACTGACTTGCCACATCTCCCACTACTAGTATGATGTGAATTCCCCCTCTAGTTTATTGACCTTCCACATCTCCCACTACTAGTATGATGTGAATTCCCCCTCTAGTTTATTGACCTTCCACATCTCCCACTACTAGTATGATGTGAATTCCCCCTCTAGTTTACTGACTTGCCACATCTCCCACTACTAGTATGATGTGAATTCCCCCTCTAGTTTAGTAACCTACCACATCTCCCACTACTAGTATGATGTGAATTCCCCCTCTAGTTTATTGACCTTCCACATCTCCCACTACTAGTATGATGTGAATTCCCCTCTAGTTTATTGACCTTCCACATCTCCCACTACTAGTATGATGTGAATTCCCCCTCTAGTTTAGTAACCTACCACATCTCCCACTACTAGTATGATGTGAATTCCCCCTCTAGTTTATTGACCTTCCACATCTCCCACTACTAGTATGATGTGAATTCCCCTCTAGTTTAGTAACCTCCCCACATCTCCCACTACTAGTATGATGTGAATTCCCCCTCTAGTTTATTGACCTTCCACATCTCCCACTACTAGTATGATGTGAATTCCCCCTCTAGTTTATTGACCTTCCACATCTCCCACTACTAGTATGATGAATTCCCCTCTAGTTTACTGACTTGCCACATCTCCCACTACTAGTATGATGTGAATTCCCCCTCTAGTTTAGTAACCTACCACATCTCCCACTACTAGTATGATGTGAATTCCCCCTCTAGTTTACTGACTTGCCACATCTCCCACTACTAGTATGATGTGAATTCCCCCTCTAGTTTAGTAACCTACCACATCTCCCACTACTAGTATGATGTGAATTCCCCCTCTAGATTACTGACCTACCACATCTCCCACTACTAGTATGATGTGAATTCCCCCTCTGGTTTACTGACCTACCACATCTCCCACTACTCGTATGATGTGAATTGCCCCTCTGGTTTATTGACCTTCCACATCTCCCACTACTAGTATGATGTGAATTCCCCCTCTAGTTTAGTAACCTACCACATCTCCCACTACTAGTATGATGTGAATTCCCCCTCTAGTTTATTGACCTTCCACATCTCCCACTACTAGTATGATGTGAATTCCCCCTCTAGTTTAGTAACCTACCACATCTCCCACTACTAGTATGATGTGAATTCCCCCTCTAGTTTATTGACCTTCCACATCTCCCACTACTAGTATGATGTGAATTCCCCCTCTAGTTTATTGACCTTCCACATCTCCCACTACTAGTATGATGTGAATTCCCCTCTAGTTTACTGACTTGCCACATCTCCCACTACTAGTATGATGTGAATTCCCCCTCTAGTTTAGTAACCTACCACATCTCCCACTACTAGTATGATGTGAATTCCCCCTCTAGTTTACTGACTTGCCACATCTCCCACTACTAGTATGATGTGAATTCCCCCTCTAGTTTAGTAACCTACCACATCTCCCACTACTAGTATGATGTGAATTCCCCCTCTAGATTACTGACCTACCACATCTCCCACTACTAGTATGATGTGAATTCCCCCTCTGGTTTACTGACCTACCACATCTCCCACTACTCGTATGATGTGAATTGCCCCTCTGGTTTATTGACCTTCCACATCACCCACTACTGGTATAATGTGAATCAAAGACACAATAGAAACATCTATGTACAGTGTGTGCAAAGGTAGTAAGGTTAGGGAGGTAAGGCAATAAATAGGCCACAGTGACGAAATAATTACAATTTAGCATTAACACTGGAGTGATGGATGTGCAGATGATGATGTGCAGGTAGAGATACTGGGGTGCAAAAGGGTAAAAAGAAAAGTAGTAACAATATGGGGATGAGGTAGTTGGGTGTGCTACTTACAGATGGGCTGTGTACAGCTCTGCTCTGACATCTGATGCTTAAAGTTAGTGAAGGAGATATAAGTCTCCAGCTTCAGTGATTTTTTTGCAATTTGTTCGAGTCATTGGCAGCAGAGAACTGGAAGGAAAGGCGGCCAAAGGAAGTGTTGGCTTTGGGGATGACCAGTGAAATATACCTGCTGGAGCGCATGCTATGGGTGGGTGTTGCTATGGAGACCAATATGCTGAGATAAGGAGGGGCTTTACCTAGCAAAGACTTATAGATGTCCTGGAGCCAGTAGGTTTGGCGATGAATATGTAGCGAGGACCAGCCAACGAGAGCATACAGGTCGCAGTGGTGGGTAGTATATGGGGCTTTGGTGACAAAACAGATGGTGCTGTGATAGACCACATCCAGTTTGCTGAGTAGAGTGTTTGAGGCTATTTTGTAAATGATATTGTCAAAGTCAAGGATCGGTAGGATAGTCAGTTTTACGAGGGTATGTTTGGCTGCATGAATGAAGGAGGCTTTGTTGCGAAATAGGAAACCGATTCTAGGTTTCATTTTGGATTGAAGATGCTTAATGTGAGTCTGGAAGGAGAGTTTACAGTTTAACCAGGATGATATCTATGAGGGTGCCCATGTTTACGGATTTAGGGATGTACCTGGTAGGTTCCTTGATAATTTGTCTGAGATTGAGGGCATCTAGCTTAGATTGTAGGACCGCCGGGGTGCTAAACATATCCCAGCTCAGGTCACCTAACAGTACGAACTCTGAAGATAGATGGGGCGCAATCAATTCACATATGGTGTCCAGGGCACAGCAGGGGGCTGACGGGGGTCTATAACTAGTGGCAACAGTCAGAGACTTATTTATGCAAAGGTGGATTTTTAAAAGTAGAAGCTCAAACTGAACTCTGCAAACTATCTCTGCAGTAGATTGCAAATCCGCCCCCTTTGGCAGATCTATCTTGACGGAAAATGTTGTAGATGGGGATGGAAATGTCAGAATTTTTGGTGGCCTTCCTAATCCAGGATTCAGACACGGCTAGAAGATCAGGGTTTGCGGAGTGTGTTAAAGCAGTGAATAAAACAAATTTAGGGAAGAGGCTTCTGATGTTAACATGCATGAAACCAAGGCTTTTACGGTTACAGAAGTAAACAAATGATAGCACCTGGGGAATAGGTGTGGAACTGGGGGCTACAGGGCATGGGTTAACCTCTATATACCTCTATATCACCAGAGGAACAGAGGAGGACTAGGATAAGGGTATGGCTAAAGGCTATAAGTGTAACAGCGTTCTTCGTTTGTTGAAAGAGAGTCGGACCGAAATGCAGCGTGGTGGTTACTCATGTCTTTAATGTAGAAGATAGCGATACATGAAATAACTTAAATAAATACAAAACAACAAACGGAACATGAAAACTAATTACAGCCTATCTGGTGAACACTACACAGAGACAGGAACAATCACCCACGAAATACAAAGTGAAACCCAGGCTACCTAAATACGGTTCCCAATCAGAGACAACGAGAATCACCTGACTCTGATTGAGAACCGCCTCAGGCAGCCAAGCCTATGCAACACCCCTACTCAGCCGCAATCGCAATAACTACAAAACCCCAATACGAAATACAACAACATACACCCATGTCACACCCTGGCCTGACCAACTAATTAACGAAAACACAAAATACTAAGACCAAGGCGTGACAATAAGGACTGGTCGTCTAGTGCGTTGGGAACAGAGAATAAAAGGGGAGATTTCTGGGAGTGATAGAATAGATTCAGGGCATAATGTACAAACAAGGGTATGGTAGGATGTGAGTACAGTGGGGGTAAATGTATGCATTGAGTGATGATGAGAGAGCTTGCATCTTTGGAGGTGCCAGCTAAGCCAGGTGAGGTCTACCCATGTCTGGGGTGTGTGACAAAAAGCTATCTATGGCATGTTGAGCTGGAATTGGGGCTCTACGGTGAAATAAAACAATAAGAACTAACCCGAGACAGCAGAAGACAAGCCATATTGACATTAGAGAGAGGCATGTGTAGACGAATGATCATAGGGTCCAATGAGTAGCAATAGGTGAGTCCTGGGGACGTTCGGTAGTCGCTACTATGCTAGGCGAGCGGGAGGAACGGTGTTCAGAAAGCTAGCGGGCCGGGGAGAGCAAATGGGTCTTTGGTGACAACGCAATGGAAAAGCCTATTGAATGGATTGGCGGGGCTCCATATCAACAATAAAGGGTCCAGGCCAATTGGCAAAAGAGGTATTGTAGCCCACGAATTGGCGGGTATACCTCTTCGGCTAGCCTGGAGATGGGCCTAGCTCGAGGCTAGCTCAAGGCTAACTGGTGCTTTCTTCGGGGCAGAGACGTTAGCCAGCGGTAGCCACTCGATTGCAGCTAGCTAGCTGATGGGTGATGTGGTGGAGAAAAACAGTCCGATATCATGCTGTGCAGACTGGCAGGTATTGACTGAGGACCGCTAGCCATGGCGAACAGTGACTACTAGCTAATAGTTGGTTAGCTGGCTAGCTTCTGATGGAGGTTCCAGTTATAACGTATAAAAATAGCAGATCCGTACCTCATTGGGTGGGGCGGGTTGCAGGAAAGTATATTTCGATCGTAGGTGGAAAGTGAGATTAAAATATACACGGAAAAACTGACTAAGACAAACACACGTCCGACAGCTACGCCATCTTGAAAATCACTGAGCACACACACAGTAAATATACACACACACACACACACACACACAGTAAATGCACACACATGAATAGAAAATACACACACACACATGAATAGCAAATACACACACTCACACACAACCCACACACGCAGAGCGAGACACACACACACAGCTGGTGGTGATAGAGGCTCCTGGTGTGGCTCAACCTCTGGATTTAAAGGGTCAGAGGTTGCTGTGTGGATGATTGCCATCATGTAGGGTGCTGATTATTTCCCAACACGGTAATGGGTTCAAATCCCAAGCAGGACTCAAGAGACTCTAACGCTTCAATCCAAACTGACAAAATGGCTCCCATGTCTGTAGGGCTGTAGCAAATAAACGACCTGGGTGAAAACCACTTCAGAAAGCAATGGAGCAGTCCAGAGCTTGGCCATGGAACCAAATAGGGTCCTGATGGTATGTGGACCTGTTGTCTGCTAGTATGGCCGCCCTAAGCTTCAGGCCTAACTGGCTGTGATAGGGCGTTATAACTGAATCAGAGTAGGCAGGCAGGTAGACAGCCATGGAGACAGACAGGCAGGCAGGCGTCCCTGACAAGCAGATTGTGTCATTGGGTGGTAATGTGGTCTCTGGCCGGGATAGGGACATCTCTGGCTGCTGTGTGAGGATTAAGCTGACAGCAGCACTTTCACATCCACCATCAGTCCCACTGTGTCTGGGCTACACACACACACACACACACACACACACACACACACACACACACACACACACACACACACACACACACACACACACACACCCCGGGGCCACACATCCAAACGGATGACATCAGCTCGCCCCCAATCTGTGTGTCAGTGTGTGTGTGTCTATCTTTCCATCCCTCTCTCTCTCTCTCTCCATACCTGCCTGGGTCGGGCTGTGTGTGTGTATGACGAGGCTCCTGTGGTCCATGGATACAGAGTGAAACAGCTGTGAGGGGAAAGAAAGCGTTGTTGTTTTTGGATCTCCCCAGATTAAAGGGACTGGTTTGAGTGGATGCCTAGTGCCTCCAAGCACCTCTGTATTTGCTGTCAAGTGTCTCCAGGTGGCAGAATTATTGTGTCATACTGTAACCCCAAAAGTGACTGCTTTGATTCTCTCGGGGCTAAGATGTGGAGCGAGACCAAAGGGATGTTTGAAATGTGATGAAAGAGTACAGAACCCTGGAAGGAGGAGAGGAGGAGAAGACATGTTCTGAGCGTCAGGCTGTTCCACAAGGACACAGACACCATGATCAAGTCTTTCTTTAGAGGTAGGTACTGTACAGGCAATGTACACGGTGGAATGTTGACTATATCATTTCCATGTCAGAAAACTGACTTTTACAGAAAGTTGGCTATATGATGGTGCTAGATTGTGAAATGTTTGCTCAACATTGTTTGGCTTGTTGTTTGTACTGTAGACAGTTACTTGAGGGAGTTTGGTATCAGACTTAAGATTCCACCAAAACACTGATGATGAACCCCCCCCCCCCAAGTACTGGAAGCCTCTGATGACAAGCTGGATGAATAACCAATCTGTCACTGTACACATCTCCAGGTTGCTTCATCACTCACGTCTCTGTTTGACTGCTGCCTGAGTGGGGCTCCCCAGATTCCCAGGCACAGCTAGAGGGACTAGGGAAAACTTCACTTCCACTCTTCTTCTCTTCTTCTTTTTTAGCAGAATCTTTCACTGAGAGATCTGAATGCGGTGTGATCTGGGACTTTTGGGACTTTTAAGACTGGTTTCCCAGACTCAGATTAAGCCTTTTTTACTGGACTTAAAATAACTTTCAATTATTTTTTTCCTGATAGAGCTGGTAGAGGACGGGCAATCCTATTGGTGTCAATGTTATCTCTGCAGCTAACACATTGCTGTCCGTATCAGACACAAATCCCAGTGTACCTGAGTTCTCTCTACTATATCCTTGGTCTTACATCTCAGTGGCAAGAGACTGATATGTGACCGCCAGTGAAAGGAGCTTCCACTCTCACTCATTTAATAGAAGGTAATGGCTTCAGACATTCCAACAGGATGCTGCTATGCAGACCATTACAGACCATTGAATAGCGTGGCTATGGACTGAGTCGCAGGTTGGAGATAGACATGGGGAGGGCTTGCACTGTAACACCCTTCCACTATGGTCGGAGAACTCGCAACAAATGTATCAATGGATGTCTTGCAGCTACTCCGAAAGGGAACGTAATGTAATATACATACTGTCATTTGTCTTACATTGTAGATATCATGTCCATGGCACCCAGTCATCAGTGATGCTACAATGCTAGGTAGTAATAGTGTTCCTGTGTGATGGTATAATGCTAGGTAGTAATAGTGTTACTGTGTGATGCTACAATGCTAGGTAGTAATAGTGTTCCTGTGTGATGGTATAATGCTAGGTAGTAATAGTGTTACTGTGTGATGCTACAATGCTAGGTAGTAATAGTGTTCCTGTGTGATGGTATAATGCTAGGTAGTAATAGTGTTACTGTGTGATGGTATAATGCTAGGTAGTAATAGTGTTCCTGTGTGATGGTACAATGCTAGGTAGTAATAGTGTTCCTGTGTGATGGTACAATGCTAGGTAGTAATAGTGTTCCTGTGTGATGGTACAATGCTAGGTAGTAATAGTGTTCCTGTGTGATGGTATAATGCTAGGTAGTAATAGTGTTCCTGTGTGATGGTACAATGCTAGGTAGTAATAGTGTTCCTGTGTGATGGTATAATGCTAGGTAGTAATAGTGTTCCTGTGTGATGGTACAATGCTAGGTAGTAATAGTGTTCCTGTGTGATGGTACAATGCTAGGTAGTAATAGTGTTCCTGTGTGATGGTACAATGCTAGGTAGTAATAGTGTTCCTGTGTGATGGTACAATGCTAGGTAGTAATAGTGTTCCTGTGTGATGGTTCAATGCTAGGTAGTAATAGTGTTCCTGTGTGATGGTACAATGCTAGGTAGTAATAGTGTTCCTGTGTGATGGTATAATGCTAGGTAGTAATAGTGTTCCCTAGGTAGTAATAGTGTTCCTGATGGTACAATGCTAGGTAGTAATAGTGTTCCTGTGTGATGGTTCAATGCTAGGTAGTAATAGTGTTCCTGTGTGATGGTTCAATGCTAGGTAGTAATAGTGTTCCTGTGTGATGGTATAATGCTAGGTAGTAATAGTGTTCCTGTGTGATGGTTCAATGCTAGGTAGTAATAGTGTTCCTGTGTGATGGTACAATGCTAGGTAGTAATAGTGTTCCTGTGTGATGGTATAATGCTAGGTAGTAATAGTGTTCCTGTGTGATATAATGCTAGGTAGTAATAGTGTTCCTGTGTGATGGTAATGCAATGCTAGGTAGTAATAGTGTTCCTGTGTGATGGTTAATGCTAGGTAGTAATAGTGTTCCTGTGTGATGGTTCAATGCTAGGTAGTAATAGTGTTCCTGTGTGATGGTACAATGCTAGTTAGTAATAGTGTTCCTGTGTGATGGTTGCTAGTTAGTAATAGTGTTCCTGTGTGATGGTATAATGCTAGGTAGTAATAGTGTTCCTGTGTGATGGTATAATGCTAGGTAGTAATAGTGTTCCTGTGTGATGGTATAATGCTAGGTAGTAATAGTGTTCCTGTGTGATGGTATAATGCTAGGTAGTAATAGTGTTCCTGTGTGATGGTACAATGCTAGGTAGTAATAGTGTTCCTGTGTGATGGTACAATGCTAGGTAGTAATAGTGTTCCTGTGTGATGGTACAATGCTAGGTAGTAATAGTGTTCCTGTGTGATGGTATAATGCTAGGTAGTAATAGTGTTCCTGTGTGATGGTATAATGCTAGGTAGTAATAGTGTTCCTGTGTGATGGTATAATGCTAGGTAGTAATAGTGTTCCTGTGTGATGGTACAATGCTAGGTAGTAATAGTGTTCCTGTGTGATGGTATAATGCTAGGTAGTAATAGTGTTCCTGTGTGATGGTATAATGCTAGGTAGTAATAGTGTTCCTGTGTGATGGTACAATGCTAGGTAGTAATAGTGTTCCTGTGTGATGGTATAATGCTAGGTAGTAATAGTGTTCCTGTGTGATGGTACAATGCTAGGTAGTAATAGTGTTCCTGTGTGTAGTAATAGTGTTCCTGTGTGATGGTAAAATGATAGGTAGTATTAGTGTTCCTGTGTGATGGTACAATGATATGTAGTAATAGTGTTCCTGTGTGATGGTACAATGCTAGGTAGTAATAGTGTTCCTGTGATGATGATAATGTAGGTATTAGTGTTCCTGTGTGATGGTATGGTAGTAATAGTGTTCCTGTGTGATGGTACAATGCTAGGTAGTAATAGTGTTCCTGTGTGATGGTATAATGCTAGGTAGTAATAGTGTTCCTGTGTGATGGTTCAATGCTAGGTAGTAATAGTGTTCCTGTGTGATGGTATAATGCTAGGTAGTAATAGTGTTCCTGTGTGATGGTATAATGCTAGGTAGTAATAGTGTTCCTGTGTGATGGTACAATGCTAGGTAGTAATAGTGTTCCTGTGTGATGGTACAATGCTAGGTAGTAATAGTGTTCCTGTGTGATGGTACAATGATATGTAATAGTGTTCCTGTGTGATAGTAATAATGATATGCTAGGTAGTAATAGTGTTCCTGATGTAAAATGATGGTAGTAATGTTCCTGTGTGATGGTATGATATGTAGTAATAGTGTTCCTGTGTGATGGTACAATGCTAGGTAGTAATAGTGTTCCTGTGTGATGGTTCAATGCTAGGTAGTAATAGTGTTCCTGTGTGATGGTTCAATGCTAGGTAGTAATAGTGTTCCTGTGTGATGGTAGTAATAGTGTTCCTGTGTGATGGTATAATGCTAGGTAGTAATAGTGTTCCTGTGTGATGGTACAATGCTAGGTAGTAATAGTGTTCCTGTGTGATGGTATAATGCTAGGTAGTAATAGTGTTCCTGTGTGATGGTATAATGCTGTGTAATAGTGTTCCTGTGTGATGGTATAATGCTAGGCAGTAATAGTGTTCCTGTGTGATGGTATAATGCTAGGTAGTAATAGTGTTCCTGTGTGATGGTATAATGCTAGGTAGTAATAGTGTTCCTGTGTGATGGTAAAATGATAGGTAGTATTAGTGTTCCTGTGTGATGGTACAATGATAGGTAGTAATAGTGTTCCTGTGTGATGGTACAATGCTAGGTAGTAATAGTGTTCCTGTGTGATGGTACAATGCTAGGTAGTAATAGTGTTCCTGTGTGATGGTATAATGCTAGGTAGTAATAGTGTTCCTGTGTTGATGGTACAATGCTAGGTAGTAATAGTGTTCCTGTGTGATGGTACAATGCTAGGTAGTAATAGTGTTCCTGTGTGATGGTATAATGCTAGGTAGTAATAGTGTTCCTGTGTGATGGTATAATGCTAGGTAGTAATAGTGTTCCTGTGTGATGGTATAATGCTAGGTAGTAATAGTGTTCCTGTGTGATGGTATAATGCTAGGTAGTAATAGTTTTCCTGTGTGATGGTATAATGCTAGGTAGTAATAGTGTTCCTGTGTGATGGTATAATGCTAGGTAGTAATAGTGTTCCTGTGTGATGGTTCAATGCTAGGTAGTAATAGTGTTCCTGTGTGATGGTATAATGCTAGGTAGTAATAGTTTTCCTGTGTGATGGTATAATGCTAGGTAGTATTAGTGTTCCTGTGTGATGGTTGCTAGTTAGTAATAGTGTTCCTGTGTGATGGTATAATGCTAGGTAGTAATAGTGTTCCTGTGTGATGGTTCAATGCTAGGTAGTAATAGTGTTCCTGTGTGATAGTATAATGCTAGGTAGTATTAGTGTACCTGTGTGATGGTATAATGCTAGGTAGTAATAGTGTTCCTGTGTGATGGTATGATGCTAGGCAGTAATAGTGTTCCTGTGTGATGGTACAATGCTAGGTAGTAATAGTGTTCCTGTGTGATGGTATAATGCTAGGTAGTAATAGTGTTCCTGTGTGATGGTAAAATGATAGGTAGTATTAGTGTTCCTGTGTGATGGCACAATGCTAGGTAGTAATAGTGTTCCTGTGTTATGGCACAATGCTAGGTAGTAATAGTGTTCCTGTGTGATGGTACAATGCTAGGTAGTAATAGTGTTCCTGTGTGATGGTACAATGCTAGGTAGTAATAGTGTTCCTGTGTGATGGTATAATGCTAGGTAGTAATAGTGTTCCTGTGTGATGGTACAATGCTAGGTAGTAATAGTGTTCCTGTGTGATGGTATGATGCTAGGTAGTAATAGTGTTCCTGTGTGATGGTACAATGCTAGGTAGTAATAGTGTTCCTGTGTGATGGTATAATGCTAGGTAGTAATAGTGTTCCTGTGTGATGGTTCAAAGCTAGGTAGTAATAGTGTTCCTGTGTGATGGTATAATGCTAGGTAGTATTAGTGTTACTGTGTGATGGTATAATGCTAGGTAGTAATAGTTTTCCTGTGTGATGGTATAATGCTAGGTAGTAATAGTGTTCCTGTGTGATGGTATAATGCTAGGTAGTAATAGTGTTCCTGTGTGATGGTTCAATGCTAGGTAGTAATAGTGTTCCTGTGTGATGGTATAATGCTAGGTAGTAATAGTTTTCCTGTGTGATGGTATAATGCTAGGTAGTATTAGTGTTCCTGTGTGATGGTTGCTAGTTAGTAATAGTGTTCCTGTGTGATGGTATAATGCTAGGTAGTAATAGTGTTCCTGTGTGATGGCACAATGCTAGGTAGTAATAGTGTTCCTGTGTGATGGTACAATGCTAAGTAGTATTAGGTATTATCATACCTCTTACCCTGAGGGTTTTACAGGATTCAATGAGATGATGAAGTCAGTGCTCCCTCTCAATCTCCATCTTTCTGTCTTTCTTTCTTTCTTTCTCTCTCTCTCTTTCCTTCCTTCTCAACCTCTTTATCGTTCCCCCTGCTTACTCCATCTCTCTCTCTCTCTCTCTATCCTTCTCGATCTCTCTCCCTCCTCTCTCGCTTTCTCTCCCCACTCACTCTCTCTCCTTCCATCTCTGTCTCTCTCTTTCTCTCTCACGAGGTCTCTGAGAGGTCAGTCATCGATCACTCCAGGCCGCCTCACACGGCCGTCCACCAGCACCTCCAGGAGGGCCACTCTATTAATACAATTCTGGGAAAGGTGAGTGGGGCGGAGGACCTGCTGTCGTCATGCCAACGAGCCTCAGAAGGGTTTTGTCGATGCTCAGGTCCCCCAATCAATCCCACATTAGTGATCATCAATTTGCAGATTAGTTTAGTAAAACCTTGGACATGTTGAAGGAGGGCCACCACATGTGTTTTACCTCACTGCACTTGAGAACAAAAGCACTCTGTTGTTGTGTGATGGGATAGGGATATGGGATAGGGATTATGTGCCTGTTAATCATTTGTGCCACTGTATCCCCCAATGAAAACGCAACCTTCTTTCTCACATATTTCTCTCTCTCTCTCTCTTTCTCTTAGTTCAATGAAGGTTTATTAAAGTGTATCTGACATCTAATCGGGTTGATTAAGGCAGCAGTCTATAAAAACAGTGACTAAGCACATCCACGGCTAAGTGGCCGTGCGTTACCACCGCCACCAATGAACAGAAAGTGCGGGCGAAAGCAGCTTTTCGTCAGTGCCCTCGCTCAGCCCTCTCCACCCCACGTTACCCGACTCCCGGTCTCCCGTGGCGGCCGGACAGCACTGAATGGCACCGTAATCCATCCCACTAATTCCCAGGCATTAGGAAGGCCGCCATTTCCTAATTGGCTAACGGGTTAGATTAGGATCTGGACAATGGGGCACGTTGACGCCATCTCTTGCTGTCATAACAGGAGGATTAGGGAAGTGAATAGAGGGGGCGACTGAGCACCTCCGGCCAGAGGGCCCCAGAGGGACCACAGCACAGGCCTGACTGACACACTGTCACAACACACTGGGCCTAGTGGGGCTTTACCCAGCCAAGCGGAAGCTGATCCCATCACCAGCTCCTGCCCACACAGTCCCCCTATCCCAGCCCCTTCAATGCACTGCAGCCCATTGACACACACACTGGGTCTGACTACTGGAGGCAGTGGAGCTGGAGATTTCAATTTGACATGGAACAGTTTCTCCCAGAAGTGGCTTGCTAAGTGAAACTCAAGGCTGTTTAGAAACTGGCTGCATGTTGTTTGTCAGGGACAGAGTACAACAAGTATATGAGATTCAGAGGTCAAGCCTGTCTCTGTGTGTCTGTATCTCAGTAAGCTAGGTCTTCGACTAGTTGTGAAAGCAACAGCTGTTGCTGCTGGCTACATGTGGTCTTTTAATGCAGTCTGAAGGCTAGCATATGTGTAAGGAGCGGGGGAAGGTAAGCGGGGTGGACAGAGGTACAGCCTCAAGTCTTCTTCTGCAGTCTGTCACATCACGTTGGCTAGTTCTAAAACCACACTGACTGTAATAGCTGCTCTCCAAGATGGAGAGAGGGAGGGAGGGGGAGAGGTCAGACTGAGAGGGGTCAGGGATGTGCTATAACTATGCTTTGAAAGGGTCTTCTGGTCATGAGGTGTCTTTCTCACTCTCCTCTGATTGATGGATGGCTGGAGACCTGTGAGTTGACATATGGTCTGCAGCCTCAGGACAGGAGGAGGACCAGAGAGAGACCAGGCAGGGACATAATGCAGTGTCCCCTAAGTTCTACACACTCTCTACACACTTAGAGAAGGGGATATTTCTCCCTGTGCTTTTCTGCCTCTTGCCATAGTAGCTGTGGATTGTCAGGCTTGATCATAGCTACTTGAGGGTTGATATAGTATCTTGGGATAGAGATTGAAGTCTGGATGTAGTATATCTTACTATTTCTCTCCAAAGCCTGGGGATATGCACTCACTGAACCAAACCTCTGTTGCGCCGCCATCCCAGCAGTGTTTGAAGTTGGAGCCAATATTTCCACTTGCAGATGGTCTGACACACTCATTTAACTGTCGTGGGCTGCGATGTAGTGCATTTCTTTTGACCAGAGCCCTATGGGCCCAGTGGGCCTTGGTCTAAAGTAGTGCACTATATAGTGAATAGGGCCCTGGTCAGAGGTAGTGTACTATATAGGGAATATGGCCCTGGTCTAAAGTAGTGCACTATATAGGGAATCGGGTACCATTTGGGACACACACATGGATTCACATACTTGTGATCCAGTTACCGATGCCTCTGCCAATCAGCGATGTTAAACAGTGTAGATATACTTAAGGGTCATGCTAATGCATGACATATGAAGCGCAATGCGCAAATGGCTGCCCTTCTGGCTGGGTACATTTATTCCACTGAAGTGCATTGTTGAATGGGTTTGGATTTCAAACGAGGCAGGATAGATGCCCTGACCCGGAATCCATTACTGGACAATGGTACTAAGCTGGATGTGTTAAGAGCTGATCTAATGGCCCCTGGCTATGAAACCCTATGGATGGATATAACTGTAGTGTAGGGAGATAGCCATGGGAGAGATGGGAGAGTAGAAGAGGCCTGGCTGGCCGGCAGCTCTACTGCCCACGTTGCAACTCTAGTCTACTCCGTGAGACATACTTCATCTCCACGCCTTCTCCTCACAGACCCTTCACTCTCTCTCTCTCTCCCTCTCCCTCTCTCCTTGCTCAGCGGAGAGGAAGAGATGTTCAGACATCATTATTGTTTTCTCTATCGCTATCCCTTATTCTCTCATACCCTACTCCTCTCTCCGCTCCCCGGGAGTTCCAGGGAACATTTTGTACGTGGAAAGACGACAGCCGCTTCTGAGTCATTACAGCGTCTTACCGCGGGACAAATAGCTGGGTATCCGCCACAGTTATCTCTGGTAATCTGTTTGTGTTATTCTCGGCATTGTTTGCAGATTGCTCCAGTGAAAATCCTGGCTTCCCCTCTGATGAATCGTCTGTGCTCTTTCTTTCTTTCTTTCTTTCTTTCTTTCTCTCTCTCTCTCTCTCTCTCTCTCTCTCTCTCTCTCTCTCACTCTCTCACTCTCTCACTCTCTCACTCTCTCACTCTCTCACTCACTCACTCACTCACTCACTCACTCACTCACTCACTCTCTCACTCTCTCACTCACTCACTCACTCACTCACTCTCTCACTCTCACTCACTCACTCACTCACTCACTCTCTCTCTCTCTCTCTCTCTCTCTCTCTCTCTCTCACTCACTCTCTCACTCTCTCACTCTCTCACTCACTCACTCACTCACTCACTCACCACCACTCACTCACTCACTCACTCACTCACTCTCTCTCTCTCTCTCTCTCTCTCTCTCTCTCTCTCTCTCTCTCTCTCTCTCTCTCCTTGCTTCACCCCCCACCGAACAGGAGATTAACAAGTAGGATGTTTGTTGAACATGAAAAAGCCTTTCCTGTACAGCACAACAATACACAGCTTTAGTGTAAATGATCAGCACTCTAGAAATGCCCTAGGTGCCCAAATGCCCACGGGAACAGCTTTGAAAATACCCACTAGGGGCAATGCACCTACAGTATGTCATTTTGATTTATTTGGTATGCGGTCCTACTTTATTGTAAATGTATACCAATGGGTATACAGATAAATATAGACTTCTTAGATCAGTGACTAGGGAAGAAGAACCGTTAGTCTATCGAGGATGTGTTACCTCCATCATGCTCAGTGTTGATTTCTAAATGGCAAACCATAGGAGCCGTTTAGGCCTGTTTATATGTCATTGTATATGTTGTCTGTCAATGGTTATTTTAACTTGTTTGTCCACTAGAGGGAACTATATTTTGGGGTCACTGGTCACATGAAGCACAGGTGACCAAGAAGGGTTGGCAGAGACGGAAGAAGAGAGGGCGTACAGTTCTTACCGTATCACAGAGCATGCTCGTAGATTTGACCTCTGCACCTTTTATATGCTAATATTTGTATTGGATCTATAAATGGGGACTGCGAAAAGAGTTACGGTTGCAAAGCAATTTCTGTGGACGTTTTATGGACATCTCTCTGCTGTGCCAGTGGCTTTTTATAGACAAATGTCTCTCTTAAACCAGCTTGGATGTTACACTAATGTCAAATCTAACAGATGACCCAGAACTCTGAAAGTACATAAAAACCACTTTCACGCCTTATCGGTTGCTTCTATTAGAACGTGTCGCCACAGAAAAGTCCCCACTGGAAGACGGTGCTAATTATACAGTAGTTCCGTGGCATCAAAGGTTCCTTTTGAAGTGTTGTGCTCTGTGTCGGCCTGTCGGGAGGTGTATTCTGTTGCCATAGTGTATCTCACACATAAATACACACACACACACTCTCCTCACCACTATCAACATGGCTCAGATGTGCCAGCCTCACGCCCCTAGACCATCCCCCTTCCACTCCTCTCTCAATCCTCACCTAGAACGCTCTCTGCCTGGTGTGTTTTGATGTGGAGCACCATGGTTTGATGTTGATGCTGGACTCTGAGAGGATTTGGGTTTTCCATTGCATGGTATCTGTTGAAAGCTTTTCCCATCTCAGGACAGATTCATCAACATTGAGCTTTAAGACAACGTTGGCAAGGGCTTTAATGGCCTTGGTGGAGTCATTTTCTTTTCTTTACATTATTTCACACTTGGACTCCCTGTCAGCAGCGTTGAGAGAGAGGGTGGCGGAGTCCAAAATCGACTTACTGAAGAAAAGAGTATCTCACAGCTCTTGTGACTGTCGTGACAGAATGGCGTGGGGTCATTCAGTTTGGACCAATCCAGCACCTCCCGTCACCGCTGTTACATCAAAATGACATGTGACAGGCGATAAGAGCTTGTGGCACCAGACTAAGTTGGCACACATGGCTGCATCATCTTGTGACATGGTGTCGCAGACATATGAACTGTCTGACTCAACAGACACACACTATCAAAAGCGGCCATAGGCCAGGCTCTTCCAGCACCAAAGGCTGCCATAGGCCAGACTCTACAGTATCGAAGGCTGCCATATGCCAGACTCTACAGTATCGAAGGCTGCCATAGGCCAGGTTCTTCCAGCACCAAAGGCTGCCTTCGGCTCATCCAGCACCAAAGGCTGCCATATGCCAGACTCTACAGTATCGAAGGCTGCCATAGGCCAGGTTCTTCTAGCACCAAAGGCTGCCTTAGGCTCATCCAGCACCAAAGGCTGCCTTAGGCTCTTCCAGCACCAAAGGCTGCCATATGCCAGACTCTACAGTAGCAAAGGCTGCCATAGGCCAGGTTCTTCCAGCACCAAAGGCTGCCTTAGGCTCATCCAGCACCAAAGGCTGCCTTAAGCTCATCCAGCACCAAAGGCTGCCATATGCCAGACTCTACAGTATCAAATGCTGCCATAGGCCAGGCTTTTACTGCAGTGTTAGCACGGATATGAGAATAAGCTGTTTAACACCTCAGGGATGGAGTACCTTGGAGCTATCACAGCCAGCATCAATTAGCCTAACCTCTGGTGCTCGAACAGGCTAATTAGCACACTGCACTAGCAGGAGCGTTTATGAACTAATTTATACCTTGATATACCTTTAGCATCCTATCCTCCACAGCACAACACTGACTGGAAATTACAGCTGTCTTTCAAACATGCACTATGCTTAGGAGAGAGAGTTTGTAAAACATGTGATTTACATTTACATTTTGGGATTTTTGGATCATTTAGCAGACTCTCTTATCCAGAGTGACTTACAGGAGCATATCAACACCTTTTTCCCCTAGTTGGCTCTGAGATTATTTTTATTTGTTTATAGTAATAAAAAAAACTTTTACCCCCTTTTCTCCAATTGGTAGTTATAGTCTTGAAACAGTCAACTCCCGTATGGACTCGAAGGGTAAGAGCCGTGTGTCCTCCGAAACACGACCCAACCAAGCTGTACTGCTTCTTGACACAATTCCCACTTAACCCGGAAGCCAGCCGTACCGATGTGTCAGAGGAAACACTGTGCACCTGGCGACCGTGGCAGCGTGCACTGCGCCCGGCCCGCCACAGGAGTCGCTAGTGCACGATGGGACATCCCTGCCAGCCAAACCCTCTTCTAACCCGGACGGCGCTGGGCCAATTGAGCGCAGTCCCATGGGTCGCTGCCAGCTGTGACAGCGCCTGGACTTGAACCCAGAATTTCTAGTGGAACAGCCAGCACTGTGATGCAGTGCCTTAGACCATTGCGCCACTCGGGAGGCCCTGGCTCTGAGATTCTAACCAGCGACCTTTCGGTTACTGGCCCAATGCTCTTAATCGACTGGTAAATGTGTCGAGAACTAGCCACTTATGCTAATGCTAACATGATTAAAAGGGTGCCACTGTTAGAATTTAGCAGGCTAGCATTCTCGACTCACTCGCGATAACATGTAGACAGCAGCCCTGTGAGGTTTGGTAGAGGCTCTGTGTCTACCGTCTTTGAGAGGTGTTCACACTCTGCATGCAGATTGAACTCATTTCTCTCCTCTTTGTTGGAGTTGCATCACTCAGCTGAAACCTTCCTGTAAAGTTACCTAGTGAAGGGCTCATCGCTCATCATCCCAAAGGACAGCGCTTAAGTATTCAGTTGAATTCAAATGTGCAACCCACTCAGAATACATGAATATAACTGATTCAGGGTCAGCTTGTCCTTAATCGGCCATTCTGTTCTTATTCTTTATGAGAAGCTGAGGTTTTCAAAGTATGATCCTTTTGTTGAAGGGATACTTCGGAATTTTGGCAATGAAGCCCTTTATCTACTTCATTCCATTTGTATGTCTCTGTGTCCCTTATGAAGGACGTTAAAGTGAGTTTTATTAGCTAACTAGCATTGGCTCGCAAAACTACCACAAACTTCCTTCATAATGGACACATTGACATAAAAATGGTATCCATGACTTCATCTGACTCATTAACCAAAATCCCAAAGTATCCCTTTATTTTATTTGATTTATTTCACCTTTATTTAACCAGGTAGGCAAGTTGAGAACAGGTTCTCATTTACAATTGCGACCTGGCCAAGATAAAGCAAAGCAGTTCGACACATACAACAACACAGAGTTACACATGGAATAAAACAGTAAATAATACAGTAGAAAAATAAGTCTATATACAATGTGAGCAAGTGAGGTGAGATAAGGGAGGTAAAGGCCAAAAAAAGGCCATGGTGACGAAGTAAATACAATATAGCAAGTAAAACACTGGAATGGTAGATTTGCAGTGGAAACATGTGCAAAGTAGAGATAGAAATAATGGGGTGCAAAGGAGCAAAATAAAAAATAAAATACAGTAGGGGGAGAGGTAGTTGTTTGGGCTAAATTATAGATGAGCTATGTGCAGTAATCCGTGAGCTGCTCTGACAGCTGGTGCTTAAAGCTAGTGAGGGAGATATGAGTCTCCAGTTTCAGAGATTTTTGTAGTTCGTTCCAGTTATTGGCGGCGGCCAAAGGAAGAATTGGTTTTGGGGGTGACCAGAGAGATATGCCTGCTGGAGCGCATGCTACAGTTGGGTGCTACTATGGTGATCAGCAAGCTGAGATAAGGGGGGACTTTACCTAGCAGGGTCTTGTAGATGACATGGAGCCATTGGGTTTGGCGACGAGTATGAAGCAAGGGCCAGCCAACGAGAGCATACAGGTCGCAGTGGTGGGTAGTATATGGTGCTTTGGTGACAAAGCGGATGGCACTGTGATAGACTGCATCCAATTTATTGAGTAGGGTATTGGAGGCTATTTTGTAAATGACATTGCCCGAAGTCGAGGGTCGGTAGGATGGTCAGTTTTACAAGGGTATGTTTGGCAGCATGAGTGAAGGATGCTTTGTTGCGAAATAGGAAGCCAATTATAGATTTAACTTTGGATTGGAGATGTTTGATGTGAGTCTGGAAGGAGACTTTACAGTCTTACCAGACACCTAGGTGCTTGTAGTTGTCGACATATTCTAAGTCAGAACTGTCCAGAGTAGTGATGTTGGACAGGCGGACAGGTGCAGACAGCGATCGGTTGAAGAGCATACATTTAGTTTTACTAGCATTTAAGAGCAGTTGGAAGGCCACGGAAGGAGAGTTGTATGGCATTGAAGCTCGTCTGGAGGGTTGTTAACACAGTGTCCAAAGAAGGGCCAGAAGTATACAGAATGGTGTCGTCTGCATAGAGGTGGATCAGAGACTCACCAGCAGCAAGAGCGACATCATTGATGTATACAGAGAAGAGAGTCGGTCCAAGAATTGAACCCTGTGGTACCCCCATAGAGACTGCCAAAGGCCCGGACAACACGCCCTCCGATTTGACACACTGAACTCAATCAGAAAAGTAGTTGGTGAATCAGACGAGGCAATCATTTGAGAAACCAAGGCTATCGAGTCTGCTGATGAGGATGTGGTGATTGACAGAGTCAAAAGCCTTGGCCATGTCAATGAATACGGCTGCACAGTATTGTTTCTTATCAATGGCAGTTAAGATATCGTTTAGGACCTTGAGCGTGGCTGAGGTGCACCCATGACCAGCTCTGAATCCAATGGTCGGTAATCTGTTTGTTGACTTGGCTTTCAAAGGCCTTAGAATGGGTAGAATAGATATAGGTCTGTATACAGTATGGGTCAAGAGTGTCCCCCCTTTGAAGATGGGGATGGCCGCAGCTGCTTTCCAATCTTTGGGAATCTCAGACGACACGAAAGAGAGGTTGAACAGGCTAGTAATAGGGGTTGCAACAATTTCGTCAGATAATTTTAGAAAGAAAGGGTCCATATTGTCTAGCCCAGCTGATTTGTATGGGTCCAGATTTTGCAGCTCTTTCACAACATCAGTAGAAAAATGCTTATTGAAATTCTCAATTATAGTGGATTTATCGGTGGTGACAGTGTTTCCTATCCTCAGTGCAGTGGGCAGCTGGGCGGAGGTGTTCTTATTCTCCATGGACCTTAGTGTCCCAGAACTTTTTTGAGTTTGTGTTGCAGGAAGCAAATTTCCGCTTGAAAAAGCTAGCCTTGGCTTTTCTAATTGCCTGTGTTTATTTGTTTCTAGCTTCCTTGAAAAGTTGCATATCACGGGGGCTGTTCGATGCTCATGCAGAACGCCATAGGATGTTTTTGTGTTGGTTAAGGGCAGTCTGGTCTGGAGAGAACCAAGGGCTACATCTGTTTCTGGTTCTAAATTTCTTGAATGGGGCATGCTTATTTAAGATGGTTAGGAAGGCATTTAAAAAATAACCAGGCATCCTCTACTGACAGGATGAGATCAATATCCTTCCAGGATACCCCGGCCAGGTCGATTAGAAAGGCCTGCTCGCTGAAGTGTTTCAGGGAGCGTTTGACAGTGATGAGTGGAGGTTGTTTGACCGCTGACCCATTACGGATGCAGGCAATGAGGCAATGATCGCTGAGATTTTGGTTGAAAACAGCAGAGGTTTATTTAGAGGGCAAGCTGGTTTGGATGATATCTATGAGGGTGCCCGTGTTTACGGCTTTGGGGTGGTACCTGGTAGGTTCATTGATCATTTGTGTGAGGTTGAGGGCATCAAGCTTAGATTGTAGGATGGCTTGGGTGTTTTGCATGTTCCAATTTATGTTGCCTAGCAGCACGAGCTCTGAAGATAGATGGGGGGCAATCAGTTCACATTTGGTTTCCAGAGCACAGCTGGGGGCAGAGGGTGGTCTATAGCAGGCGGCAACGGTTAGAGACTTGTTTTTAGAGAGGGGATTTTTAAAAGTAGAAGTTCAAATTGTTTGGGTACAGACCTGGATAGTAGGACAGACCTCTGCAGGCTATATTTGCAGTAGATTGCAACACCGCCCCCTTTGGCCGTTCTATCTTGTCTAAAAATATTGTAGTTAGCGATGGAGATTTCGGAATTTTGGTGGTCTTCCTAAGCCAGGATTCAGACACGGCTAGAACATCCAGGTTGGCAGAGTGTGCTAAAGCAGTGAATACAACAACTTAGGGAGGAGGCTTCTAATGTTAACATGCATGAAACCAAGGCTATTACGGTTACAGAAGTCATCAAAAGAGAGCGCCTGGGGAATAGGAGAGGAGCTCGGCACTGCAGGGCCTGGATTCACCTCTACATCACCAGAGGAACAGAGGAGGAGTAGGATAAGGGTACGGCTAAAAGCTATGAGAATTGGTCGTCTAGAACGTCTGGAACAGAGAGTAAAAGGAGGTTTCTGGGGGCAATAAAATAGCTTCAAGGTATAATGTACAGACAAAGTTATGGTAGGATGTGAATACAGTGGAGGTAAACCTAGGAATTGAGTGATGATGGGAGAGATATTGTCTCTAGAAACAATGCATTTGTTTCATCATTGAAACCAGGTGATGTCATCGCATGTGTGGGTGGTAGAACTGAAAAGTTGGATACGGTATAATGAGCAGGGCTTGAGGCTCTACAGTGAAATAAGCCAATAAACACTAACTAGAACAGCAATGGACAAGGCATATTGACATTAAGGAGAGGCATGTTTAGTCGAGTGATCATAAGGGTCCAGTCAGTAGTGAGGTTGGTTGGGGTAACGGCGAATCAGACAGCTAGCCGGGTCATCGGTAGCAAGCTAGCATAGGATGGATGTTTTTAGCCACCTCGTGCGTTTCTGTCGGTAGATTAGTGGGGTTCCGTGTGGTAGAGGGGATCCAATTGGAAAAATAAATATAGTTGTTCTGACCCAAGAAAATTGTCTGATAGACCTATTCAGATAGCAGCCGATAAGACAGCTAACGATTAGCGGGCCACAGATGGGCGTTCAGGTAACGTCGCAACGGAGGGGCCAGTTGGGTAACTCCCTCGGGCAGATAACGTTGGTAGTCCAGTCGTGAAGGCCCGGTGGGGCTCCGCATCGGCAGTAAAATGGTTCCCGAATAGGTGATTGTAGCCCAGCCTTGTAATGTACTGTCATGATGTACACACTCTATTTCTATGATACACACAGTTTACAGTAAGGGCCATAATGCTTACCCTGCTCCTCTCTCCTGTATGCAGGTGTACACAGTTTCTTAGTAAGTTCCCTGATTGTAACTGTGTAACTGTGCTCCTCCCCTCTCCTCTCTGATAGGCACAACCAGGCAGCCCAAGGAAGGAGAGGTCCCGGGGGTGGACTACAACTTTGTGACTGTTGATCGGTTTATGGAATTGGAGAAAAGTGGAGCCTTACTAGAGAGCGGAACTTATGAAGGTAAAAGCAAGCTTTTCGCTTTTGTGGGGGTGTTTCATGTTGTTTTTTTAGTTTTTTTTTTTTGGGGGGGGGGGGTCCTTTCCTGATTTTGTTCAATTGCTTGTTGGAATAATTGTATTAAGTAGCTGCTTGTTTATCCACCATCCTTCCACTCTCTGACAGAGAAGAATGAGTTGTGTGCATTTAGACAGCTGTCACACATCACTGTGACATCATAACATAGATTACAGAAAAGCTGTTTTAATCAGAGTGGAGAAAACACACTCTCGCACACACACCCCACAACAGCACGACACCTCTCCACTCCGCTATCTCCTCCATGCTGGCTCTCCTCTGAGCCCTAATGGCTCCAGAATAAACACAACTCACTCCAGTTTCTCTCCATCTGCCCTGGTCTGTGTGACTCTGTGCTGGCTGTAATAAACTACTGGCTCTCCACTCTGTCAGATACAGGGGACAGATAATGCATTAACTCCATGTCTGTTCCCTCGCTGAGCCCTCCCGCTCAGCCTCGCGCTTGTCATGACAGAAAAATAAATTGCAGATGGTCAATTTAACGGTTGGTTGCCAGGAGCGATGTTAGAATTTCTCTCCGATTGAGGCCGCGTATCACTTTTCCTAGGATGTCGTCTTCCGTAGAGAGAACCCTTCTTCTCTTCTCGGTGGCTGCACCACTGTGCCACCATCATTTACCTTTTTAATAGAGAAGAGATTAGAGAAGGAGAGAGGCAGAGAGAGAGAGAGAAAGACAAACACAGTTCACAAACACAAACAGACCCCTCAGAGCCCCAGGACAGCAACAAAATCACGAGAAAACAAAAATATAATTACTTGACACATTGGAAAGAACTAACAAAAAAACAGAACATACGAGAACTAGCTATTTGGCCCTAAACACAGAGTAAACAGTGGCAGTATATCTGACCACTGACTGACCCAAAATTAAGGAAAGCTTTGACTATGTACAGACTCAGTGAGCATAGCCTTGCTATTGAGAAAGGCCGCCGTAGGCAGACCTGCCTCTCAAGAGAAGACAGGCTATGTGTACACTGCCCACAAAATGGGGTGGAAACTGACCTGCCAAATGTATGACCATATTAGAGACACATATTTCCCTCAGATTACACAGACCCACAAAGAATTGGAAAAGCAAACCCAATTTTGATAAACTCCCATATCTATTGGGTGAAATACCACAGTGTGCCATCACAGCAGCAAGATGTGTGACCTGTTGCCACAAGAAAAGGGCAACCAGTGAAGAACATCCACCATTGTAAATACAACCCATATTAATGTTTAATTATTTTCCCTTTTGTACTTTAACCCCGGGACCTCTATCTATTTTCCCTGCTTTGGCAATGTAAACATATGCTTCCCATGCCAATAAAGCCCTTAAAGAGATGGAGAGATCACTGTTTTCTTTTGTGTGAGGAAGGCAGAGAAAAGTCACCTCAAGCTGATACAATCTGGCTGTCAGGTCCTACACTGCCAGGTTAATGTTATCCACAGTGTTGGATTTTCATCATTACAAAAGCCTTGCTTGGGAAGGTCAGGGGATGGGTCAGTGTGTCTCTTGGCTTTCATTTAGCTAATAGTAAGGTATGCAACTAATTTAGCATTGTAGCATACTACTGGAGGTTGTCTTCAGTTTGTCTAGGAATGTTTGAAGAATGCGGCATGCTGTTTTTGTGCATTTTAGATTTGATTTCCCGGAAAGTCTGACTGAAATTGCTTTTAGATTTTAGGCAGCAGCAGGGTAAAATAGTCTGTGGTTTTAAGCCTTTCCGTTCGATTAGCTTTTTTTACAGCAATGTTCTCTCATTTTAATTTGAGTCACTCACGGTGTCCTCAGAAATGCGAACAAAAATTCACAGGGCCTTTTTGTAACCACAGCAAATATTTGAGATACAAACTTACATAGGACTTTCCAGCTACTATTTTCTCCATGGTCCTACAACTGTCTGCAGCATACGTGTTGTTGGGGTTCATCATTTTAATACTTAATCCACAGGATTAGAATAATCTCATTGGATTTTCAAAATATGTTTGGGTGTCTGGGTTCTCCTCCAGAAGTACTGAAGCACCACTGAAAGGTGCATGATAATCTCACTCTCATAGAAACCCTCTCTAGCTACAGAACCTAATCTCCATTGGAGAGGCAGTGCCTTGAAGCCTGCTCTCGAGGAAACTAGGTTCCTTTGCCGTGGCAACATCAGATCTCCCCCAGTCCATTTCACACCTTGTTTACAGAGAGTAGAGCTCAAACACTTCATCAGATCTCACATCAGCTTAACAAGGACATCCGCTGTCTCAGGACTTTGCCAGGTATCTCTGGGCTAAAGCTGTAGCAAGGGATGTTTGCATGTGTGCATGCCTGTGTGTGTGGAGGAGATCTTAGCAGACAGTCTTCTGCTAGCAGACTCAGGGGCTGGAGGATCAGAGAGGGCGATGTGTGAAAGCATCAGCGAGGAGGAGCCCAGGGGAGCACGTTCAGAACGAACCCAGAAACGCTCTGCATGCTGGGACCTAGAGACTCCGCCATGGGGAGACAGACGGGGAGACCACACAGAGCACAGAGGCCAGAGCCCAGAGAGAGACAGGCTTATTCTTTATTTATTTACAACACACGCACACACTCAATCACCAGGAATCTGTGCATGGTTTAGTGATTGATTGATTGGTGGATAACACTGATGTGCCAGCAGACACAAAAGGGCTCTCAGTGATGTTCGTGAAAATGCCTGGGGTGTGGGCCAGACAGTGTCAGGCTTTAGTTACCAATATGAAGTCCTGTGGGTGGGTGTGTTTGTAGGTATATGTGTTGTGGAGTGTGTGACTGTGTTTGAGTACCCCCCCTTTGACGTGCCTTGAAACTTACGTGTGAACTTTTAAGAACTATTTGAACTTTAACTCCCAGGACGTCAACTGACCTTCCACTTCCTGCTCCTGGTCCCATTGGGTTATGTAATAATGACATCATCTTCCCGCATGACCTTCTCACTCTCTTTCGGTATTTCATTTTACAATATATTTCCCTTTAAATAGACAGTTTCATTTAGTGTTCCGTTTGTGCCTGTGTTGTCTACTGTGATCCCTACTGGCGCTTGAATATTAACTTGAAACAAGGGGAGAAAAACATCCAAGCAAATCTTTTTATAAACGTATCATCAAAGGCAAACAAAATGTGTCCAAAACTCTCGTGTTGCATATTAAGCAGGTTTGTACAGTGGCAGTGCTCGCTGCTCACCCATGTGACTTGAGGTTCAACTCCTGAATGTGTGTCTCGGACCTTTGGTACAGATAACTATTATGAAAAGATGGCAAAAATGCTCTAAATTACTCATATTATACGTTTAATAACATTGAGATTTCAATTTGAGGTGAAACATCCTCAGATAATTTTCAATCTGAGCATTGTAGCTATTAAAGTGGATGCAGTATAGGAGTAATAGCCGAGGCTTTAGATCAGCGGACTACCACAGTCATGAGGTTAACACAGTCCCATGGGGCACACACAGTCCCATGGGGCTCACACAGTCCCATGGGGCTAACACAGTCCCATGGGGCTAACACAGTCCCATGGGGCTAACACAGTCCCATGGGGCTAACACAGTCTCATGGGGCTAACACAGTCTCATGGGGCTAACACAGTCTCATGGGGCTAACACAGTCACATGGGGCTAACACAGTCACATGGGTGGCTAACACAGTCTCATGTGGGACTAACACAGTCTCATGGGGCTAACACAGTCTCATGGGGTTAACACAGTCTCATGGAGTTAACACAGTCTCATGGAGTTAACACAGTCTCATGGGGCTCACACAGTCCCATGGAGCTCACAGTCTCATGGGGCTAACACAGTCTCATGGGGCTAACACAGTCTCATGGGGCTAACACAGTCTCATGGGGTCTAACACAGTCTCATGGGGTCTAACACAGTCTCATGGGGCTAACACAGTCTCATGGGGCTAACACAGTCTCATGGGGCTAACACAGTCTCATGGGGCTAACACAGTCTCATGGGGCTAACACAGTCTCATGGAGTTAACACAGTCTCATGGGGCTCACACAGTCTCATGGGGCTCACACAGTCTCATGGGGCTAACACAGTCTCATGGGGTCTAACACAGTCTCATGGGGCTCACACAGTATCTCTACCGCTCCTGCTGTCTCTAGAGAGTTGAAAACAGCAGGTCTGGGACAGGTAGCACGTCCGGTGAACAGGTCAGGGCTCCATAGCCGCAGGCAGAACAGTTGAAACTGGAGCAGCAGCACGGTCGAGAGAGAGAGAGAGAGAGACAGATTAAATTCACACAGGACACCGGATAGGACAGGAGAAATACTCTAGATGTAACAGACTGACCCTAGCCCCCCAATACATAAACTACTGCAGCATAAATACTGGAGGCTGAGACGTGAGGGGTCAGGAGACACTGTGGCCCCATCTGATGATACCCCCGGACAGGGCCAAACAGGCAGGATATAACCCCACACTATTTGCCAAAGCATAGCCCCCACACCACTGGAGGGATATCTTCAACCGCCAACTTACCATACTGAGACAGTGACTCAGCCCCTGTAATAGTGTTAGAGGCAGAGAATCCCAGTGGAGAGCACATTCTCATGGGGGTTAACACTGTCTCATGGGGGACTAACACAGTCTCATGGGGTTTAACACTGTCTCATGGGGTTTAACACTGTAACATGGGACTAACACTGTCTCATGGAGAGACCTAAGTTCAAATGTCAGTCTGTCACATTGGCCATTTTGATTCTTTAACCTCACCCAACAGCACCTAAGTATAACATGATGTGTGTATGACTGACTAAGTATATAAAATGATCATTAATGTGAAGTATTCTTTCCTTCCTTCTCTAGAGAACTATTACGGTACCCCCAAGCCCCCGTGCGAGCCCAGTCCTCTGCTGCTAAATGTAACAGATCAGCTCCTGCCGGGCGCCCGACCCAGCTCCAAGGGGAAGAGGAAACGGAACAAGTCGGTCAGCAACATGGAGAAGGCCGGCATCGAGCCACCCGAGGATGAGGAAGAGGAGAGGCCCGTTGTCAATGGCAACGGCAATGGCATCACCCCAGGTTAGGTTCCAACGCAGACATAGTGTTGATGTGCAACAATAGATCCTCGTCATGACAACAAGTTCACAGCCAAAATGAGATAGCACCGATCCCTGGGATCTGATCAGACAACATAGCAGCAGTCTATCGTCTTGGTTACATCATAGCAACCTGCTCTCAGTCAGGCCCATACAATAACTGCATACAGGGAGCTCTTCCCAGGGAGCTCAGATCATCAGCATCATCATCATAGTCTAAATGAAAAACTGGAGAGTTCTAGTGCCTGTAAATAGCATGAGTACATCCCGCAAGCATCCTATGTAGCAGAACTGATAGTGTTCAGAGACAACAGCTTTACACTGTATCCCATCTCATCCCATCTCCCAGTCATTAGATCAGATCACAGTACACTTAGTCTACGTCACATAGCTAGAGGCTAGATTCCCCCCCCGTACCGACACAGAGAAACATCGCCTGGAGGCTGTGATCAAATCAAGCGTGGGGTTCCACTAAGCAGATTTACTGGATCAATGCAAGCCACATCACAGTCATTACTCTCAACTAGGAGCAAAGATGCTGGCTGTCTAACTTAATATAAAAACGGAGAAACCCTATGTAAGCCATGAAAGAAAATAGTATCATTCATTTTGACTTGACATTTCTTAATGTAAAAACAAATGACACTGTTGCGGTAGTTATTTAGTAAAACCTTTTGAGACCTTTCGAAAAGGGCTTTACATTATATATGCAATCCATTATTATTGATCAACCTATTCATTATACTGTATGTTCTGGTCAGGTAACCCATATACAGTGGCTTGCGAAAGTATTCAACCCCCTTGGCATTGTTCCTATTTTGTTGTATTACACAACCTGCAGTTAAAATAGATTTTTGGCGGGGCTTGTATCATTTGATTCATACAACATGCCTACCACTTTCAAGATGCTAAATATTTTTTATTGTGAAAGAAATAAGACAAAAACACAGAACTTGAGCGTGCATAACTATTCACCCCCTAGAAAGTCAATACTTTGTAGAGCCACCTTTTGCAGCAATTACAGCTGCAAGTCTTTTGGGGTATGTCTCTATAAGCTTGGCACATCTAGCCACTGGGATTTTTGCCCATTCTTAAAGGCAAAACTGCTCCTTTAAGTTGGATGGGTTCTGCTGGTGTAGAGCAATCTGTAAATCATATCACAGATTTTCAATTGGATTGAGGTCTGAGCTTTGACTAGACCATTCCAAGACATTTAAATGTTTCCTCTTAATCCACTTGAGTGTTGCTTTAGCAATATGCTTAGGGTCATTGTCCTGCTGGAAGGTGAACCTCCGTCCCAATCTCAAATCTCTGGAAGACTGAAACATGCTTCCCTCAAGAATGTCTCTGTATTTAGCGCCATCCATCATTCCTTCAATTCTGACCAGTTTCCCAGTCCCTGCCGATGAAAAACATGGTGTTCTCGCGGTGATGAGCGGTGTTGGGTTTGCGCCAGGCATAGCGTTTTCCTTGATGGCCAAAAAGCAAAGTTTGTCTAATCTGACCAGAGTACCTTCTTCCGTATGTTTGGGGAGTCTCCCACATGCCTTTTGGCGAACACCAAATGTGTTTGCTTATTTTTTTTTTTAAGCAATGGCTTTTTTTCTGGCCACTCTTCCGTAAAGCCCAGCTCTGTGAAGTGTACTGCTTAAAGTGGTCCTATGGACAGATACTTTGCAGCTCCTTCAGGGTTATCTTTGGTCTCTTTGTTTGCCTCTGATTAATGCCCTCCTTGCCTGGTCCATGAGCTTTGGTGGGCGGCCCTCTCTTGGCAGCTTTGTTGTGGTGCCATATTCTTTCCATTTTTTAATAATGGATTTAATGGCGCTCGTGGGATGTTCAAAGTTTCAGATATTTTTTTATAACCCAACACTGATCTGTACTTCTCCACAACTTCCTTGGTCTTCATGGTGCTGCTTGCTTGGTGGTACCCCCAGACTCTGGGGCCTTTCAGAATAGGTGTATATATACTAAGATCGTGTGACAGATCATGTGACACTTAGAATGCACACAGGTGGACTTTATTTAACTAATTTTGTGACTTCTGAAGGTAATTGGTTGAACCAGGTCTTAATTAGGGGCTTCATAGGAAAGGGGGGGAATACTTTTCAGTTTTTTTTATTTTTGAATTTTTTTAAACAATTTGGACTATTTTGTGTATGTCCATTACATGAAATCCAAATAAACATCTATTTAAATTACAGATTGTAATACACCAAAATACGAACACGTCAATACTTTTGCAAGGCACTGTAAATGCCGTTGACCTATAGGACTGGAGTAGTCTAATGATCTATTCAGGTAACTCATATGAATGCACTTGAGCTACAGGACTGGAGTAGTTTCATGTTGCTGTACTTTTTCACAGTAGCTCTGCTATTCATTGGGCTATGTGAACAAAGCTGAGAAAGATTCGATGTCGAGTATTCAGCCTAGAGCTGCGCTGTAGTTTTCTGTTACTGAGTGTATGGACAGTGCATATACAGGTTGGGGGAAAGGGAGAGAGTGAAAGAGAGAGAGAGAGATCGATAAAGCAGGCAGTATGATGTGAGCAGATAGCTCCATAGATGAGCTCTCCCTCCCTACCTCTGCCTGCTGCTGTGGCTGTCCTCTGGGACGGGCCAACCAAGCGCCACAACTCAAACTAGGACACATCAGCTCCACTTTTTCTCAATCCCCTCTGCCTGCCACCTCTCTCACTCTGCTCTCTCTGTCTATTTCACTCTCCCTTTCAATCACTCTCCATCTCTCTCTGCTCGGTATCCTTACTCTCTCTTGCTCGCTCTCTTTATCGGTCTGTCTATCTCTCTATTTCTGTCCGTGTGTAATTGCCACCCTCTCCCTATTTGAAATCCTCTCTATCTTTCTTTTTATCTCGTTCCATCTCTTTTTCCTTGGCACTCAATCACGCTGCCCCCTCTCCCCGCTCCCTCCTCCTCTCTCCCTTCTACCTTTCCCTCCTCCTCCCTCCCCTCTACCCTTCCCTCCTCTCCCCTCCCCTTTCCCTCCTCCCCTCTCAACTATCCCCTTCCCTCCTCCCCTCTCCCTTCTCACCTTCCCTTCTCCACTCTCCCTCTCCTCTCTACCCTTCCCTCCTCCCCTCCCCTCTCCCCTTCACTCCTCCCCTCTCCCCTCTCCTCTCCCCCCCTCCCCTCTCCCCTCTACCCTTCCCTCCTCCTCTCTCACTTCTACCTTTCCCTCCTCCCCTCTAAACTCTCCCCTTCCCTCCTCCCCTCTCAACTCTCCCCATCCCTCCTCCTCTCTTCCCTCTCCTCTTCCCTCCTCCTCTCTTCCCTCCCCTGTTCCTCCAGTAGTAATGTCAGCTCTGACTCACCTGTCATTCACTTCTCCTTCTCAGAGTCCAGCGAACATGAAGACAAGAGTACAGATGTCTCCTCGGGGGACGTCCCCACCCAGACCTGTCCCCCAACCGAGACCCCCACCACCTCTAACAACGAGGTCCCCCAGGAGGAGGAGTGCGAGCTAGCCAAGTCACCCCCAAGCCAGATGAGAATGAGAGTGAGCTTGGCCCCCTGCCAGAGAACTGGGAGATGGCCTACACAGAAAAGGGAGAGGTGTACTTTATCGAGTAAGTGTCTGCGCTGAAGAGAACGGCATCAAATTATCCCAATGCACACACACACACACACACACACGCAAGCACACACACAGACAGCCAACAGCAGCCAAATAGTTGACTGTTGTTGTCATGAGATTTAGACGTTCTTGTCCATGCAATGTTTCGCCAGGGAGAATAGAAGGTAAAAATTGCCCAATTATTTTAAGCAGCTTTCACACACACACACACACACACACACACACACACACACACACACACACACACACACACACACACACACACAAGAACACTTACTCCCACGGTAATGAATTCTATTGTTCCGTGTGGCCAGCTGTATTGGAGCTATTTTACAATAGATCTTCATTGGACCTGTTAGATTTTTACTGCTACAATATAATTGTAGAGGTAAGTTGTCTTTCTCTTACATTTGATTAATATTTAAACGTCTTCTGACTGTGTGAGTGTATATGTGCCTGTCTGTGTGTGTCCATCAGTCAATAGGCAGGTTATTACAGAATCCTTTAGGAAATTAACAATCGTTCGAATTTATGTGACAGAAACATCAACCGATTCCCAGAGGACTGCCTTTCATTGTGTCGTATAATAGAGTAGCAGAGAAAACATCCAGCAGGGTTAGTTTTAATGTAGTTGTCAGCCAGCCAGTCAGCCGGTCACATACTTCTTGTGTATCCCCTCCTCCACAGAGGCAGACTGTTAATTCCAGCCACTGCAGACTAGACTCGAGAGAGAGAGAGAGAGAAATGGAAAGAGAGAGAGAGAGAGGGGGGAAGACAGGGAGAAATGGAAAGAGAGAGAGAGGGGGGAAGACAGGGAGAAATGGAAAGAGAGGGAGAAGGAGGAAGGGAACTTGGGCAAGAGAGAGGGGTGGGAAGAGATTGAAAGGCAGAATCAAAAGGAAAAATGAGGGAGGGAGAGAGAAGGAAAGGAGAGGTGCGTGAAGCGATAGTGTTACGAGAGAGAGAGAGAGAGAGAGAGAGAGAGAGAGAGAGAGAGAGAGAGAGAGAGAGAGAGAGAGAAGGGCATTTCATCACCCGAGATTTTCAAGTAGCGCTCAGTGTCCCCTCCCAAAGGTGGATTCGGAATCATTTTTTCGGCAGCTTGTCCCGCTTTCCTGTAGCCACGTTTCCCTCCCTCCCTTCCCCCTCTTGTCCTGTCATCGTCTTCAAGGGAGGGCATTATGTCCTCAGATGCGATAAAGAGATCCATTGAAGTTTCCTTGGCACCACCTCTCATCTGATCACAGTCCAGTTTTACAGCCCGCTGTGTTGATCCTGCCAAGCCCACAGCTGTTCAGCTCTATCACTCACACCTCTCCCCTTCTCCCGACATCCCTCCATCCTTCCCTGCACTAATGAGAAACAGTGTGCAAATTAGAAGTATCGATTGCCATTTTGTTAACCTAAAGGGTTTTTTCTTCTCGCCAGCTCGTTTAGAGGGTGGGCACACAGGGGAACGTCTCTTTTTCTCTGAAATGATGCTGAATTGAGAATCTCCTCCCTCACTGGCTCTCACTCTCTCTTCCTGTCACTGTCTCTCCTTTTCTCTCTCGTCCAGCCACAACACCAAGACGACGTCGTGGCTGGACCCGCGGCTGGCGAAGAAGGCGAAGCCACCAGAAGAATGCAAAGAGGACGGTAAGTGTCTCTCTTCTCTCGCTCTCTCAAAGTCTCTCAACTCTCTCTCCCGTAAAACCTTTGAATTCCTTTTTGGGTCCAAATCATTAGTATCTATTCATCGTCTGATGGCGGTTTGCAATATCTTCAGTGTTTTGATCCGAAAGCTAAAAGGATGGATGTTGCCGTATACCATTATATATGAATAGTCATCAGTCACTGAGGACAGTGGTTTATTTGGGGTCCTTGTCTGACACTTGTAAATGTGTACAGTGTCTTTATAACCGTGTTCTGTTACCTGACCTGTGTGGAGATGGTGCTACTTTTAGCCCCTGTAGAGGGACTGGGGGAGTGGGTAGGGTGGTTAACAGAGACCTCTTTATCCCCCACTGGGAGTAGGGAGCTATGCACCACCACAGAATGGACACTACACACACAGACACAAACACACATATACACACACTGATGCACAAACAGGCAGCAGGGCGGAAGGAGAGAGTGTCATTCAGATGGTTTGACTAAGAGAGGAAGAGTAAGGAGACTGATGGGGAAAGAAGACGCTATGCAGTAATATAGTATTGCAGAAGAGATACAGCCTATGACCATGAGGTGAGGAATAGGATGTTTTTGCATCCTGAAAAATCTCTCTCTCATTTTTCTCCATTCAGCAATGTGCTTTTGAGTGATCTCCGGCATTGATAGCGCGGGAGTCTGAAGCCGAATCCTCTATCTCTCCAACCCTGAAGCACCTCTCACACTCTCTCTCTCTCTGTCTCTCTCTCTCTCTCTCTCTCTCTCTCTCTCTCTCTCTCTCCTTTATGTCTCCCACTCTGTCTTCCCTCTCTCTCTCACTCTTCTTTTTTTCTCTTCTTCTACCTCTCTTTTTCTCACACTCATCGCTCTGTTCCCCTGTATCATTCTCTCTATCTCGTCCATCTCGTCCCATCTCCTGCTCTATCTTCCCCATCAGTCTCACCCTCCATCTTTCTCCTATCACCCCTTCTCTCTCCCTGCTCTCTCTCTCTCATTATCTCTATCTCTCCCTCATCTGGGTGAGATTTATGTGTTGAGTAGTACAGCAGACAGAGGTGGAGGGGAATGGAGAACATTTCAGCAGAGACATTGATGGGAATGGAGAACATATCAGACACAGAGACAGTGGAGAACATTTCAGACACAGAGACAGTCAGGCTGATGGGGAATCAGACACAGAGACAGTCAAGCTGATGGGAATGGAGAACATGTCAGAGAGACAGTCAGGCTGATGGGAATGGAGAATATCAGACACAGAGACAGTCAGGCTGATGGGAATGGAGTCAGGCTGAAATGGAGAACATATCAGACACAGAGACAGTCAGGCTGATGGGAATGGAGAACATATCAGACACAGAGACAGTCAGGCTGATGGGAATGGAGAACATATCAGACACAGAGACAGTCAGGCTGATGGGATGGGAATGGAGAACATGGAGAACATATCAGACACAGAGACAGTCAGGCTGATGGGAATGGAGAACATATCAGACACAGAGACAGTCAGGCTGATGGGAATGGAGAACATATCAGACACAGAGACAGTCAGGCTGATGGGAATGGAGAACATATCAGACACAGAGACAGTCAGGCTGATGGGAATGGAGAACATATCAGACACAGAGACAGTCAGGCTGATGGGAATGGAGAACATATCAGACACAGAGACAGTCAGGCTGATGGGAATGGAAGTCAGGCTGATGGGAATGGAGGTCATTTCAGACACAGAGACAGTCAGGCTGATGGGAATGGAGAACATATCAGACACAGAGACAGTCAGGCTGATGGGAATGGAGAACATATCAGACACAGACAGACAGTCAGGCTGATGGGAATGGAGAACATATCAGACACAGAGACAGTCAGGCTGATGGGAATGGAGAACATATCAGACACAGAGACAGTCAGGCTGATGGGAATGGAGAACATGTCAGACACAGAGACAGTCAGGCTGATGGGAATGGAGAACATATCAGACACAGAGACAGTCAGGCTGATGGGAATGGAGAACATATCAGACACAGAGACAGTCAGGCTGATGGGAATGGAGAACATATCAGACACAGAGACAGTCAGGCTGATGGGAATGGAGAACATATCAGACACAGAGACAGTCAGGCTGATGGGAATGGAGAACATATCAGACACAGAGACAGTCAGGCTGATGGGAATGGAGAACATATCAGACACAGAGACAGTCAGGCTGATGGGAATGGAGAACATATCAGACACAGAGACAGTCAGGCTGATGGGAATGGAGAACATATCAGACACAGAGACAGTCAAGCTGATGGGAATGGAGAACATATCAGTCAGCTGATGGGAATGGAGAACATATCAGACACAGAGACAGACAGTCAGGCTGATGTCATATCAGACACAGAGACAGTCAGGCTGATGTCTGTCTGATAATGGAGAACTTACTCACACAGACACAGAGACAGTCAAGCTGATGGGAATGGAGAACATATCAGACAGAGACAGTCAGGCTGATGGGAATGGAGAACATATCAGACACACAGACAGTCAGGCTGATGGGAATGGAGAACATATCAGACGCAGAGACAGTCAGGCTGATGGGAATGGAGAACATATCAGACACAGAGACAGTCAGGCTGATGGGAATGGAGAACATATCAGACACAGAGACAGTCAGGCTGATGGGAATGGAGAACATATCAGACACAGAGACAGTCAGGCTGATGGGAATGGAGAACATATCACACAGAGACAGTCAGGCACATATCAGACACAGAGACAGTCACACATACACACACATACTGTATATGGAGAACATACAGACACAGAGACAGTCACACAAGATAACACACTACAGCCCACACACATGTCTGTCTGATAAACACTTACACACACACACACACACACACACACACACACACACACACACACACACACACACACACACACACACACACACACACACACATACTGTATATACACAGACAGTAGGGCTCCAGTATTCTGAGGCCATCCAAAATATAAGCAGGAGAATGAAGGAGACAGGAAGATAGTTGACCAATTTGGAAGATGACAAGAAAGAGGAAACAAAGCGAATGTCTTAGGAAGATGAATCCCAGGAAACCATCTTGGTCTAGTTCAGGGATGGGCAGCCTCTCTTTTGAAGCCCTCAGATCACTTTTTCTCTTATGTCAGTCACTGATTGTCAGTCAATGTCAGCAAAAAAAAATGTGATTGCTAGGTTAGTTTAGAGGCAAGCTATTGACTTTGTTAGTCAGTCTCACTCAGATGTCAGATTAAAAACTGAGAGCAGCTAATTTTCCTCTGGCTCCTGTCAAAATGAACAGAATTACATGAAATTTAGATTTTGGTACATTTGTTTATTCCATGTATAACTTTGTGTTGTTGTATGTGTCGAACTGCTTTGCTTTATCTTGTCCAGGTCACAGTTGTAAATGAGAACTTGTTCTCAACTGGCCTACCTGGTTAAATAAAGGTGAAATAACATAAATAACAAATCCTTATACAATTGCTAAATCTTCTCTCTGCTTCATGGCAAAATATGTAGAACTGCACTTTTCTTTGAAACAGACAAACAAACAAATCTCCGCTGTCAAAAGGGGGGCCACTAAAATGTTCTGCTCACAATATGTGTGAGGGGGCAGTATGGATGACTTTACATTTTTTGTGGCCCCACCCCAATCAAAACTGCCCATCCCTGATCTAGTTCATCAGGGTACCTCCAATCCCATTCCTCCAGTCAGGACGTTCCATGCTACGAGATGTTATTCTGGGTACCTCCAATCCCGTTCCTCCAGTCAGGACGTTCCATGCTACGAGATGTTATTCTGGGTACCTCCAATCCCGTTCCTCCAGTCAGGACGTTCCATGCTACGAGATGTTAATCTGGGTACCTCCAATCCCATTCCTCCAGTCAGGACGTTCCATGCTACGAGATGTTATTCAGTCAGGGGTTCCTCCAATCCCAATTCCTCCAGTCAGGACGTTCCATGCTACGAGATGTTATTCTGGGTACCTCCAATCCCGTTCCTCCAGTCAGGACGTTCCATGCTACGAGATGTTAATCTGGGTACCTCCAATCCCATTCCTCCAGTCAGGACGTTCCATGCTACGAGATGTTATTCTGGGTACCTCCAATCCCGTTCCTCCAGTCAGGACGTTCCATGCTACGAGATGTTATTCTGGGTACCTCCAATCCCATTCCTCCAGTCAGGACGTTCCATGCTACGAGATGTTATTCTGGGTACCTCCAATCCCATTCCTCCAGTCAGGACATTCCATGCTACGAGATGTTATTCGAGATGGGTCCAATCCCGTTCCTCCAGTCAATCCCGAGATGTTATTCTCCTCCAGTCAGGACGTTCCATGCTACGAGATGTTAATCTGGGTACCTCCAATCCCGTTCCTCCAGTCAGGACGTTCCATGCTACGAGATGTTAATCTGGGTACCTCCAATCCCATTCCTCCAGTCAGGACGTTCCATGCTACGAGATGTTAATCTGGGTACCTCCAATCCCGTTCCTCCAGTCAGGACGTTCCATGCTACGAGATGTTAATCTGGGTACCTCCAATCCCGTTCCTCCAGTCCGTTCCATTCGAGATGTTAATCTCCAGTCAGGACGTTCCATTCTACGAGATGTTAATCTGGGTACCTCCAATCCCGTTCCTCCAGTCAGGACGTTCCATGCTACGAGATGTTATTCTGGGTACCTCCAATCCCGTTCCTCCAGTCAGGACGTTCCATGCTACGAGATGTTAATCTGGGTACCTCCAATCCCGTTCCTCCAGTCAGGACGTTCCATTCTACGAGATGTTAATCTGGGTACCTCCAATCCCGTTCCTCCAGTCAGGACATTGCATTCTACGAGATGTAATGTACTGTATGTGAAGGAGATGAATATTGATCTAGTTGGACAGATCATCCAGTGATCGCTGGCCCTGGGAGAGACGGGGCTTATGGTTCCATTTCGAGCCTCAACCAGCTGGAGAAGGGGATCTAAGAGGGGATCCCCAGGGCCCACGCCGGGGCTAGGAGCTACAGTGCCTTGCAAAAGTATTCGGCCCCCTTGAACTTTGCGACCTTTTGCCACATTTCAGGCTTCAAACATAAAGATATAAAACTGTATTTTTTTGTGAATAATCAACAACAAGTGGGACACAATCATGAAGTGGAACGACATTTATTGGATATTTCAAACTTTTTTAACAAATCAAAAACTGAAAAATTGGGCGTGCAACATTATTCAGCCCCTTTACTTTCAGTGCAGCAAACTCTCTCCAGAAGTTCAGTGAGGATCTCTGAATGATCCAATGTTGACCTAAATGACTAATGATGATAAATACAATCCACCTGTGTGTAATCAAGTCTCCGTATAAATGCACCTGCACTGTGATAGTCTCAGAGGTCCGTTAAAAGTGCAGAGAGCATCATGAAGAACAAGGAACACACCAGGCAGGTCCGAGATACTGTTGTGAAGAAGTTTAAAGCCGGATTTGGATACAAAAAGATTTCCCAAGCTTTAAACATCCCAAGGAGCACTGTGCAAGCGATAATATCGAAATGGAATCGAAATGGAAGGAGTATCAGACCACTGCAAATCTACCAAGACCTGGCCGTCCGTCTAAACCTTCAGCTCATACAAGGAGAAGACTGATCAGAGATGCAGCCAAGAGGCCCATGATCACTCTGGATGAACTGCAGAGATCTACAGCTGAGGTGGGAGACTCTGTCCATAGGACAACAATCGTATACAGTCGTATATTGCACAAATCTGGACTTTATGGAAGAGTGGCAAGAAGAAAGCCATTTCTTAAAGATATCCATAAAAAGTGCCGTTTAACGTTTGCCACAAGCCACCTGGGAGACACACCAAACATGTGGAAGAAGGTGCTCTGGTCAGATGAAACCAAAATTGAACTTTTTGGCAACAATGCAAAACGTTATGTTTGGCGTAAAAGCAACACAGCTCATCACCCTGAACACCATCCCCACTGTCAAACATGGTGGTGGCAGCATCATGGTTTGGGCCTGCTTTTCTTCAGCAGGGACAGGGAAGATGGTTAAAATTGATGGGAAGATGGATGGAGCCATATACAGGACCATTCTGGAAGAAAACCTGATGGAGTCTGCAAAAGACCTGAGACTGGGACTGAGATTTGTCTTCCAACAAGACAATGATCCAAAACATAAAGCAAAATCTACAATGGAATGGTTCAAAAATAAACATATCCAGGTGTTAGAATGGCCAAGTCAAAGTCCAGACCTGAATCCAATTGAGAATCTGTGGAAAGAACTGAAAACTGCTGTTCACAAATACTCTCCATCCAACCTCAACGAGCTCGAGCTGTTTTGCAAGGAGGAATGGGAAAAAATGTAAGTCTCTCGATGTGCAAAACTGATAGAGACATACCCCAAGCAACTTACATCTGTAATCGCAGCAAAAGGTGGCGCTACAAAGTATTAACTTAAGGGGGCTGAATAATTTTGTACGCCCAATTTTTCAGTTTTTGATTTGTTAAAAAAGTTTGAAATATCCAATAAATGTCGTTCCACTTCATGATTGTGTCCCACTTGTTGTTGATTCTTCACAAAAAAATACAGTTTTATATCTTTATATTTGAAGCCTGAAATGTGGCAAAAGGTCGCAAAGTTCAAGGGGGCCGAATACTTTCGCAAGGCACTGTATAATCAGGAGAACGTTAGTGAGAATCTGCCCATGTTTCACTAGCTGACAGCTGGGTAGCAGCGAAGCAGGCCTCCCTGAGAGATGTGTAGGAGAGATGAGCTGGTGCTGTATATTGTGTATTGATTAGGAGGCATGTGGAGCAGGGGTGTAGTGTGTGTGTGTGTGCCCACGCGCTGGTAAACGTTAACAGGATCACAGGATGGGGTCTAAACTCTGTCTCTGAACAACAGACGAGAGGTAGGAGGAGAGACTCACCAAACAGGGAGACATGGAGCCCTGAGGATGGAAGGAACACACACACTGACGAAACAGCACTATACATCCTCTAACATTCATTTTGATCTATAAACAACTTATACATGCAGATCTGTCAATTATTCAGGCATACGTCTGCTACCTGTGTGTGAGTGTGTGTGTGTTTGTGTGAGTGTGCGCCAGCAGCACAGTGGTTGTCAGCTGATTCCCCCGGTTCAAAGGCACATCAGTGATAATAGAGAGAGATCTCATCATCAGAGGAGCGCTATGGCTTGGTTACATAACCTCTCTCTCTCTCCTTCTGTATCTTCCTGCTGTCCTCTTTCATTTTTTGACTTGAGGGAACCTGGAATAGGACAGTCTTCAAATCAAAGCCTGCTGTTTAATTCTGTTTCCTTCCTTCTCCCTCAAAGCCAGCTTGTTTTCCTGTTTTACCACATATTTGCTGGATGAGAAGACAGAACAGTCTCCCCTGTTTTGAGTTGTCTCTGTCTCTCTCTCTCCTGTTCTACATGCAACCTGTCTACTAGCTCACTGTGCCTTAGAGAAGCCAACAGAATCCCCCTGATACGTCTCTCTCTCCTGTTCTACATACAACCTGTCTGCTAGCTCACTGTGCCTTAGAGAAGCCAACAGAATCCCCCTGATACGTCTCTCTCTCCTGTTCTACATACAACCTGTCTGCTAGCTCACTGTGCCTTAGAGAAGCCAACAGAATCTACATACAACCTGTCTGCTAGCTCACTGTGCCTTAGAGAAGCCAACAGAATCCCCCTGATACGTCTCTCCTGTTCTACATACAACCTGTCTGCTAGCTCACTGTGCCTTAGAGAAGCCAACAGAATCCCCCTGATACGTCTCTCTCCTGTTCTACATACAACCTGTCTGCTAGCTCACTGTGCCTTAGAGAAGCCAACAGAATCCCCCTGATACGTCTCTCTCTCCTGTTCTACATACAACCTGTCTGCTAGCTCACTGTGCCTTAGAGAAGCCAACAGAATCCCCCTGATACGTCTCTCTCTCCTGTTCTACATACAACCTGTCTGCTAGCTCACTGTGCCTAGAGAAGCCAACAGAGAACGTCTCTCTCTCCTGCCAACAGAATCCCCCTGATACGTCTCTCTCTCCTGTTCTACATACAACCTGTCTGCTAGCTCACTGTGCCTTAGAGAAGCCAACAGAATCCCCCTGATACGTCTCTCTCTCCTGTTCTACATACAACCTGTCTGCTAGCTCACTGTGCCTAGAGAAGCCAACAGAAGAGTTCTACATACAAAGCCAACAGAATCCCCCTGATACGTCTCTCTCTCCTGTTCTACATACAACCTGTCTGCTAGCTCACTGTGCCTTAGAGAAGCCAACAGAATCCCCCTGATACGTCTCTCTCTCCTGTTCTACATACAACCTGTCTGCTAGCTCACTGTGCCTTAGAGAAGCCAACAGAATCCCCCTGATACGTCTCTCTCTCCTGTTCTACATACAACCTGTCTGCTAGCTCACTGTGCCTTAGAGAAGCCAACAGAATCCCCTGATACGTCTCTCTCTCCTGTTCTACATACAACCTGTCTGCTAGCTCACTGTGCCTTACAGAATCCCCCTGATACGTCTCTCTCCTGTTCTACATACAACCTGTCTGCTAGCTCACTGTGCCTTAGAGAAGCCAACAGAATCCCCCTGATACGTCTCTCTCTCCTGTTCTACATACAACCTGTCTGCTAGCTCACTGTGCCTTAGAGAAGCCAACAGAATCCCCCTGATACAGAATCTCTCTCTCCTGTTCTACATACAACCTGTCTGCTAGCTCACTGTGCCTTAGAGAAGCCCAACAGAATCAACCCCTGATACTGATCGTCTCTCTCCTGTTCTACATACAACCTGTCTGCTAGCTCACTGTGCCTTAGAGAAGCCAACAGAATCCCCCTGATACGTCTCTCTCTCCTGTTCTACATACAACCTGTCTGCTAGCTCACTGTGCCTTAGAGAAGCCAACAGAATCCCCCTGATACGTCTCTCTCTCCTGTTCTACATACAACCTGTCTGCTAGCTCACTGTGCCTTAGAGAAGCCAACAGAATCCCCTGATACGTCTCTCTCTCCTGTTCTACATACAACCTGTCTGCTAGCTCACTGTGCCTTAGAGAAGCCAACAGAATCCCCCTGATACGTCTCTCTCTCCTGTTCTACATACAACCTGTGCTTAGAGAAGCTCACTGTGCCTTAGAGAAGCCAACAGAAGAATCTCCTGTTCTACATACAACCTGAGCTCACTGTGCCTTAGAGAAGCCAACAGAATCCCCCTGATACGTAGAAGGAAAAAAACAAGACAACTAATCCACCCTGCCTGCCTGTCGGTCGTCACTATTTCAATGCATTTCATCATTTAAAAGTCGGGTTAGTTCTATCCTAAGAAGCTGTCGCACAACACACATTGAATCCAGAATCCAGTGTAACCAATGAAAGGCTTTGGTTAGGAGTGACTGATAGGGATCTGGGCTGTGATGGCATTGGGAGGAGTTTGAAGGTTGAAGCTTTTAAATGGCTGCTTTGTTCCATTGTGTTTCTTCATGTCTCGTCTGTTTTGACGCCGTCTCTGTGACGAGACCGAGGGCTCAGAGAGAGAGAGAGAGCGCGACATGGAGAGGGAAAGGGGGAGGGGGAGAGTGACAAGGCCGGGGCATAGGTAATTATATTCTAGTCATGTAAAACGGAGCATGCCTGAGACGCACCAGACAAAGTTATCATCGTGTCTCACCCGTTAGCACAGAGCTCACTCTCTCATCTCCTCCCAGTGAAAACAGTCTCCGGGGAAAATAGCAGCACTTGTTTTTCTGTCCGGCTGTAAAAAACTATGCAGATGAGACTGGCAGGAAAGAGGGAAGGCTTTTAGGGTTGAAAGGTCGACATGTTCTTTCCTAATAGCCTTATTTGATGGCTTGTCTTTCTGTTGTGCTCACATACTCAGATACTCACACATCAGGTTGGAGTGGCTTGAGGACCCTGACCTTATGCGTTACCCCTCTCAGTGCTGGTCAGATAGGTGTGTGTGTGCGTGCGTGCATGCGTGTGCATGCGTGCGTGTGCGCACCTGTGTTGAGTAAAAGTTGTCGCCCTCCCTCCTCACCTTGAGTCTTCAGTAGGAGAGGAGAAGGGAGGGTCTATGACATGATTGATGGGTATATTCTGAGAACATCCTCCACCCTACCTGACACCCTAGACCCACTTCAATTTGCTTACCGCCCCAGCAGGCCCACAGACAACGCAATCACAAGCACACTGCCGAAAACCACTTGGACAAGAGGAATACCTATGTAAGAATGCTGTTCATCGACTACAGCTCAGCATTTAACACCATAGTACCCTCCAAACCCGTCATTAAGCTCGAGACCCCCGCCCTGTGCAACTGGGTCCTGGACTTACTGACGGGACGCCTCCAGGTGGTGAGGGTAGGAAACAACATCTCCACCCCGCTGATCCTCAACACTGGAGCCCCACAAGGGTGCGTTCTCAGCCCTCTCCTGTACTCCCTGTTCACCCATGACTGCGTGGCCATGCACACCTCCAACTCAATCATCAAGTTTGCAAACGACACTACAGTGGTAGACTTGATTACCAACAACAACAAGACGGCCTACAGGGAGGAGGTGAGGGCCCTCGATGTGTGGTGTCAGGAAAATAACCTCACACTCAACGTCAACAAAACAAAGGAGATGATCATGGACTTCAGAAAATAGCAGAGGGAGCACCCCCCTATCCACATCGACCGGACAGTAGTGGAGAAGGTGGAAAGTTTTAAGTTCCTCGGCGTACACATCACGGACAAATTTAAATGGTCCACCCACACAGACAGCGTGGTGAAGAAGGCCTAACAGCGCCTCTTCAACCTCAGGAGGCTGAAGAAATTTGGCTTGTCACCAAAAACACTCACAAACTTTTACAGATGCACAATCGAGAGCATCCTGTCGGGCTGTATCACCGCCTGGTGCGGCAACTTCTCCGCCCACAACAGTAAGGCTCTCCAGTGGCTGGATGTGTGTGTGTATGTCCTTCTCCCAGCCCGTTGAGAGGAGAGGCTGAAGAGGAGAGGTAGAAGTTCTTCAGTAGCCCAGTCACGCTCCGCCCCACTCCAGACACACTTAATGGGTAATCATCCTCAACCATCCATGCTTCCCCCTCCCTTCCTCTCTTCTGCATCCTCCCTCCACAGCACCTAAATCAACTCTAGTAATAGGCTGTTCTACCTGAGTAAGTCACCTGCTCTGCTCCACTGGTTGTTTTACCCTCGCTGTGAAGGGAGAGATCAGCTGAGTTTAGATGGCTTTTGAACATCATTGCTTTCGGACAAACCCAACTCCCTTAGCTTTTGCTGAAGAACTTAAAGGGCAACTCCACCACTTTCCAACCTCATTGTCATTATCTTCAGCACACTACCAGTGTCGACATATCTGAAAACGGCACATTTCTATGTTTTGTGGGAAAAGTATGAAGTAAAAACGTACGACATCATCAAAAGTGAATCATTTTAAAACCAGTTATTTTGAAATGGTTGTGTTGATGTGGGGAGAAATAAAATACCTCTGGCTAAAAACTCATTGCTGGTTTTGAAAATCACCGTTTTTTTACTTATTTTTGACCACAGATCATAGAAACACGCAGTTTTCACATAATGTATTTAGACACTGGTTTGGAGATAACGAATTTTCCAACTTGTTTGAACTACTGATTGCGAATCCCAATTCTAAGACTATAACAAACACAGTGGATTGGGGAGCTCAGGTGTGATTATAAATCAAAGGTTACCCCGGTGGGGAAATATTGATTGTGTTAGTTATTACGTCCTAGGTAAATGCCAGAATAGTTATTACGTCCTAGGTAAATTACGTCCTTGGTAAATGCCAGAATAGTTATTACGTCCTAGGTAAATGCCAGAATAGTTATTACGTCCTAGGTAAATTACGTCCTAGGTAAATGCCAGAATAGCAACCTTTCTCCTTCAATTTAAGGGTATTTTTTTTGTATTCAGCTCAAATTTGACTGTGCTCATTTCTGGGGGTGACAGTGAAACCTAGGCCTAAGTGCATACTTTTGCTAACGCCACTCCTTGTTTGAGTGGGTGCAGTTAGGGGTCAGGGGTCAAGTGCAGCAACATGGAAGGTAGACGTGTCTGCAGGATTAGTAGTCCAAATGGCCCACCATCATCAGACAGCCCCTCTGCTCAGCCCAAAAGACTTCCCTCACTTCCTCCTCCACAGGTTACCATGGAAACTATCTCCCTTCACAGTGAGACATTAGCTATGATTCCATTAACTTGACCAGTGATTTTTTTTGGGGGGGTTGACATTTAGAAAGTTTGCATAGAAAATAGATGTGACAATTGCCCACTGCGCTGCGTTTCCATTGAACTATCTTGTGTCGATATAAACAGCTGGACGTCATGACGTCACACCTAAAAAAGAAACCCGCAGTGTCGATTTATAAATGAAGTATAGAATTGCTCATTAATAAATTGGCGACAGTCTGTGTGCTCTCCCACCTATCAGTTGCATGTAGCTTGCGAAAGACAGCATGGATAGAATGCAAGAAATTGACTAATATTTGCCATATTCGCATAATTCTCACTTGCCAACATATCGCCACAGTCCGCGCCATGGTTAAATTTGCACTCCTGTAGATCTGAAATCATTGGATGGGGTAACTTCCATCCAGCCAACCAGAAAAGCAAGGTGAAGCATTTCAGGCATTCTTGAAAGTCATGACATTCCTTGTCCTGCAAAGAAACATTATTTGTATATTTGAAAAAAAATGTATTTTTCAAGCAGTAGGCATTTAGACTATTGGCACCCTGAACTACGGGCGGTAAATGGATCTGATTAATTTGATTAAAACTTTGAGGACTGCAAAAATAGAATGCCTATTAATAGCCATTGTCAACTTCCCTCCTGGTTATTTTGCTCACAACTCACTGTCAGCCTGTTTACAAATTAGGCCGTCTTATGGATTTAGCACGGAAAAATAATTAGCTTGCAAATGCTGGGGCCATGACATCACCCGCACCTTAAAAAGATTCCGCTATCATAATTTATTGGAAAAACCGTTTCCATCATCATTTGTCGCAATAAAGTTACACAAAAGACAAATCCAACCTGTCGAACTGAAATAAATGTTGTCAATCTTTAGAAAATGTCTCCTATATATGCTGTGTACATTACACGTGTCGCAATTACATTTTTTGCGACATTGTTTTTGTCGAATAAACCTAGGTCAATGGAATCCTGCCTAGTGTAAGAAGAAGATTTACTTGAGGTCCTTCAAGGTCTTCTTTCTTAAGACTTGTTTCAGTTTATGACTCTGTTTCAGTCCAGCTGTTGTGACTCAACTGGACTGGGGCTGTCATGTTAATATACAGTATATATCAGTTTGTCAGGGGCTATATAGATGTCCTCTGTTCCATCTGGCAACCACCTCATCAAGGAAATAGAATAAACCCAGCAAACCACTTCCTCCTCTTCCTTCTGCTCCTCCTCCTCCTCATTCTCAGCAGCAGACTGACTGATATTACCTCTGTCTCAGCATGGTGGTGCTATCACTGTGACAACGCACACTAGTTCAATTCCCATGTTCCTTTTTCCTTCAGTGGCTCCCGTCTCAGTTGCTCTCTCCTCAGTCCATTCCAAAACAACGATAGCTATTTGGCGAGTGAATCAAGTGGAGATTATAGAGAATTGTGGGGATCAGACCTGGCGAGACTACTCTAGAAAACACTTCAAATGAGGGCTTTCAAACAGAGGCCTAAGGGCATAACTTTGCTAACTCCACCCCATATTTTGAGTATTGGAATAAGGCCCTTGGGGTGTTTACACACCTGACTCTTTTTTTATTTTTTTTATTTTACCCCTTTTTCTCCCCAATTTCATGGTATCCAATTGTTTTTAGTAGCTACTATCTTGTCTCATCGCTACAACTCCCGTACGGCTCGGGAGAGACAAAGGTTGAAAGTCATGCGTCCTCCGATACACAACCCAACCAAGCCGCACTGCTTAACACAGCGGGCATCCAACCCGGAAGCCAGCCGCACCAATGTGTCGGAGGAAACACTGTGCATCTGGCAACCTTGGTTAGCGCGCACTGCGCCCGGCCCGCCACAGGAGTCGCTGGTGCGCGATGAGACAAGGACATCCCTACCGACCAAGCCCTCCCTAACCCGGACGACGCTAGGCCAATTGTGCGTCGCCCCACGGACCTCCCGGTCGCAGCCGATTACGACAGAGCCTGGGCACGAACCCAGTGGTGGCACAGAGCCACCACTGCGCCACCCGGGAGGCCCCACACCTGACTCTCAGTGGGAATACCCTGGAGAGATACTCAGCAAGTGGAGGAAGTGGCTGAAGGAAAAAGTGTAGATATATTGGTCTCCTGTCTAAGCAGGCACCAGTGGGAAGGGGGTGCGACATCAGAGACGAAACAGTCCCATGTGCTGCAGGTGACCTGAATTCACTTCAGCCAGCTCCTCCCCTGAAGAAAGGAAAGGGGAAAGCAGGGGAACATGGGGAACATGGGCTGTTCCTCTCCTCAGACGGAATTAGAAAGGCCAGATGAAATATGCATGAGCATGAGAGCATGAAACTTTACTTCAAAAAGTCCCTCTGTACGAGTGCATTTTAAAGTGTTTTCCTTTAGAGCTCTTCAAACAGGGAGAGAGGAGCGGACAGGAGAGGAGAGGATGGCCGAACAGGGAATGAGATAGAGGAGCGGACAGGAGAGGAGAAGATGGCTGAACAGGGAATGAGATAGAGGAGGAGAGAGTGAGAGGAGGAGAGAGTGAGAGGAGAAGTGAAAGAAGGGGGAGAGCTTAGAGAAGCCTCCTGCTGAAAGCAAAATGGAATAAACCAAAGGAACATTTACTGAGGCCGAGCCTACTGATGTCGACATTTCTCAGACTGCATGGAAAAACCTGTGGGAAAACCCATTGTTTTATTTCAACACTCAGTAGTGGCTGTCTCTTTGCTCTATACCAGTGGTTCCCAAACCTTTTATAGTCCCGTACTCCTTCAAACATTCAACCTCCAGCTGCGTACCCCCTCTAGCACCAGGGTCAGCGCACTCTCAAATGTTGTTTTTTCCATCATTGTAGGCCTGCCACACACACACTATATGATACATTTATTAAACAGAAGAATGAGTGTGAGTTTTTTCACAACCCGGCCCGTATAGGACCAGGGACCAAGTAATAATAATCAATAATTATGCTCTTTATTTAACCATCCTTCATATAAAAAATTATTTGTTCATCGAAAATTGAATAACTCGCCACAGGTTAATGAGAAGTGTGTGCTTGAATGGATGCACATAACTCTGCAATGTTGGGTTTTATTGGAGAGTCTCAGTCTTAAATCATTTCCCACACACATTCTGTGCCTGTGTTTAGTTTTCATGCTAGTGAGGGCTGAGAATCCACTCTCACATAGGCACATGGTTGCAAAGGGCATCAGTGTCTTAACAACGCGATTTGCCAAGGCAGGGTACTCTGAGCGCAGCCCAATCCAGAAATCTGGCAGTGGCTTCTGATTCAATTCAATTTTCACAGAACCGCTTGATGTAATTTCAATGAGGCTCTCTTGTTCAGATATCGGTAAGTGGACTGGAGGCAAGGCATGAAAGGGATAACGAATCCAGTTGTTTTGTGTCATCCGTTTCGGGAACATACCTGTGTAATTGCGCACCCAACTCACTCAGGTGCTTTGCTATATTACATTTGATATTGTTAGGTTCAAATTTTTAAAATAACTCAGACACTAGAGAAGCTTAACCAAGTTGAATTCTTCCCAAAGGGTCGACACAGCTGTATTCAGAGAAAGACATGTTTCCACCACTACAAGTATATATACTCCACTTCAGACACTCCTCCTTCTCTCCAATCCTTACATCTTATGGTTCCACAGGAAGACAAAGTGATAGAACAAATTATTACTCTGTCTCCCTTAAGGTGACCTGACCTGACCTCAACTCCCTTGACTCCCTTGATGTCTCATCCAAAGCTCTCCACCCGTATCCCCTATCGCACTCCCCTGACTCCCTCCCGTCCACCCAGCACATTCCATAGCCACTCTGTCTTTCCACAGAGAACCATTAACTTATGACATAAAAAAACATTCTCTTTCACACCTTTATATACTATGCTTCTGATCTGTCATGTCTTTAGTATATCAATGTTCAAAGTTGACCCCAAATCCAACAATATTGTCCATAACCTTGAGTTCATTTGCATACAAAATAATTATACAATGATGGAAAGACCTGTGTGTTGTCCTTGCTAATACAGAGAGAGAAGAGCTCCAGCTTCTTAATCATTTTGTCCCGCACATTGAATATAGTTGCGGAGAGTCCCTGTAATCCTACAATTAAGTCCCTGTAATCCTAGATTCAGATCATTCAGGTGAGAAAAACCATCACCCAGATAGGCCAGTCGTTTGAGAAACTTGTCATCTTGCAAGTGGTCAGACAAGTGAAATGATGGTCAGTCAAGAAAAAACTTTAAGCTCGTCTCTCAATAAAAAAAAAAACGTGTCAATACTTTTCCCCTTGATAACCAGCGCAATTCTTTATGTTGTATAAGCGTTGCATGGTCACTGCCCATATCATTGCACAATGCAGAAAATACACGAGAGTTCAGGGGCTTGCTTTAACAAAGTTAACCATTTTCACTGTAGTGTCCAAAACGTCTTTCAAGTTGTCAGGCATTCCCTTCGTAGCAAGATCCTCTCGTTGGATGCTGCAGTGTACCCAAGTGGCATCGGGAGAAACTACTTGCATGCGCATTACCACTCCACTATGTCTCCCTGTCATGGCTTTTGCGCTATCAGTACAGATACCAACACATCCTTTGACCACCAAAATCCATTTTATGTCACAAAGCTGTCCAGTACTTTAAAAATATCCCCTCCTGTTGTCTTGGTTTCCAGTGGTATGCAGAAGAGGATGTCTTCCTTAATTGACCCCCCATAAACTTGACAGACATATACCAGGAGCTGTGCCAGGCATGCAACGTCTGTTCACTCATCTAGCTGTAACGCATAGAATACACTGGCTTGTATGCGAAGCAGTAATTGTTTCAAAACATCTCCCGCCATGTTACTGATGCGTTGTTTGATGAAGGCATTTGTCTGTATCGTTTTTTTGGCCTTTTCCCCAGCATTGTCCCAGCCATATCTGCGGCAGCAGGAAGAATGAAGTCCTCCACACTAGTATGGGCTTGCCTGTCCTAGCCACTCTGTAGCTCACCATATAAGACTCTTCTAGCCCCTTCTTATTAATGGTATCTGTTGCTTTTATACATGTCTTACTACTCAAAAGTCGTCTTTATTCGCGCTCAAAAAACTCCTGTGGCTTATTTTTAAAATGGGCATGTTTTGTTTCTAAATGTCTGCGCAAGAGTGAAGGTTTATTGAGATGTGAGATAGTACTTTTGCACATATTACACACTGTGGCTGAGGAAAGGTACTACTCCCAATATAAGTGAAACCCAATCAAATCAAATCAAATCAAAATGTATTTGTCACATACACATGGTTAGCAGATGTTAATGCGAGTGTTCCGACAATGCAGTAGAAACCAACAAGTAATCTAACTAACAATTCCAAAACTAATTTCTTATACACAGTGTAAGGGGATAAAGAATATGTACATACAGATATGAATGAGTGATGGTGCAGAGCAGCATAGGCAAGATAAAGTAGATGGTATCGAGTACAGTATATACATATGAGATGAGTATGTAAACAAAGTGGCATAGTTAAAGTGGCTAGTGATACATGTATTACATAAGGCTGCAGTAGATGATAGAGTACAGTATATACGTATACATATGAGATGAATAATGTAGGGTATGTGAACATTATATTAGGTAGCATTGTTTAAAGTGGCTAGTGATATATTTTACATCCTTTCCCATCAATTCCCATTATTGAAGTGGCTGGAGTTGAGTCAGTGTGTTGGCAGCAGCCACTCAATGTTAGTGGTTGCTGTTTAACAGTCTGATGGCCTTGAGATAGAAGCTGTTTTTTAGTCTCTCGGTCCCAGCTTTGATGCACCTGTACTGTCCTCGCCTTCTGGATGATAGCGGGGTGAATAGGCAGTGGCTCGGGTGGGTGTTGTCCTTGATGATCTTTGTGGCCTTCCTGTAACATCGGGTGGTGTAGGTGTCCTGGAGGGCAGGTAGTTTGCCCCCGGTGATACGTTGTGCAGACCTCACTACCCTCTGGAGAGCCTTACGGTTGTGGGCGGAGCAGTTGCCGTACCAGGCGGTGATACAGCCCGCCAGGATGCTCTCGATTGTGCATCTGTAGAAGTTTGTGAGTGCTTTTGGTGACAAGCCGAATTTCTTCAGCCTCCTGAGGTTGAAGAGGCGCTGCTGCGCCTTCTTCACGATGCTGTCTGTGTGAGTGGACCAATTCAGTTTGTCTGTGATGTGTATGCCGAGGAACTTAAAACTTACTACCCTCTCCACTACTGTTCCATCGATGTGGATAGGGGGGTGTTCCCTCTGCTGTTTCCTGAAGTCCACAATCATCTCCTTAGTTTTGTTGACGTTGAATGTGAGGTTATTGTCCTGACACCACACTCCGAGGGCCCTCACCTCCTCCCTGTAGGCCGTCTCGTCGTTGTTGGTAATCAAGCCTACCACTGTTGTGTCGTCCGCAAACTTGATGATTGAGTTGGAGGCGTGCGTTGTCGCGCAGTCGTGGGTGAACATGGAGAACAGGAGAGGGCTCAGAACGCACCCTTGTGGGACCCCAGTGTTGAGGATCAGCGGGGTGGAGATGTTGTTGCCTACCCTCACCACCTGGGGGCGGCCCGTCAGGAAGTCCAGTACCCAGTTGCACAGAGCGGGGTCGAGACCCAGGGTCTCGAGCTTGATGACGAGCTTGGAGGGTACTATGGTGTTAAATGCCGAACTGTAGTCGATGAACAGCATTCTCACATAGGTATTCCTCTTGTCCAGATGGGTTAGGGCAGTATGCAGTGAGGTTGAGATTGCTTGACTAGTCTCTCAAAGCACTTCATGATGACGGAAGTGAGTGCTACGGGGCGGTAGTCGTTTAGCTCAGTTACCTTAGCTTTCTTGGGAACAGGAACAATGGTGGCCCTCTTGAAGCATGTGGGAACAGCAGACTGGTATAGGGATTGATTGAATATGTCCGTAAACACACCAGCCAGCTGGTCTACGCATGCTAAGAGGGCGCGGCTGGGGATGCCGTCTGAGCCTGCAGCCTTGCGAGGGTTAACACGTTTAAATGTTTTACTCACCTCGGCTGCAGTGAAGGAGAGACCGCATGTTTCCTTTGCAGGCCGTGTCAGTGGCACTGTATTGTCCTCAAAGCGGGCAAAAAAGTTATTTAGTCTGCCTGTGAGCAAGACATCCTGGTCCGTGACTGAGCTGGATTTATTCTTATAGTCCGTGATTGACTGTAGACCCTGCCACATACCTCTTGTGTCTGAGCCGTTGAATTGAGATTCTACTTTGTCTCTATACTGACGCTTAGCTTGTTTGATAGCCTTACGGAGGGAATAGCTGCACTGTTTGTATTCAGTCATATTACCAGTCACCTTGCCCTGATTAAAAGCAGTGGTTCGCGCTTTCAGTTTCACGTGAATGCTGCCATCAATCCACGGTTTCTGGTTAGGGAATGTTTTAATCGTTGCTATGGGAATGACATCTTCAACGCACGTTCTAATGAACTCGCACACCGAATCAGCGTATTCGTCAATGTTGTTGCCTGACGCAATACGAAACATGTCCCAGTCCACGTGATGGAAGCAGTCTTGGAGTGTGGAATCAGCTTTGTCGGACCAGCGCTGGACAGACCTCAGCGTGGGAGCTTCTTGTTTCAGTTTCTGTCTGTAGGCAGGGATCAGCAAAATGGAGTCGTGGTCAGCTTTTCCGAAAGGGGGGCGGGGCAGGGCCTTATATGCGTCGCGGAAGTTAGAATAACAGTGATCCAAGGTTTTGCCAGCCCTGGTGGCGCAATCGATATGCTGATACATTTTAGGGAGTCTTGTTTTCAGATTAGCCTTGTTAAAATCCCCAGCTACAATGAATGCAGCCTCAGGATGTATGGATTCCAGTTTGCAAAGAGTCAAATAAAGTTCGTTCAGAGCCATCGATGTGTCTGCTTGGGGGGGAATATATACGGCTGTGATTATAATCAAAGAGAATTCTCTTGGTAGATAATGCGGTCTGCATTTGATTGTGAGGAATTCTAAATCAGGTGAACAGAAGGATTTGAGTTCCTGTATGTTTCTGTGATCACACCATGTCTCGTTAGCCATAAGGCATACGCCCCCGCCCCTCTTCTTACCAGAAAGGTGTTTGTTTCTGTCGGCGCGATGCGTGGAGAAACCCGCTGGCTGCACCGCCACCGAGAGCGTCTCTCCAGTGAGCCATGTTTCCGTGAAGCAAAGAACGTTACAGTCTCTGATGTCCCTCTGGAATGCTACACTTGCTCGGATTTCATCAACCTTGTTGTCAAGAGACTGGACATTTGCGAGAAGAATGCTAGGAAGTGGGGCACGATGTGCCCGTCTACGTAGTCTGACCAGAAGACCGCCTCGTTTCCCTCTTTTACGAAGTTGTTTTTTTAGGTCGCCGGCTGGGATCCATTCCGTTGTCCTGGTTGAAAGGCAGAACACAGGATCCGCTTCGCGAAAGTCATATTCTTGGTCGTACTGATGGTGAGTTGACGCTGATCTTATATTCAGTAGTTCTTCTCGACTGTATGTAATGAAACCTAAGATGACCTGGGGTACTAATGTAAGAAATAACACGTAAAAAAAACAAAAAACTGCATAGTTTCCTAGGAACGCGAAGCGAGGCGGCCATCTCTGTCGGTAATCAATATACAGTCGTGGCCAAAAGTTTTGAGAATGACAAATATTAATTTCCACAAAGTTTGCTGCTTCAGTGTCTTTAGATATTTTTGTCAGATGTTACTATGAAATACTGAAGTATAATTACAAACATTTCATAATTGTCAAAGGCTTTTTATTGAAAATGACATGAAATTGATGCAAAGAGACAATATTTTCAGTGTTGACCCTTCTTTTTCAAGCCCTCTGCAATCAGCCCTGGCATGCTGTCAATTAACATCTGGGCCACATCCTGACTGATGGCGGCCCATTCTTGCATGATCAATGCTTGGAGTTTGTCAGAATTTGTGGGTTTTTGTTTGTCCACCCGCCTCTTGAGGATTGACCACAAGTTCTCAATGGGATTAAGGTCTGGGGAGTTTACTGGCCATGGACCCAAAATATTGATGTTTTGTTCCCCGAGCCACTTAGTTATCACTTTTGCCTTATGGCAAGGTGCTCCTTCATGCTGGAAATGGCATTGTTCATCACCAAACTGTTCCTGGATGGTTGGGAGAAGTTGCTCTCGGATTTTTTATTTATTTATTTATTTCACCTTTATTTAACCTCTTGATACTCCCACCCCGGATCCGGGATTGTGAATAAAGCCTCAGGCTCATTAGCATAACGCAACGTTAACGATTTCTGAAAATCGCAAATAAAATGAAAATAATGCACCTGCTCTCAAGCTTAGCCTTTTCTTAACAACACTGTCATCTCAGATTTTGAAAATATGCTTTTGAACCATAGCAAATCACTAATTTGTGTAAGAGTATGCTAAGCTAGCTTAACATTTTGAGTAGCTTTTAGCATGCAACATTTTCACAAAAACCAGATAACCAAATAAATAAAATCATTTACCTTTGAAGAGCTTCGGATGTTTTCAATGAGGAGACTCTCAGTTACATAGCAAATGTTCAGTTTTTCCTGAAAGAATCTTTGTGTAGGAGAAATCGCTCCGTTTTGTACATCACATTTGGCTACCGAAACGAACCGAAAATTCAGTCACCAAAACGTCAAACTTTTTCCGAATTAACTCCATAATATCGACCGAAACATGGCAAACGTTGTTTAGAATCAATCCTCAAGGTGTTTTTTCACATATCTCTTCATTGATATGCAGTTCGTGTAAGCCTGCTTTCCCCTCAGAATCGCATGGAAAAATACCAGCAGCTGAAAAAGACGCACCAATTTCGACGGAGGACACCGGGTGGACACCTGGAAAATGTAGTCTCTTATGGTCAATCTTCCAATGATATGCCTACAAATACGTCACAATGCTGCAGACACATTGGGGAAACGACAGAAAGGGCAGGCTCAATCCTCTCGCATTCACAGCCATATAAGGAGACAATGGAAAACGGAGCCTCAAAAATCCTGCTGGTTTCCTGGTTGCCGTTTCATCTTGGTTTTGCCTGTAGCTCCCGTTCTAGGGCACCCACAGACAATATCTTTGCAGTTCTGGAAAATTCAGAGTGTTTTCTTTCCAAAGCTATCAATTATATGCATAGTCGAGCATCTTTTTGTGACAAAATATCTTGTTTAAAACGGGAACGTTTTTCATCCAAAAATGAAATTGCGTCCCTAGAGTTTCAAGAGTTAACCAGGTAGGCAAGTTGAGAACAAGTTCTCATGTACAATTGCGACCTGGCCAAGATAAAGCAAAGCAGTTCGACACATACAACGACACAGAGTTACACATGGAGCAAAACAAACATACAGTCAATAATACATATACAAGTCTATATATGATGTGAGCAAATGAGGTGAGATAAGGGAGGTAAAAAAAGGCCATGGTGGCAAAGTAAATACAATATAGCAAGTAAAACACTGGAATGGTAGATTTGCAATGGAAGAATGTGCAAAGTAGAAATAAAAATAATGGGGTGCAAAGGAGCAAAATAAATAAATGAAATACAGTAGGGAAAGAGGTAGTTGTTTGGGCTAAAATATAGGTGGGCTATGTACAGGTGCAGTAATGTGTTGGATGTGTTGGTACCATTCTTTATTCATGGCTGTGTTCTTAGGCAAAATTGTGAGTGAGCCCACTCCCTTGGCTGAGAAGCAACCCCACTCATGAATGGTCTCAGGATGCTTTGCTGTTGACATGACACAGGACTGATGGTAGCGCTCACCTTGTCTTCTCAGAACAAGCTTTTTTCCGGATGCCCCAAACAATCGGAAAAGGTGTTCATCAGAGAAAATGACTTTACCCCAGTCCTCAGCAGTCCAATCCCTGTACCTTTTGCAGAATATCAGTCTGTCCCTGATGTTTTTCCTGGAGAGAAGTGGCTTCTTTGCTGCCCTTCTTGACACCAGGCCATCCTCCAAAAGTCTTCGCCTCACTGTGCGTGCAGATGCACTCACACCTGCCTGCTGCCATTCCTGAGCAAGCTCTGTACATGGTGGTGTCCCAATCCCTGGACTTTCTTGGGTACCCTAAAGCCTTCTTCACAACAATTGAACCGCTCTCCTTGAAGTTCTTGATGATGCGATAAATAGTTGATTTAGGTGCAATCTTACTGGCAGCAATATCCTTGCCTGTGAAGCCCTTTTTGTGTAAAACAATAATTACATCCTTGGAGGTAACCAGAGCAAGAACAATGATTCCAAGCACCACCCTTCTTTTGAATCTTCCAGTCTGTTATTCGAACTCAATCAGCATGACCAGCCTTGTCCTCGTCAACACTCACACCTGTGTTATCAAGAGAATCATTGACATGATGTCAGCTGTTCCTTTTGTGGCAGGGCTGAAATGCAGTGGAAATGTTTTTTGGGGATTCAGTTCATTTGCATGGTAAAGAGGGACTTTGCAATTAATTGCAATTCATCTGATCACTCTTCGTAACATTCTGGAGGATATGCAAATTGCCATCATTCAAACTGAGGCAGTAGACTTTGTGAAAATGTATATTTGTGTCATTCTCAAAACTTTTGGCCACGAATCTAGTTCTCATCATATTCGCGACTCTTTGATGGTCCTACATCCCTGTCTGTTGTTCGGTGCCTTCCCGGGTAAGGGGGCAGTAGCTCTTTGGCTGCATCAGACGAAATTGCCAGGGATACGCGTACCCCAGTTTGGAATACCTGTTTGGGAATACCTACCTCTTTACCATTATAATTGTCACTAATGAAGGTCAATTGACCTGGGACAAGGGATGTACTCTAAAACACGATACCACATTTAACTGGAGCTCCTTCAGAAGTATCCTTCCTTAGGCTTCCTGGGAGTTGACAGCTCCTCCACAGCAGCGTTTAGACTGAGTGTTGGCCCTATAAAGAGAGCACAAATTGTTAGTGACAAAGGGGCCCTTCTCTTCAGTGCTGCAGGCTAATGGACAGCACAACTCTCTCTTTCTCCCAGATCCATGGAATCATTGCTCCCACGCTACTAATTGACAGGGGCTGTGCTTAGTGAAAAGAGAGTCTTCTGGAGTTCAGCATTTAAAACACACTTACTGCACACACACAAAAACATACTCACTGCTGTGTGCGTGTGTGCGTGTGCGTGCGTGTATGTATGTGTAAGCATGCTTCTGCGTGTGTTGCATGCATGTACTCTACACAAGCCCCTTTCAGCCAAAAACAGTGACATTGAAATGAACAGTAGGAATCTAGAGATATTGGCTACCTGCAGTGTGGTGTTATGTGTATCTCTGAAGCTCTGCTGAAGACACAGACAGACAGACAGACTGCCTGCCTAGCTCTGAAGCTCTGCTGAAGACACAGACAGACAGACTGCCTGCCTAGCTCTGAAGCTCTGCTGAAGACACAGACAGACAGACTGCCTGCCTAGCTCTGAAGCTCTGCTGAAGACACAGACAGACAGACTGCCTGCCTAGCTCTGAAGCTCTGCTGAAGACACAGACAGACAGACTGCCTGCCTAGCTCTGAAGCTCTGCTGAAGACACAGACAGACAGACTGCCTGCCTAGCTCTGAAGCTCAGGTGGTTTTAATAGAAGGGTGTTTCATTAGACGGAGTGGTGCGTGGCAGAAATACATGGCAGGACTTTGATCTGTGTGGTGTTTTTCTGTGTGTGGAGCTCAGTGGAGGTGAGAACATGAACCAGCCTCTTTCATATTTAATGAGTGAAGATGGGGTTAAGGAAAGGAGAGAAGAGGAGCTATTCCCTAGGGCTGTCAACCCACTCCTAGCAGACTCACATATCAGTCACAGCACATGTTAGTGAGTTTGTTTTTGTGGCTGGTTGGGGCAGGGAGTGGTGGGGGGGGGGTCCGTGTGTTGAATAGTGTATGTGTGTGTGTGTGTAAAAGGATGCATGTGCTTGTATTGATGTATTGTGACTTACTGTGCATGTGTATGACAATGGAGCCAGGGATGTTAATATGAAGGACTCACAAAAAATGTGTGTGTCCAAGTTCTTGCGATTGTGTGTGTGTGTGTTTATTTTATTTTTTACTTCACCTTTATTTAACCAGGTAGGCAAGTTGAGAGCAAATTCTCATTTACAATTGCGACCTGGCCAAGATAAAGCAAAGCAGTTCGACACATACAACGACACAGAGTTACACATGGAGTAAAACAAACATACAGTATAAACAAGTCTATATACGATGTGAGCAAATGAGGTGAGATAAGGGAGGTAAAGGCAAAAAAAGGCCATGGTGGCAAAGTAAATACAATATAGCAAGTAAAACACTGGAATGGTGGATTTGCAGTGGAAGAATGTGCAAAGTATAAATAATGGGGTGCAAAGTATAAATAATGGGGTGCAAAGGAGCAAAATAAATCAAAATAAATAAATACAGTAGGGAAAGAGGTAGTTGTTTGGGCTAAATTATAGGTGGGCTATGTACAGGTGCAGTAATCTGTGAGCTGCTCTGACAGCTGGTGCTTAAAGCTAGTGAGGGAGATAAGTGTTTCCAGTTTCAGAGATTTCTGTAGTTCGTTCCAGTCATTGGCAGCAGAGGACTGGAAGGAGAGGCGGCCAAAGAAAGAATTGGTTTTGGGGGTGACCAGAGAGGTGTGTGTGTGTGTGTGTGTGTGTGTGTGTGTGTGTGTGTGTGTGTGTGCGCCAGCCTATTTCTGAATCATCATGGAGAGCCTGTGGACGGTACATTATCACCCTATTCTGACTGATATTTGTGGTCAGGAGATATTATCTCTACACTCCTGATTAGCCCAGCACACACACATTCTCTCTCTCTCTCTCTCTCTCTCACTCTCTCTCTCACTCACTCACTCACTCACTCACTCACTCATATTAGAGCGGCTCTCATTCTGGACCAGCCTCAGTACCACCACACTGGTCACAACCGCATAGCCTTAAATGGAATCAGGCTCAGTCAATGGACCAGTCCCCCTGGTCAGTGTGGTGTGACAAGGGGAGAGGGAGAAAGAGAGAAGCAGAACAATCCAGTCAGACATGAATGATGGGAGGAGGTCAGGGTTGGGGAGAGATCCACTTTGATCACAAAGAACAAACACAGTGTGCTGAACCTACTGTATACCCCTGGTGAAATAGAGAGAGAGGGAGGCTGATCAAACAATTCCCTGATGAAGGTGCACTTGGAGTGGAGGTTGGGTTAGTGACCTCTGTAGTGTGAGTCAGCTTTAGCCCAAGTACTTAGCCACATAGATAGAGTTACTTTCAGCCATATTGAGTGTACCCACGAGTGTGGCTTCACCATTCTAGTAATTATATTTCTATGGGCACAGCTCCCTCCCTCCACCCTCTATATTGTGAGTTACAAATCAGTTTCACATTGAGTTTTCCTGGTTAGGTCATGAAGTGTCCCTAGGCCTAGTCATATTATATCTGTATTTATAACTAGGCTTGGGCAGTATATCATATACCGGGCTATTTGGAAATAACCACTGGAGGGTTTTTCAATACCGTTGAAACTAATTATTTTATGTATTTTTTTATCAATTTTTACAGCAACTTTTTTTTCTCCACAATTTTCGATCTTGTCTTATCACTGCAACTCCCCAATGAGCTCGAGAGAGGAGAAGGTGGAGTCATGCGTCCTCCGAAACATGACCTGCCAAACCGCGCTCCTTAACATCTGCCAGCTTAACCCGGAAACCAGCCGCACCAATGTGTCGGAGGAAACATCGTTCATCTGGCGGCCGGGGTCAGCCCGCAGGCAAGTTAAGCCTCACCGGCCAAACCCTCCCCAGACCGGGATGACTCTGGGCCAATTGTGCGTCGTCCTATGGGACTCCCGGCCACGGCCGGTTGTGGCACAGCCCGAATGAACCCGGGTCTGTAGTAACTCCTAAGACTGCTGCGCCACCTGGGAGGCCCTACCTCATCTTTTTTAAATGATGAGTCACTCACTGTTGTGCAGCACATACTAGGTGATCTATATCCTGATATATGTAGTTACACTATGGAATTCACAACTAAATGTTTGCCAGCTAGATATCTAATAACTATTAAGTTAACTTTCTAAAATGTGCTAAAGCTGTGCAGTTGTGCATTTGGTCTGTTAACTTAGTAGCTAGTTATCTAGCTAGCTAGATAGCTTAGTGGTTAGCTTCTTGCAATCAAGCTCCTCTTGGTAACAGCAGATAATTCCCTCCTTGATCAAGAGTCAACATTTGTTTTGTGCGTGCAGCATATTTTGAGTAGCATTTTTGAGTTACTTGTTTAACTTTTTCAGCTGGGATGTCTATCCTGCAAATAGCTTATGTCAGAGACTATATAAAATCATTAGCATTTAGCTAGCTTTCGCTATGAGATTTTACATGTAATTGTTAGCATTGCTAACCAGTATTATCGAATATCCCGGGATGGAACAAGGTCGGTATGAATCCCTGGATACCGCCCAAGCCTATTTATAATACTTTCCATGATGCCACAGTGGTGGCGCATCATATCAGAGTAGATACAATGTGAAGGAACATTTGCACCATCAACACCGACATGACTGAAGTTATGACATTCTACGTTCCACTCAAATGTTTATTTTGGTCCACGACAGTTGACAGCTACTGTGTTAGATCCACAGTCAGTCTATTCTGAGACCCCACTGTAATGGTGTAATGTGTTTCAGTTAAATATTGTGTGGGCTAAGGGGCCCAGGAGCTATGTACGTGCTCCAGATACAAACACTTAAACTATATCCAAACATCGCTGGCTTCATAACTGAATATTTACAACATAGAAAAGATGGCAGGACATGAATATTTAAAATCACCCCAATTCAAACCACTCTATCTATCAGTGTGTTTGGTGTAGTGTGAGAAATAAGGAGATGGTTGGTTTAGACCTGTGGGTCCATATTGACATTGATTAAGTAACCTTTGGCCTGCAGCTTGAGAAACAGCCATTCTCCTTCAAACTCATGAATTTTGGATCTGAATTTTGATTGCAAATGCTGATGGGGTTATCATGTGTCTTGTCTCTTAAGTTTGTCCAAATGTTTTGACAGTATTTGCAAGTCTGGAGGCTCATAGACCTCACCAAGTATTCAGTAACTAGTACAGTTACCATAGAGCATAATAAATCATTTTCAGATTTAGCGTAGTCAATGAAGATTTTATAATTAACCTCATTCTCTGTAATAAATGACCATACAATAATGTTGTGATCAAAATTGCCTGATGAATATATTGTTCTGTGAATCGACATGCTGTCCCCGGCCTGTTGACTGACTAGTATGTTGTTGTGCTTGTCTCTTCCACAGAGCTGCCGTATGGCTGGGAGAAGATCGATGACCCTATTTACGGAAGCTACTATGTGGAGTAAGTCTGGACTCACTGCTTTAATATTTAATGACTATTTTGATTTCCTGTTTAACCAAGTTGAATTCTTCCCAAAGGGTCGACACAGCTGTATTCAGAGAAAGACATGTTTCCACCACTACAAGTATATATACTCCACTTCAGACACTCCTCCTTCTCTCCAATCCTTACATCTTATGGTTCCACAGGAAGACAAAGTGAGAGAGTAATAAACCGTTCTCTCCCTTAATTAAGGTGACCTGACCTGACCTCAACCCCTCCTTCACCTAATCCACAGATGTCCATCAGCTTCCCCTATAGCAATCCTGTGACCTCCTCCCGTCCACCCAACACATTCCAAAGCCATCTGTCTTTCCACAGAGAACCATTAACCTCTGACATAAAAACCAGTCTCTTCCACTCCTTTATATACTATGCTTATGCGTATACCAATGTTCAAAGTTTACCCCGAATCCAACACTGTGTTGCCCCGTGTTATGTTTCCACTGTCCTGTGTTTGTCACAGTCATTAACACTGAACAGGGCTGTGGCCAGGTACCTGTGTACCTGTTTACATGCGCAAGTTTATGTGTGTGCTCCTATGTGTGTGTGTGTGTGTGTGTGTGTGTGTGTGTGTGTGCGCGCCATCTTTGTGCAATGTGATGCAATGGTGAGGTGTCTCTGTCTTCTCTATTGAACCAAATGTACCCTTCCTATTCTGGACGTGTCCTTTCTCCTGCTGGATGCGCACTAGTTCCCCTAGTCCAGGGAGAGGAGAGGAGGTCTATTTATAGCCTGGCTGGAGAGGGAGTTTGGCTGGCTGGCCGTGTTCTATTCTCTATCCCCAAGAAAGACCAGAACACTGTGCTTGCCTTGCCTACACTCCCTCTCTCCCTCTGCCATGTAGAAATCCCATATCCCCAGGCAACCACTGAGCCATCGCACGCACACACGCACACTAGCTCCATACCTGACCCTGCCAAGTCCAATAATTATGTCTCACTGCCTGGCTGTACCGTTGAGTTAACCTAATATCTCATGAAGAAACAGAGGGTGTGTAGGCCGCTGTTCGCTGTTCCTACCTACAGAAGCATTATTCCTCCAGTCTCGCACCGTCCAGGAGGGCACGTCTAAATGATGATTAATTACTTCACACTTTCAAAATTACAGTATTTATAATTATTGACTAAATTAACACTGACAGAATGTTTCAAGAAAATACACTCAAGGAGTCATCTTTTTTCGTGAACCCACTCCAGAAATAATAAATTATTCCTAATGCTGATTACAGGAAGCTGCTGATATCAGTAGAATGGGACCTAATTGGGCGTTTGTTCATTTTTTTCTTAGCCAAGCCATTCTGCAGCTCCATTACATAATACTAGGGATACTAAGGCTATTGAATGAATCATCGTAGCACAGCACTGTGCATCCAGCTCTTTACAGAAGGAGAGAGGAAGAGGATGAGGAGGTGGATACTACAGAGAGCACAGTGAAATGTTGTACCTTTCTTTCTCTGTAGCCACATAAACAGGCGGACACAGTTTGAGAACCCAGTCTTGGAAGCCAAGAGGAGAGTCCAGCAACACCAGCAAATGCAAGAGCAGGGTCTGTCCTCGCTGCCCCTACCTACTATCTACAGAGGTAAGGCACTGTCTACCTCTACCCAATGTGTTAAAAGTTTGTGAATGATTCTTGTGTGTAGATGTTTTTAGCTCTAGGGAAATGTCTGTCGTCTTTGTGTGTGTGTGTGTGTGTGTTGTATCACTCATTCTTCACAACTCTCTTTTCTTTGCTAACACTTTGCTAACACCAGCTTCTCTGTTCAGCACACATTTACCACCCCACTAAGTTCATCGAGGCTGTCTGAGGTAAAACATGCTGTGTAGGTTGAGAGAGTTTGTCTCCGTGTTAAATTGGCCTCTGTGAGTGAAGGGGTTTGTCTCTATGGTTACCTGTCCTGTACGCTGCAAAGTGAAGGCTCTCTCTCCCCCTAAGTGACAGCAGAGAGGGTAAAAAATGAATATTTCCACACATATAAACAAGGAGATAAAAAGGAAGTTTACTTGTGAGAGCATCAGACAGTGAGTGGACTACTTTATCTCTGTTACAGTGGTAGAGGAGGTCCCACTCTCTGCCACGTTACCCAGAGCCACCCTGGCTCACATCGGCCCTGCCCCGGAGCGCTGCCAGAGCCTCAGCGACCTCTCCCAGTCCCTCCCCCCGGGCCACCGGGTGTCGCTGTTGGGCCTGCACACCCACACACCCCCTGCCTCCATCACCAACTCCCCACTGCGGCGCCCCCACCGTGTGCGGAGGGATACGTCGTGCTGCCCACACCTGCATCTCCACCAGTCGCTTCACGCCTTTGTGGTAGACCCGGCTGCTGTGGGTTGTAGCCCCCTGTGGTGCTCTCTCAGTAAGTAGGGCAGTGAGTAGTAATACAGGCTTGTTCTTCTTCTGCCTGCACTGAGCTGCCGCGCTCCCTTTTCAAAGCATGCCTGCTCCCCCGGCAGACCCACGCTGGATCCCTCCTCGTCTCAGGCGCTCGACTCGCTGCTTGACATGTTTGATGGCGCTACACTACGTTGTGTCTTCCCCTCCTTACGTCTGGCGGCAGGCAGCAGAAACTGTAAACACCCCGCTCTATGTCTGGACGCCTGACAACAAACGTTGGCTTTAAGCAAACAGAGAGAGACGGGTGTGTGCCCCCTACTTGCCTTCCAAGGTGAACGGAGGGGAGAGTGAATTGAGTGTGGCAAACCCTCGTTGGCTGAGTTTTCCCCTTTGCCATGCCAGAGACTATTTCATGAATCCTGGCCTTCCACCTTTTGGTTCCCTGAGCATTGTTTTTTGGGCGGACGAAGCGAGCTCATGATTCTTCAGTGTTCCAACTCCCAACAGCATGTTGTTCCAGAATGTGAAGATCTCTCACCTGCTTCCCCTCACCCCTCTGAGAAGGGAAATATACCAAGCTACTCCCATGGATATTGATTATTCCTTGATTTTCTGCACTGTGTTTTTGCTCCAGCCTCTGAGTGTGTATTCAGCTAACAGAACCCTGGCGTAGGATGGGAGTGGAAGTGATGACAGTTTACATGGCTGTAGCTTGGAGCTGGAGCAAACACCGTCCCACCTGCATAAGTCAGCACCCACCCCTCACTGTTCTAACCCTGCCTACCTCTCCACCTACCCAGAGAGTATCCCTGTGTTCATGCAGCCCCTCCACCAAACAAGCCTCACCTCTACCATCCTATTGAATGATAAAATGGCCTGGCATCAGCATTTGTGGTGCTTCATGCTCGCTTTGTCAAGGTCTAAGTATGATGTATGTGTGTATATTGTTTATTGATTGTGTGTGTGTGTATATTGTTTATTGTGTGTCTCCCTTACAGAGAAGCCGCTGTTCACACGGGACGCCACCCAGCTGAAGGGCAGCTTCTTGTCCACGGCCCTGCAGAAGAGCAACATGGGTTTTGGCTTCACCATCATTGGAGGAGACGAGCCAGATGAGTTCCTGCAGGTCAAGAGTGTCATACCTGACGGCCCCGCTGCACAGGACGGAAAGATGGACACAGGTAAAACTGACCTCGTCTGAAAGATGGACACAGGTCAAACTGACCTCGTCTGAAAGATGGACACAGGTCAAACTGAGCTAGTCTGAAAGATGGACACAGGTAAAACTGACCTCGTCTGAAAGATGGACACAGGTCAAACTGACCTCGTCTGAAAGATGGACACAGGTCAAACTGAGCTAGTCTGAAAGATGGACACAGGTAAAACTGACCTCGTCTGAAAGATGGACACAGGTAAAACTGACCTCGTCTGAAAGATGGACACAGGTCAAACTGAGCTAGTCTGAAAGATGGACACAGGTAAAACTGACCTCGTCTGAAAGATGGACACAGGTCAAACTGACCTCGTCTGAAAGATGGACACAGGTCAAACTGAGCTAGTCTGAAAGATGGACACAGGTCAAACTGAGCTAGTCTGAAAGATGGACACAGGTAAAACTGACCTCGTCTGAAAGATGGGCACAGGTCAAACTGAGCTAGTCTGAAAGATGGACACAGGTCAAACTGAGCTAGTCTGAAAGATGGACACAGGTCAAACTGACCTCGTCTGAAAGATGGGCACAGGTCAAACTGAGCTAGTCTGAAAGATGGACACAGGTCAAACTGACCTCGTCTGAAAGATGGACACAGGTCAAACTGAGCTAGTCTGAAAGATGGACACAGGTCAAACTGAGCTAGTCTGAAAGATGGACACAGGTCAAACTGACCTCGTCTGAAAGATGGACACAGGTCAAACTGAGCTAGTCTGAAAGATGGACACAGGTCAAACTGAGCTAGTCTGAAAGATGGACACAGGTCAAACTGAGCTAGTCTGAAAGATGGACACAGGTCAAACTGACCTCGTCTGAAAGATGGACACAGGTCAAACTGACCTAGTCTGAAAGATGGGCACAGGTCAAACTGAGCTAGTCTGAAAGATGGACACAGGTCAAACTGACCTCGTCTGAAAGATGGACACAGGTCAAACTGACCTCGTCTGAAAGATGGACACAGGTCAAACTGACCTAGTCTGAAAGATGGACACAGGTCAAACTGAGCTAGTCTGAAAGATGGACACAGGTCAAACTGACCTCGTCTGAAAGATGGACACAGGTCAAACTGACCTCGTCTGAAAGATGGACACAGGTCAAACTGACCTCGTCTGAAAGATGGACACAGGTCAAACTGACCTCGTCTGAAAGATGGACACAGGTCAAACTGACCTCGTCTGAAAGATGGACACAGGTCAAACTGACCTCGTCTGAAAGATGGACACAGGTCAAACTGACCTCGTCTGAAAGATGGACACAGGTCAAACTGACCTCGTCTGAAAGATGGACACAGGTCAAACTGACCTCGTCTGAAAGATGGACACAGGTCAAACTGACCTCGTCTGAAAGATGGACACAGGTCAAACTGACCTCGTCTGAAAGATGGGCACAGGTCAAACGGACCTCGTCTGAAAGATGGACACAGGTCAAACGGACCTCGTCTGAAAGATGGACACAGGTCAAACTGACCTCGTCTGAAAGATGGACACAGGTCAAACTGACCTCGTCTGAAAGATGGACACAGGTCAAACTGACCTCGTCTGAAAGATCTGAAAGATGGACACAGGTCAAACTGACCTCGTCTGAAAGATGGGCACAGGTCAAACTGACCTCGTCTGAAAGATGGGCACAGGTCAAACGGACCTCGTCTGAAAGATGGACACAGGTCAAACTGACCTCGTCTGAAAGATGGACACAGGTCAAACTGAAAGATGGACACAGGTCAAACTGACCTCGTCTGAAAGATGGACACAGGTCAAACTGACCTCGTCTGAAAGATGGACACAGGTCAAACTGAGCTAGTCTGAAAGATGGACACAGGTCAAACTGAGCTAGTCTGAAAGATGGACACAGGTCAAACTGAGCTAGTCTGAAAGATGGACACAGGTCAAACTGAGCTAGTCTGAAAGATGGACACAGGTCAAACTGAGCTAGTCTGAAAGATGGACACAGGTCAAACTGAGCTAGTCTGAAAGATGGACACAGGTCAAACTGAGCTAGTCTGAAAGATGGACACAGGTCAAACTGAGCTAGTCTGAAAGATGGACACACTCTGACACAAAGGGAGCCATGGACTAGTCTCTGTCTCTATAGTGGTGACCCAGCAGGAGAGCTCATCTCTCTCGCTCTCTCACTCTCTCGCTCTCTCGCTCTCTCTCTCTCTACACATGTGTGTGGGGTGCAGTGTGTGTGTGCAAACTTGCCTGCAAGCCTGTTGGGTGCGTATGTGTGTGCCTGCGGGGCTGTGTTTGTCCATTAATCACTGTAAGGATTTTCTGAACACCATAACTCCTGGCCCTGCCTGTGCTCCCCGGGCTGCGTGGGACACACACACACACTGAGAAACTGGCCAACTGCACTAAAAGTCATCAGGGGAATATAACTCTGGAAGTCATGTGAATGCTCTCTGCATGACCCTGTGTATTTATAAACTACTCTGCATGGCACTGTGTATTTATAAACTACTCTGCATGGCCCTGTGTATTTATAAACTACTCTGCATGGCCCTGTGTATTTATAAACTACTCTGCATGGCCCTGTGTATTTATAAACTACTCTGCATGGCCCTGTGTATTTATAAACTACTCTGCATTACTGTGCTGGACCAAGTGCAGTATTTTTCCTGACTCATTCATCAGTGCCTTGACCTGGTTGTACTGTACTATACTGTACAATACTATACTATAATGTACTGTACTATACTGTGCTGTAGTATACTGTATAGTGTTGGCTGATACAGTAGTTGATGGGTTGTTTCAGGTCAGACTAGATGGTACATTTTACATTGTGAGATGATCATATGTTTTATGTGCCACAATATATAATGTGGAAGTATTAATCAAATAAAATTAAATAAATGCCCTTCGTACATCAGCTGATATCTCAAAGTGCTGTACAGAAACCCAGCCTAAAACCCCAAACAGCAAGCAATGCAGGTGTAGAAGCACGGTGGCTAGGAAAAATTCCCAAGAAAGGCAAAAACCTAGGAAGAAACCTAGAGAGGAACCAGGCTATGAGGGGTGGCCAGTCCTCTTCTGGCTATGCCGGGTGGAGATTATAACAGAACATGGCCAAGATGTTCAAATGTTCACAGTAGTTGTCGAGGGTGCAGCAAGAAACTGGAGCAGCAGCACGGCCAGGTGGACTGGGGACAGCAAGGAGTCCTCATGCCAGGTAGTCCTGAGGCATGGTCCTAGGGCTCAGGGAGGGAGGAGGGAGGATGGATGAGGGAGAGGGAGAGAGAGAGAGGGAGAGAGGGAGAGAGGGAGGAGGGAGAGAGAGAGAGAGAGAGAGAGAGAGGAGAGAATAGAATAAATTAATTAATTCACACCGGAGAAGTACTCCAGATATAACAAACTGACCCTAGCCCCCCGACACATTAAATACTGGAGGCAGAGACGTGAGGGGTCAGGAGACTCTGTGGCCACATCCGATGATACCCCCGGACAGGGCAAAACGGGAAGGATATAACCCCACCCACTTTGCCAAAGCACAGCACCCACACCACTAGAAGGATATCTTCAACCACCAACTTACCATCTTGAGACAAGGCCGAGTATAGCCCACAAAGATCTCCGCCATGGCACAACCCAATGGGGGGGGGGGGGGGAGTGCCAACCCAGACAGGAAGATCACATCAGTGACTCAACCCACTCAAGTGACACACCCCTCCTAGGGACAGCATGAAAGAGCACCAGTGACTCAGCCCCTGTAATAGGGTTAGAGGCAGAGAATCCCAGTGGAAAGAGGGGAACCGGCCAGGCAGAGACAGCAAGGGCGGTTCGTTGCTCCAAAGCCTTTCCGTTCACCTTCACACTCCTGGGCCAGACTACACTCAATCATATGATCCACTGAAGAGATCTTCAGTAAAGACTTAAAGGTTGAGACCGAGTCTGCCTCTCTCACATGGGTAGGCAGGCCATTCCATAAAAATGGAGGTCTATAGGAGAAAGCCCTGCCTCCAGCTGTTTGGAAATTCTAGGGACAATTAGGAGGACTGTGTCTTGTGACCATAGCGTACGTGTAGGTATGTACGGCAGGACCAAATCAGAGAGATAGGTAGGATCAAGCCCATGTAATGCTTTGTAGGTTAGCAGCAAAACCTTGAAATCAGCCCTTGCCTTAACAGGAAGCCAGTGTAGGGAGGCTAGCACTGGAGTAATATGATCAAATTTTTTGGTTCTAGTCAGGATTCTAGCAGCCGTATTAAGCACTAACTGAAGTTTATTCAGTGCTTTATCCGGGTAGCCGGAAAGTAGAGATTTGCAGTAGTCTAACCAAGAAGTAACAAAAGCATGGATACATTTTTCTGCATAATTTTTGGTCAGAAAGTTTTGATATGTTCGTCAAAAGAGAGATCAGGGTCCAGAGTAGCGCCGAGGTCCTTCACAATTTTATTTGAGACGACTGTACAACCATTAAGATTAATTGTCAGATTCAACAGAAGATCTCTTTGTTTCTTGGGACCTAGAACAAGCATCTCTGTTTTGTCCGAGTTTAAAAGTAGAACATTTGCAGCCATCCACTTCCTTATGTCTGAAACATAGACTTCTAGCGAGGGCAATTTTGGTGCTTCACCGTGTTTCATTGAAATGTACAGCTGTGTGTCATCCGCATAGCAGTGAAAGTTAACATTATGTTTTCGAATGACATCCCCAAGAGGTAAAATATATAGTGAAAACAATAGTGGTCCTAAAATGGAACCTTGAGGAACACCGAAATTTACAGTTGATTTGTCAGAAGACAAACCATACACAGAAACAAACTGATATCTTTCCGACAGATAAGCCAGGCCAGAACTTTTCCGTGTAGACCTATTTGGGTTTCCAATCTCTCCAAAAGAATGTGGTGATCGATGGTATCAAAAGCAGTACGAGGGTCTAGGAGCACAAGGACAGACGCAGAGCCTCGGTCTGATGCCATTAAAAGGTCATTTACCACCTTCACAAGTGCAGTCTCAGTGCTATGATGGGGTCTAAAAACAGACTGAAGCATTTCAGCATTTCAAACATATTACAATATATGATACACTTTATTGTAGCTATTAAAAATCTAGCCGAGTCAGACCATTACTGCTGTTCCAGCTGGCAAATAGGCATTATTACTTAGGTGGTGTACAGATTATTTTACTTTACTTGGCGATCAACCTTTACTTGGTGATACTTCATAAATTCCCAACTTGGAAGATAACGCATGTCTTCTAAACTGCCATGGATAGTTGCAGCTGGTTGAATTTAGAAAATTCTTCTTTATTAAATTAAATTCATTTTTTGTTCCATGATGTAATCCAACACCACCATCTTGTCCATTTCAAATATTTTCACATCTCATTGAGACAAGTGGGTGTCCACCCCAAAGTGTCTTGTGTAATGACCGTGACTCAGATATCAATCGTCGTGTTGAATGACATTCACCTGTCTCGATCAATGAGAAGATTTGAAATAGACAAGATGTCAGTGTACACATTGTTTTGTTACTTCAGGGAGCAAAAACTTTTAAAATGACGGAGCATTTTCTAAATTCAAACAAACCACCTGCAACTATCCATGGAAGTTTTGAAAACAAGCATTGTCTTCCAAGTTGGGAATAGAGGAAGTATCGCCAAGTAAAGTTTGCAATAATGCCTACAAGCCAGCTGGAACAGATCAGTAATGGTCTGATTCGGCAATGCTTTGTATAGCTAGGTATACTATCTATTCTGTGGTCCTCCCAACATCCTCCTAACATCCTTTCCCCGTTATCTTCTCCTCTCTTCTCTTCTCCTCCTCTCCTCTCTTCTCCTCCTCTCTTCTCCTCTCTTCTCTTCTCTTCTCCTCCTCTCTTCTCCTCCTCTCCCTCCAGACTCAGTGGCCTAGTTAAGCTGTGTTGGATTCTAGTAGCACATAGTTAATAGAGAGGAGAGAGGGAAACCAGGCCTGTGGAAGTGTGAAATTCCCTATTTCAGAAGGATTATTTGTCGCTCTGTGTCCGTACACACACACACACACACACACACACACACACTCACACTCACACCTCTTCTGCCTGCTTCGCTACATGGTTCCAGGCCCAGAGAAATGTGTTGAGGAAAAACATATGATACCATCTCTTTCAGCGGGGACACAGTGGTTAGATGTGACACTGTATTTGTTAGAGGGAAAACACAGTATTTTTCATGTTAAAGTAAGTGACCTTATACAGTGACCTGGAATGTACAGTATTGGAGGAGGATAAAGTGACATGGTATGTGATGGGGTCCATTGACATAGCGTTGGGTTCATGCAATCAAACCAATAGCAATGTAACTTTGTTTCCACAACTAAACCCACACACGTACCCTTATCTAAAAACTTTAAGTATCTGCCTGTGAAGGGAAGCTACAGAGTATTCTTAAAGGTGACTCACCACCTGGATTCAGTCTTATGGAGCAAAATTTGAAATGGTGTATTTTACATTGGATACAAGTAGAGCAACAAAATGGTATATCATACACTGCATTTTTGAGGAACTTTGGGAAAGTAATTCTGTTTTGAAAGTTGATAAACCTGTAAACTCACTTTTGAGAAAATGACCGTTGAATGTTTTGGTATGTAGTGAAGAGCTCTTTTTTTGTCTACACCCATTCGGCATCGTTCACACCCTCTTAAGCTTTAGCCCCACCCATCTCGTTTCACTCTTAGAACGTTCAGAGCGACACACTTGACTCTCTGACCGATGATTTGTTTACCTCTGGATAACAAGAAAACAGCCTAACCAGCTCTGCTGGCAACAATTTCATTAAAGTGTACAACGGGTGTTTAGCTAAAGACATGTAGCTAGCTAGCTAGGTAAACAATGGACCTAGCTAGGTAAACAACGTGTACGATCACACATGTCACGTAAGCTAACGAGCCAGCCAGCTAACGTTATCTAGGTAAATAACAATGAACACAGTGCCAAATCATGCCGTTACTACCCTGCATGAATATGCTGGGAGCTAACCAACCAGGTTTAATGATAGCTAGCGAACATTAGGCTCTAACTAGAAAAGCAAACGGCTCTGGGATACCACTAATAACATCAGCTTGGGAGCCAACCAGCTAACATGAGCTAACTAGCTAACAGTACAGTTTAGCTTGAAATGAAACCACTTTCCGTCAAAATTAGAAATGTGTAGTATCTGAAAATGTAGCTAGCTAACGCTAGACTGTCTTACCTGTACAAATCATCATGCATGATGGACATAACTCCCTGTCACGAATGCCATGCCACGGTTGTCCTTAGTTTGAAGATGTGATCCAGAGACAGGTGTTTTCTCCATCTCTTTAGCTACCATACTCTAATTCCATTGATTTCAAAACTTGATCCTCCAGAAAGTGGAGAGCAACACTTATGCAGCTCCACTACACAATACATTTTTTAAAGCCGCGTTAGACAGAATTACCAACACAGAAGCCTCTATATGGCAGACCAATACGAACTCCTCTCGCGGCATGTCCAGCCCACTCATTATCTCATCATCTCATAGTGTGAAGATTGCTGTCTTTTTCTGTGGCTTAACCAACAGGACTCGTAATTTATTTATTTTTATTCGTATTTACAGATGGCATACAAGTTTGTTATTAAGGCATGAAAGTTCACATGTTCGAGAAGGCATTTTGATAGACAAATACTTTTACGTTCAAACGGCTCTCCTGTGAAGTGGTGACTTGCGACATACGCCTAGTTTCCTGAATAGGGTGACATAGAGTAAATAGCCATTCTGCAGTGACAGCAGTGCAGTGCTGTGGGGTCAGTAGTGCAGTTGCAGTGCTGTGGTTGTCACTGTGTCATCTTCAGTGCTACTGCTCTCTCTCTCTCCTCTCTCTCTTTCTGTCTCTCTCCCTCCCTCCATCTCTCTCCCTCTCCCTCTCTCTCTCTCTCTCTCTCTCCCTATCCATCTCTCTCTCTCCTCTTTCTCTCTCTCCATCTCTCTCACTTTCACTTTCACTTTTTTCACTTTCTCCATCTCTCTCACTCTGCCTGTGTGTGTGTATGTGCTAATGGTCCAGATGGCTACTCTGTCCTCCGCCATGGACACATATGGCCTCTACTTCAGTCAGACCCCCCCCCCCTACTGGGGACACTTTAACACTATGATATGATGGCCTGTTCTTGGCAGGAGGAGGGTGTCTTCTGTTCCATACTGTTGAACGACCATTAGTAGAAGATAGATGTTATTAGACAATGAAGATAGACGTGATGGAAGCATCATGGTCCTTGGTGCTAGATAGCGTGTTTCTATTGGTCAGGTCATAGAGTGGAGGTTGGTGGACATTGGTGATTTAAGACGTAGGGTAATGTGGAGTAGAGGTTCGTGATAGTTTTGAGAAGGAACTAGAGGTCAAAGAGAAGTGGAGGCTAGTGACGGAGAGACAAAGTGTGTGTGCGTGCGTGGCACTGTGTGAGTGTGTTCGTATGTATGCACCTGCATATTTGGTGTGTGAGAAAATGCGAGTGAAATCCTGCAGTGGTGTCCCTCCTCGTCACCCGTCATAAAGAATGATTTCCTGGGCCACTGCGGCCAGGGCATGATTAGGTCATGGCGCCATCATTTGTTTTCCAGGAGCGTGTGAAGCTATTGATTGTGACACCAGGGCTCCAGGCAAATGTCGTCCATATTTACCCAGATTAATTAAACAGTCCTGCTTCCGCACGTCACACTGCCTCCAGGAATACGTTAACGCTAGCTCTGTCAGTATGGACCTGCATTTAAACTCTGAACGCGTTCTGTCTCCACACGTCACACTGCCTCCAGGAATACGTTAACGCTAGCTCTGTCAGTATGGACCTGCATTTAAACTCTGAACGTGTTCTGTCTCCACACGTCACACTGCCTCCAGGAATACCGCATTTAAAAACGCGTTCTGCTAACTCTGTCAGTATGGACCTGCATTTAAACTCTGAACGTGTTCTGTCTCCACACGTCACACTGCCTCCAGGAATACGTTAACGCTAACTCTGTCAGTATGAACCTGCATTTAAACTCTGAACGCGTTCTGTCTCCACACGTCACACTGCCTCCAGGAATACGTTAACGCTAGCTCTGTCAGTATGAACCTGCATTTAAACTCTGTTAACGCTAGCTCTGTCAGTATGGACCTGCATTTAAACTCTGAACGCGTTCTGTCTCCACACGTCACACTTCTGCATTTAAACTCTGAACGCGTTCTCTCCACGCGTTCGTCACACTGCCTCCAGGCATACGTTAACGCTAAGCTCTGTCAGTATGAACCTGCATTTAAACTGCCTCCAGGAATACGTTAACGCTAACTCTTCTGTCTCCACACGTCACACTGCCTCCAGGAATACGTTAACGCTAGCTCTGTCAGTATGAACCTGCATTTAAACTCTGAACGCGTTCTGTCTCCACACGTCACACTGCCTCCAGGAATACGTTAACGCTAGCTCTGTCAGTATGAACCTGCATTTAAACTCTGAACGCATTCTGTCTCCACACAAAAAGGAAATGACACTGACAGGGTATGCTAAGTAGCCTGGTTCCCAGGTCTGTTTGTGCTGAGTTGCAAACATCTGTGGTAATTGTGCATACATCTCTCTCTCTCTCTCTCTCTCTCTCTCTCTCTCTCTCTCTCTCCCTGTCTCTCTCTTTGTCCCTCTCCCCCTCTATCTCTCCTCTCTCTCCGATTAGCATAATAATTACGCTTATAATTGAAAAATAATGATTGTCATTATAAACCTGGGCAGTGCGTTTTGGCGGGACTGAAATTTAATATGGATGCCACCTTGTGTTCTCCCACTTAATCAACATCTTTTGAAATATAGAGCCGTATCTCACCTGACAAAATACAATATTAAATTGAATACAGCACCGGAGACAGAGAAGAAGATATGGAACTTTGTCAGAGCGAGAGCTATTGTGTATTAACTGTCCATAAATAGTTGAGTTATCTACATAGCTGAGTGTGTGTAGCGATAGGTACAATGATGAGGTGTGGCAAATCTCACTCCTTTGTCCACCACACAATTCACTGACTAGTGTATTTCTGTGCCTAATGGTTTTGTCCATTATCTGACGTCTAATTCAGGTACAGTAATTCTGGGACCTATTCAGTAGAATGCAACGTTCAGATTACATTTTAGATAGAAATGTAGCGTATTGATACTGCATGATAAAGAACCATGCTTGTTCTACACAATATTGAATAAGCCGTATTGAACACCCTATAGGTCTTTGTTTTTGCAGTCTATTTGGCCTTGATTGGCTGTGTGTCTCCCTTCCTCCAGGTGATGTCATCGTGTACATCAATGACGTGTGTGTCTTGGGCACAACCCATGCCGACGTGGTCAAGCTGTTCCAGTCAGTGCCCATCGGGCAGAGCGTAACCCTGGTGCTGTGCCGTGGCTACCAGCTGCCCTACGACCCCGAGGACCCGGGCGCCAGCGCCGGCACCACCACCACCCTCCTCTCCCCCCTGGGCCTGATGGAGCAGCGCCCCCTCCTGGTCAATGGACGCTCCAACTACGACAGCTACATGGACTACATCTCGCGCACGGCACGTTTCGTCCAGGAGCACGGTGACCAACATCTCAACGCCCACCACCACCATCAACCCCCTCCGCCGCCACACCCCGGCGACACCCACCTGGATGGCTCCTCCCTGACGCCCGGCGGGCCGCACGGCGAGGACTCGGTGTCCATGGCGTCATCGGGGGCGACGCAGGCGGAGCTGCTGACGCTGACCATGGTGAAGGGGGCGGAAGGGTTCGGGTTCACCATCGCAGACAGCCCGACGGGCCAGAGGGTGAAGCAGGTGCTGGAGCCCCAGGGGTGTCCTGGTCTGTGTGAGGGGGACCTGATCATAGACATCAACCAGCAGGGAGTGCAGGGCCTCAGTCACACCCAGGTGGTGGAGCTGCTCAAGGAGTGTGCCGTTGGGGCTGAGACCAGCCTGGTCATCCAGAGGGGTGGAGGAGGTAAGAATATGCCTTGGGCCTCTAACCGGCTGGCTACTTCCTGTCTTTCTCTCCATGTAGAAGAGCTTCTTCATATACCCAACTCTCTCTCTCTCTCTTTCTCTCTCTCTCTCTCTTTCTCTCTCTCTCTTCTCTCTTTCTCTCTCTCTCTCTCTCTCTCTCTCTCTTTCTCTCTTTCTCTCTTACTCTTACTCTTTCTCTCTTTCTCTCTCTTTCTCTCTTCTCTCTCTCTTTCTCTCTCTCTCTCTTTCTCTCTCTCTTTCTCTCTCTGTCTTTCTCTTCCTGTCCTTCTCTTTCTTTCACTCTGTCTTTCTCTTTCTCTCTGTCTTTCTCGTTCTCTCTTCTATCCATATTATATCCTTCTATCTCTCTTTCTCTGTATATCTTGCTCTCTCACGCTGTCTTTCTCCTCCTTTCTCCTCTTTTATTCTGTATCTCTCTCTCTTTTTTTCCTGGTGACCTGGTCCAGGTGAGTGTGTGTGTCCTGTCTGTGTGTGTCCTGTCCTAAGACCACAGAAACCCATTATACAGTACGGCCGTGTTTGACTGACACACAGCTACTCTCACAGGATCTTTACTCTACTTCATTTTACTTACTGGGGAGAAAAAGTGCTTACCTTCCGTTTACTCTGAAGGACTCATGTTGTGCGTATTTAGCTTGCGCTCTTTCTTTGGCATCCGAACAGAGGTTTTTTTAATTTACATTTCCTGCTTGATAAAAACGCTGACTCATTTTTAAGGTTTTTCAGTTTTTCTATTTGTACTGCGACCTAAAAGTTTAGTATGTGTGCAGAGTCTAGACTTTTGTGAGCAGAAAATTACAGCCCAAATAAAAAGACTTTGATGTGAGCAAGATATAAGCTGTGTTCGAACACCCTTACTAACATACTGTATACTACATACTTAGTGAGTATATACTACATACTATTAGTTCATTTTAGTGTACTGTAAACGGACAGTATCCTTTCAGTTGAGCGTACTAGCTCTTCGCCTGTCTACCGGAAGTTGATGCTGTTGCTATGCAACCTCTTGCTAGCTAGTTAGCATACAAATGACTAGTTAGACATTTCCCGACTTTGGGTGTGTTCTTAAATTCAATCTGGAGTGTCAGAATGCACTCGTAAATTCCAAGCATAGTCAGATAGTTCGCTGTAAATCAGAGGGTTTTGTTCTCGGAGTGCACACTGGACGCTCGGGCCGAGGAGTAGGGTTGATTTGAGTGTTCTGACCTTACAACGGCAGTCAAGCACCCAAGCTAACGTTGGCTAGCTTGCTAGCTGCTTCCAGACACAAATGAGATCACTCTGACAATTTGACTTGCCCTAGCAGAGCTGGCAGCGTTCATGTTATCCAGAGCGTTGGTGACTGTAACTGTGCTGCTGCTGGCAACAATTTAATGACGTTTTTTTCCTGAGGTTTACTGACACTGGCCATATTCAATAGATGTTGAGCGCTCGTTAATGAATTATTCTGCAAATCGGAGTAGATAGCCAGAACGAATTTATGAAAGCACCCGAAAGTCCATTGAGAATGCACAACGACTATGTTTAGCTAAGCTAAGAATGACGGGAATAATCAAGTCAATTAGCGTTGGGTAGTTAGTTAGATAGCCTATAGTTAATATACTGGCAAGTTTGATGTATAAGTAGCCTAACGTTAGGTAGCTAGCTAACTATATACCGGTACATACTGCTGTAATGATATGCTATCTGGTTCGTAATGACAGTGTAGCTAACAAATTGTCAGCCAACATAATGTGTAAGGTAAGTTATTTGAAAAGTCATTACTTTATTACATTGGTCAACATTTTCTTAACATTTGTCATAATTAGTTAAGTAGCAATGAATTTGTATACGCTCTCGTTGTACTTCATTGCATATTTTCCTCCATTTCTTCAAATCTGAAGACGATGTGAAGCCATGCTCATTTCCTGAATAATTGCAAACCTTGCAAACCTCTACTTCAACGACCTTGTTTAATGTGATGTCAGTATGGTTTTGTATCATTCAGGGGAGAAAGAGCGATCTCATGGAGGAGAGCAAGAGAGTGATCCCGTCCACTTGTATCTGTAGGAGGTGGAGATTTTATTGATTGAATTTCCTGCTTGATAAAATCGCTGACTCATTTTCAAGGTGTCTGTTTTCTATTTGCTCTGCGACCTTTCTTTTAGAAAAAGTATGTAAGACTTTTGTGTGCAGACAATTACAGCGTGAAATAAATAGACAATGACGCGAGCAGGATATAGAATGTTAACAAGCCACCGCTAGTTGCTAATTTGCGCTATAGTGTTCTTATTCCCGTCTTGTTTGTCTGAGAGGCCTGCTAACAGACAACATGTAACAGGCTAGCCATCTTTATCTCAGTCATACTATGATTCTCCTCTTGTTTCCTCAAGGATGATTGGAGTGTTGTATAGATGATCACATCAGATAGATCAGTGATATGAAAGGTACAGGTACAGGTACATTACTTGGGGTAGGAAATCTGTTAAAATTGTATAAGGAACTCAATGTCACTGGTCAAAGTCAGAAAAATGTCACTTTCTAATATAAGGTAGAAAACCTCTACTTGATGGACCTTGTTTAATGTGATGTCAGTATGGTTTTGTGTCATGTAGGGGAGAGAGAGAGTGATCCCATCCACTGTAGAGGTTCATAGCAGAACATGAGTTGTAGTTAAGCCTGCTGTGATCAGGAAGCTCCCATTAAGCCTCCTGCCCTGTTGAAGTGTGATTGCAATAATGCCCCACAATGACTCAGCCATTACACTGGTGCTACGCACGCACACACCCCGTCAATAATTGTTGATCAACTGGTAGAAGACTAATAGTCAGAGAGCCAGGCAGATAGCTCCATGGTGACTAACTTACAGAGAAAGGTCAATGTCATTTTGGGAATTGATCTACTGTCAGTTGCACATTTCTTTATTAGGCTGGCATGTAATCCTGGGCCCAACAGAGCGCATGTGAACAGAATGAGAAACAGAGGGAAGGGGAAGCAGGGGAATGGAGGAGAGAAGAAAGCAGAAGATGTGAGACCAGGAAGTGGGATTGGGTGCTAGGAGGGTTAAGTCATTTTTGTCTCATGAGGGATGCCCACACGCCACACACACACACACACACACACACTCAAAGAGCCTCCCATCTGTGTGGTAGTCGGACCCTGGCGGTTGAGCAGAGCTGGAAGGTCAAAAGGAGTGCGCTCTCCTAGAAGTGCTGCCTGCTGGCCCATGAAGCAGCTAGCTAACTGATGTAGATTTAGTCACATTACATCAAACCCACTTAGCACCATTTAGCTCTTCCACACCACCACCCTAAGGCAGAACGCCACGGTGGAATGTCTGTTTGTCGGACATCTTGTGACAGACCCACCCTGTGAGGGTGAAAGGTCATAGTAGTCACTTGACACGATTCAGTCTGTTTCAAACATGGCCGTCTGCAGTGGGGAAACAGAAATTATTAGCTCCTCCCCCACCCATACCACATTGGCTGGAGATTCTGTCACAAACTAATTTTTCTTCCATTAGGATTTTTTCAGTGATTGAATTGGAATTTCAATTCACCTCATGTCCTAACTTGAACTGAATTGGAATGGAAAGGACCTCAACCCCTGCAGGCAATAGCTCACGCTCCCTTCCGGCTCCCAGATCTTGACTTCTGTTGCTTCAGGTGAAAACAGAAAAAATATCTTTCCATCCCTTCAAACCAATCAGGGATGAGAGCTTCCAGCGTTTAGCCAGGCCATTACGGCCCTAATAAAACTGTCACCATTCCATTGTAATGATGTTCCAGCTCTTAATGCCCAGCGATTTGGCTGGGCTGTCAGGGAAATGGACCCAGGCCATACATTCTAATTAAAATGGCCCCTGTCTCGGTCCCTGAGGACCTGTGCCCCCACTCAACTCACTGCCCAGAGAGAGAGTAAAGAGATGACCACCAATGTCTGTCTGTCACCACATTACATTCAACTAGCAAACATGTCTTCTCTTCTCATTGACTCTCAAATGCCTTGTTTGTGTCATGGCACATACACACAGACACACAGACATACACACAGCTCATCTATTTGGTAAACACTCTCAAACTGAGAGAGAGAGCAGAGGGAGGACTAACTAACTAAGTTGATTATGCATGGGCTCTGTCCGTTGTGCAGCAGTGTGTGTATGAGAGTGTGTGTATGAGCGTGTGTGTGCGTGTGGTGGGGCCAGATGGTTGTGTGGCTAGCACTGCCATGCGGCTCATCTAATGACAGACGGCTCCAGACGTGTCTACAGTCTACCACCTCCCAGCCTCACAACACACTGAGACAGCACCATCTGGTGGATGTGTTTAGTACTGACACCCTCTGTCACCAGAGGGGGAAGCTGTGACAGCCTTATTATTAAACGTTTATTCATCTCTTTTACACACACACTCATGATTTCTTGTCCGTGTAGAGCCTCGCGGCGCTGTTGTGGCTCTTTTATGGCGGGTTGCCGTGCCAACCCCTCCATTAAAGGCAGAGACAGCGTTAGTGAGATCCTAAATGATCAGTGGGGGCTGAGTTACCCCACAGCAGCTCTGTTTGTCAGGGGATGGCCACAGGCCTCACTAACTATGATGAGGGAGAGCTCTTATCTCTGGGAGCTATTGACTATTGAGATGTATGATTTCAGAGAGGGCCCAGCACTCTGTTTGTGTGCGATTGCTTGCGTGCGTGCGTGCGTTTTGTTTATGATGTAGCCCGGCTGCACGTTGTCATGGTCACCACTACTCAACGGATGAGCGTTGCCGTGAAAGTTGCAACCGCTGTCACTGTGTGGAGGCTTCATTGAAAGTGTTTCTCCGTGTTTCCACAAATATTATAGTATTTGAAGTGGCGTTAGTGATCATCATTGCTAAATGGTAGCAGAAACACATATATTAGCTGTACATACACTGTGGATGTAATGTCTGTGTTTACACCGTGCCTCTAGCCCATAGCTTTCTGCTGTTCCTGTCATATAGTTGTTCATTATTGCTTCATGGATTGCTACTTCATAACTACCTTATGACAGCTAAATTGATGTTATCAGTGCAGTCACTTGAGCTTGCGATGTGAATGTGTGTGTGTGAGCTTATGTTTGTTGTGTGTGTGTGTGTGTGTGTGTGTGTGTGTGTGTGTGTGTGTGTGTGTGTGTGTGTGTGTGTGTGTGTGTGTGTGTGTGTGTGTGTGTGTGTGTGTGTGTGTTCATCCATGTGTATGTCTTCACTTGTATTGGTATCAATTCCCATAATGCTCATCGTCAGGAATGGAGGAGGTCCACACCGTTTACTCTCTCCTCCATGGATCAGAAACGGACTCAATTACCATCCCTAACATCCAGTGAATTACGCGTGATCACTTTTAAACGGTCCTGTTCTCCTAATAAAGTTATGATATTCAGCCATCCCTTCAACTCCCCGCTGACTCCTGGCCTGTTTCTGCCAATACAAATAGCCGCCGTGCCTCTCACCAGTGCCACTAATTAGCGAGTGTGCTGCAGACACCCTCATTAAGGCCCATCTACGCCATTACCCAAGCTGCCTTCACCATAACACTAATTGGAGGATTTCAGACATGTCCGTTTAGTGTGCCTCGACGTGGCAGGATTGTGAAGTTCACATACGTTCGCTTACCCATCAGCAGATACCCATATGTATACATACACAGTACACACATACTCATACGCCCATACATGGTCAATAGCTGTTTGCTGGTCAAGTACACTCTCTCACTGAGGTTTTCTCTTGACGATGCTGCCAGTGTGTTAGTCATTCTAGTCTTTCTTGCTCACTTGGCCTGTCCTGTTCCCTCCTGTTCCCTCCTAATGGTCTTTAAGGTGGCTATATCTTCCTCCGGGCTGAACCAGAGATGACTATCACAACAAAGAGAGAGAAGGAGAGAGGGAGAGATCGAGAGAAGGGAGGGATGGAGAGTCTTTGAATCAATGAGCACCGCCCAGCAACACAGGGATTATTCAGCACACAGCCAGACAGTGATTCATTGGCTAACAGTAAGAGGCGGTAGAGCAGGCTGCCTGCCAAACCAGCACAGTGCTGAACAGCAACAGCCATGTTCACAGCTCTGTCTCCACCAACATGCACCATGCAGAGCTGAGCCAATCCAGAACTGCCCTGTGCCACTGCAGGAATCCTTGGCCAATCAGAATGGCCCTAGGAGAGAGGAACAGGAAGAGAGAGGGATGTGGAAGAGACATCCAAATGGCTTATGGGTGAGCAGCCAGGTCAGAACCCAGCGGGGCTGGAAGAGGTTAGACACATTTACTAGGGTTGAGTGGTGCTAAGATCACTTTCATTGAGTCAGGGGTTAAGGCTTCACAAAAGTGTGTAGCGAGTCTAAGTAGGGTGCTTAACCTGGATCGGGCTCAATCTTACATTGACAAAACTAGGCGCTTTTATTTGGAGTGTGTTTAAAGCATGCGATTTAAAGTGTGATTGTATTATACGAGTAGTAGGGATAAAGAAATTATTGTGTTGTTGTGAGCTGTAATGTGGATTGAAGCATGGAGTGCACATCGTTTCTACTGTTCCTCAGCTAGATGTGTGTTGGTATTGAACATGTGAGTGAACATGGAACCAGCATGCAACAAAATCCATTTTCATGTGCCAGATATTATTTAAAGTAGCTAACCGTCCCTGTGGGCTTTATTCATAAGCTATGCAAGATTCCATCAAATTGTAGTGTTATCCAAATCTCATTTAAATAATGACATGGCCTGCTGTTAGCCTGGCGGTGTGATATTATAGTGCTCTTCACGGTTGTGAGTGTGTGTGTGCACATGCATGTCTGTACGCGTGTGCAGGTGTGTCATGTCATGTTGGAAATATCTACATCTACATGGGGTTTCGTATGGCTCTGATTCAATCAACTCATTAACTGTACGGGGGCAGCACTCAGTCCCATTAGTATGTTACTGATTCATTTAGCATACAGCTCTTTCGTCGTAGACAGAAAATATGTCAGCCCTCTCACTCTCACTGACAGTCACACTTTACATCAGAGCTATTTATCATTTTTCTTCGAATCAGGAAGTGATTCTAACCTCAAGGTAGAAAAGAAAGCCCGCAGTACTTCAGCCCTCAAGCCCCCAAATTCAATATCCCTTCCTTACATACAGTATACACTAGCTGATATCCTGAGGGGCATTAGGACCATGGGCAGGGCCAGTTGTTCAGTGCTCCGCCATGGTCATCGATTAGTTGCCACAGGAAACTGCAGTGGGTCAGCATGGTCTCATTGGAGCAGAAGAGTCACCGTAAAAATGGTGGTCCTGTCTCATTTCTCTTACATGGTCCTGTCCCATTTCTCTTACATGGTCCTGTCCCGCTGCTCTAACATGGCCCTGTCCCATTTCTCTAACATGGTCCTGTCCCATTTCTCTTACATGGTCCTGTCCCACTGCTCTAACATGGCCCTGTCCCATTTCTCTAACATGGTCCTGTCCCATTTCTCTTACATGGTCCTTTCCCATTTCTCTTACATGGTCCTGTCCCACTGCTCGAACATGGTCCTGTCCCATTTCTCTAACATGGTCCTGTCCCACTGCTCTTACATGGTCCTGTCCCACTGCTCTAACATGGTCCTGTCCCACTGCTCTAACATGGTCCTGTCCCACTGCTCTAACATGGTCCTGTCCCACTGCTCTAACATGGTCCTGTCCCACTGCTCTAACATGGTCCTGTCCCACTGCTCTAACATGGTCCTGTCCCACTGCTCTAACATGGTCCTGTCCCACTGCTCTAACATGGTCCTGTCCCACTGCTCTAACATGGTCCTGTCCCACTGCTCTAACATGGTCCTGTCCCACTGCTCTTACAAGGTCCTGTCCCACTGCTCTTACATGGTCCTGTCCCACTGCTCTTACATGGTCCTGTCCCACTTCTCTTACATGGTCCTGTCCCACTGCTCTTACATGGTCCTGTTCCACTGCTCTTACATGGTCCTGTCCCACTGCTCTAACATGGTCCTGTCCCACTGCTCTTACAAGGTCCTGTCCCACTGCTCTAACATGGTCCTGTCCCACTGCTCTAACATGGTCCTGTCCCACTGCTCTTACATGGTCCTGTCCCATTGCTCTTACAAGGTCCTGTTCCACTTCTCTTACATGGTCCTGTCCCACTGCTCTTACATGGTCCTGTCCCACTGCTCTTACATGGTCCTGTCCCATTGCTCTGTGACAAATTATTCACTTCAGACACCTCTACTATGTCAGATCTCCAGGTGGAATGTCATCATTGCAAGTGTTGCATACTATGAGTACTGTAGGCCAATGATAACGTGACCTGTCATGGCTAACTTGCAGATGTAGCACTAGCTCAGATCCTTGCACTATCTGAACTATACAATTGGTTCTACCGTACCAGGCAAACTAAATTAAATGCAGCTCAGGTATTAGACCATATTTGACTCAGTGATGTTCTCTGCTATGGGGTCTCACTGGAACAGAGGAAAGAGTCTGTCACTCAATACATCTCAGTGCTGATCTACCATAGGAAAGGGCACCACTGACATCTCTGTCTAACCAAACACCTCCTATGCCTGAGTTAACAATGAATGGATTTCCCCTGTGGAGTCCCCTCCATGATGGTTGTTGCTCTGCCTTTCCCAGGGAACACAGGTTGTTCTGTCTTGAAGTAATGCCGGTTGATAGCAGGTCATCCTAAGAGCACTCGTAATGATTGACCTTGTTCTGAGAAAGTGAAGAGAGTCAGTTTTCATTCAAAAACAGACCTGCCGTCTGAACGCTCTCTCATGTGTCACCCAGTAATGTGGGTTCTTTATCATCTGTATAAAAAATAATTGGATTTGAGAATTGTTAAAGTCGTTCCTGATAAGCTGCTGTAATTCCCCCCCATCTATAAAAATCTATATTCTAGCCGTGGATCTGTGCAAGGCAAGCTCCAGTCAGATTGATGACTCACTGAGAGAGACTGATAGTTTGCAAATATGTCTTCTCTGTCGCTTCATCTCTCTCCCTTCCTCCATCCTCTACCACCCCCTCTCTTTTGTTGATCCCTTTCCATTTCTGCTGTGCCACTCGTTGGTGATGGAGGGCATGTTTACGGTGTGATTGCGCCCTTAAAAAGAGACTAGCGCTGGGAAGCCTCCTGGCATTTAAGGCAGGCAGCCACTCGCTAATTCGATCCTCGACGATTTGCATCCACTCGTTCTGTTCCTGGAGAGGGTGAAAATTGAATTGAGAAGACAGACAGTCTGTTGTTTGTTGTTGTTGTTTTTAACGTTTCTCCGGGGGCACCGATGTGGAGTGAATGGTTTGGGCCGTATGTGTTATGAAGCTGGGTCTTTTGATGTGAGACTGCTGCCTTGCGTTGCATTAGCTCTGAGAGCACCGCTGGAACTCCTGCATTCTGTTACACTCTGTTTGTTGTGATCATGTGTTCTAGTAGATTGTGGAATGTTGTCATTTGCTGAGTAAATGTTGGCTGGGCCTGTTTAGATGACAGTGGTGGTGGGTAAGGACTCGCCCTGCCCCTTCGGTGTTTGCAGATCTGAAGGATCTGGACAGATAGAAGTGTGGCAGTGGAGCTTCAGATGGGTGTATGGGGAGGGGAGGGGTATGGGGGGCGAAGTGGGTTCTGTTTTCCCATATTATTTACAGCTTACAGATGGGTGTATGGGGAGGGGAGGGGTATGGGGGGCGAAGTGGGTTCTGTTTGGGGGAGGGGGAGGGGTATGGGGCCATATTATTTACAGCTTACAGATGGGGTGTATGGGGGGAGTGGGGAGGGGTTTTCCCATATTATTTACAGCTTACAGATGGGTGTATGGGGAGGGAGGGGTATGGGGGGCGAAGTGGGTTCTGTTTTCCCATATTTTTACAGCCCATAGTGGGTTCTGTTTTCCCATATTATTTTAGTGGGTTCTGTTTTCCCATATTATTTACAGCTTACAGATGGGTGTATGGGGAGTGGGTTCTGGAGATGGGGTATGTATGGGGGCGAAGTGGGTTCTGTTTTCCCATATTATTTACAGCTTACAGATGGGTGTATGGGGAGGGGAGGGGTATGGGGGGCAAAGTGGGTTCTGTTTTCCCATATTATTTACAGCTTACAGATGGGTGTATGGGGAGGGGAGGGGTATGGGGGCGAAGTGGGTTCTGTTTTCCCATTGAAAACACATGACCTACTCCTGATACAGTCAATTCATTCACACTACCCTCCGGCCAAAATCCTCCCAAAACGTTGCACATTCACACAGCGCCTCTGATACGCCTTCAATCAGTCCATGTTGATATATTAGAAGTAGACACCTTTACCTGGAATATGAATATTTACCCGAGAAACAGTTGGAGCCCTCTGGCCTGGCAGTATGTGGTCCAAGCACAGTAGTGTTGTGATATGTCATTACCCCACACACATGCTGTGACTGTTGTGACTACAGTTCCCTGAATGATTCAATACAAGGCAGAGGTCCATACGACTGCTAGAAAATTATGTAATTAAGTGCATGCAATGACTTGCTAAAACCACACAATTACAGGACCTACACGGCTCTGTACACTGTAGTGCAGTGAGATTCGGGGTCGTTGGAACTGCAGTAGGGGTTGCAAAATAAAATCATATGTAGAATTATTTTTGGATCCAAAAATTTGAGGACAGATGGTACAAATATACAAAAGTTTTTTATAAAACATAATTTTATTGAGTAAATATATTAATTGGTTTCCTTTCATTTTGATAAAAGAAGAAAATGTCATTTTGATAAAAGCAGAAAAGGTTATTTGTTGATGTAGAAATCCAAATGTACCGATTTCAAAGTTGTGTCATTTGACTTGGGGTGGGGTCGCGAGAAATTCTTCAGGGAAAAAATGGGGTCCCCGGAAATTTTGGCTGAAAACATGGGGTCCTCGCTGAAACAGTCTGAAAACATGGGGTCCTCGCTGAAACAGTCTGAAAACATGGGGGGAAACAGTCTGAAAACATGGGGTCGCTGAAACAGTCTGAAAACATGGGGTCGCTGAAACAGTCTGAAAACATGGGGTCCTCGCTGAAACAGTCTGAAAACATGGGGTCCTCGCTGAAACAGTCTGAAAACATGGGGTCCTCGCTGAAACAGTCTGAAAACATGGGGTCCTCGCTGAAACAGTCTGAAAACATGGGGTCCTCGCTGAAACAGTCTGAAAACATGGGGTCCTCGCTGAAACAGTCTGAAAACATGGGGTCCTCGCTGAAACAGTCTGAAAACATGGGGTCCTCGCTGAAACAGTCTGAAAACATGGGGTCCTCGCTGAAACAGTCTGAAAACATGGGGTCCTCGCTGAAACAGTTTGAAAACCACGGCTGTAGTGTATATCTTGTATTGTATCAAATCTGCCATGGAAACTTACTGTGTAGGTTATATTTGTCAGTGGAAAACAGTCCCTCCTGTGTTGAATGGTGAAGCCCCATCACCTATCGAATCAATCTCATCAGTTCAATCCAACTTTAGAGTCAGGGGAGAGTTTAGGGTTTTCTAAGGTTATGACCTATTATACTTCTGTGAGAATCCCATTTCTTTCTTTATCAGACCATCACCTCTGGGGTTTTTACCAAGCGTTGTCCCTGTAAGGCAAATTCAATGACAGAGAATTCTGTTATAAGATCGAGCCTGGATGTTTATCCAAATATTGGTAAAGGCTTCCCCAATATGATCCCCGATCAATTATTTGGGATGATTTAGCAACACATACGGTAATGTGTATATATACACTGAGTATACCAAACATTAGGAACACCTTCCTAATATTGAGTTGCACCCCCCATTTTACCCTCAGAGCAGCCTCACTTTGTCTGGGCATGGACTCTACAAGGTGTCAAAAGCGTTCCTCAGGGATGCTGGCCCACGTTGACTCCAATTCTTGCCAAAGTTGTGTCAAGTTGACTGGATGTCCTTTGGGTGGTGGACCATTCTTGATACACACGGGAAACTGTTGAGCGTGAAAAACCCAGCAATGTTTCAGTTCTTGACGCAAACCGGTGCAGCTGGCACCTACTACCAGACCCAGTTCAAAACGTACTAATGTTTTGTGTCTTGCCTGGTCACCGTCTGAATGGCACACTTACACCATCCATATCTCAGTTGTCTCAAGACTTACAAATCCTTATTTAACCTGTTACCTCTCCTTCATCTACACTGGTTAAAGTGGATTTAACAAGTGACATCAAATAGGGATCATAGCTTTCACCTGGATTCACCTGGTCGGTCTATGTGATGGAAAGAGCAGGTGTTCTTCATGTGTTGCGCAACTGTGGTGGTGGCAGTTTTCAACGTCCCCTTGGCTTGGAGACCAACGTTACTGTAAGATCCTCTCTGACCCCCATTGTCTTTCTGGTGCTTCAAGAATCTGCTTCTCAAGGACATTGCATCGCACCACTTGGGGTGGGATTATTTTGCAGCCCTCTCATTGCTTTTAGTGCAAATCTGTCATCTTTCCGTTGGTTTCTTAATGTTTTATTCCGTTTAAGTTTTGTTATCTTTCCTTTGTTCATGGAGTAGCCCTCAGACACAGACAGACCAGCTCAGACCTAATGTAATGGCTGCCACTACTCTCTAGGCTAAACATTGTTGTTTTCTCACTATTGCAGGTCACTATTCACCCTGGAAGACCCCTAAACAGGTAAAATGCATTGTCTTCCGAGCCTCAGCTCTCCCATTAATTCTAATTGACTCATTTAGTTAACAAAATGGCTGCACTGTGCATATATGTTGGAGCTGCTCTGATTGACTTTACTACATAACCTTAAATCTATATCTTCTGAACTTTGGCTGCAGTCTTGCTGCTGTTTAGCTGAGAATGACTACTCTATTCTATTCCCTTCCCTTATACTAACTGTAGTGCTGTTGTCGTGTCTCGGCTGCTGCTGTATCCTGGCCTTGAGTTGGACCGTTCCTCTTGCCATCACATGCAGAGGAAAGGGTTAAGTGGCCCCCTCATAGATATAGAATTACTAGACTGGTCATACCCCGCGCCAGATGGGCCATGATCTAAATAAATATTGATGGTCATTCTATGTGGTGTATGTCTATGCACATGACAGTCTACATCTATGCAAACTGCTAGACCAGATGCTCTTCTAGTAATGCTATATCTATGGTCCAGACTCTGGGTTGGCATGGTCCCCTCAACATTCCATCCTTCTCTCAGCTCCTCTGTATCCCTGATAGAGAGAGTGAGAGAACCCTTTTCTAACAGTCATACCGAGAATTATCACTCATCCATTCTTCCCTTCTTCCTTCATCTCCAGGCTGCTACTAACTTGGCTATCTTTCCTGATCATCTTTTGTCATATCTATGTTTTCTCGATGTCATATATGTCAGACAAAATATACAAATGTTGTATTTTTCGATGTTGTCTAGACAGATTGTACTAACATGTTGAACGCTGAAACTTTAAACATGTCTGAGATGTCTTAGACACCTCTGTTCAAACCTCCTCTGCCTGTCTGTCCGTCTGTCGGTCTGTCTGTGTGGACTCTGTCACCAAACACTCAATAAACACAACAACATGCAACAGAGAGCACTCTCTGAGTTGAGTTAGACATGGTGTATTGCCAAGAAACAAGGTGTGTGTGTGTGCGCGCATCCCATTTCATGCTACTTCATGTTCTAGTTTGGCTCTGATATAGCTAACCAGCTCCTAACCCCGGCTCATTTGTGGAGTCTCCGGCGACAGATCATAACGTTCCACACATCCATGGACTCAGAAGAAGCAGTCTTTGTGTTATCCCTTCTTGTCAGCAGCTCTCTCAAGCCCTCACATGGATTTTTCCTCATTGTAGCTCATTTCTGTTCTCCTCTTTGTTGAATCTCTCAGTTTCCAGCAGATTAATGGTAATTCTGAATCTGAGCTTCCGGAGAAGAAGTGCCTGGGAAAATAGCTATGGAGTCAGGCAGGCAGGCGGTCCAGCTGAAGCTTCTCTTTCTCTCTCTCTCTCCCCCTAGCGTGTGTTTGTTCCTCTCCACACATTCAGCTGTGGTGGAGAAGAGGCAGAACAGGCTTCAGAGCGACAGCAGCTGCCAACCGCCCCCAACACAGAGTCCAGAGTTCAGCCCAGGTTTAATTGGATATCATTAGTTCCAAGACGATTTCCATAGCCCAAAGAATCTCAGCCCAAATAATCCGACATGGATACAAAGTTTAAAAACTGAGACTAGGGTAGTTCTGTAATTGTGACTCAAAGTTGGTACAAGTAATAACGATGCCCTGCCTTCCGAATTCAGTTTGGAACAAAGCCTGTGCATATATGAGTATATTCTCATATAGTCATGAGAGTGAAGAACAGAATATATGTAGTACTATTGGTGTGGATGCAGAGTCAATTTATGGCCGGACCTGAGAGTATTGTGTGTAGGAAACAGCAGTCTCTAGCCACACACACAGGTCATACAGTCTTAAAGATCCTGACTGCCCGTGACTAAATGAGGGGGAAAGATTCAATTCAAAACAACATTATCCCTCTCAGGGCCAGTTAGGAAAGACTGACATACTTCATACTTCACTTAGTACAGACAGCGTAATAGATGGAGGGAGAGAGAGACGGAGGAGGAGGTAGGGGAAGTGATAGTGCTATAGTCTGGTCCAGACTTAATAAGATCCCCTGACTGTCACCCTGCCATTACACGGCCAGACACTCAGACATTCCGAAGATCAGTAGCAGAGATGGGCGGAAACACACCGAGTGGGAACACTTTGATTTTGCCTTGGTCCGATGGAACTAGGTGCCTTGGCAGCATCTTTTTATACAGCTCCTGATATCAAACGAGTCATTTTATGGGGTGGTACTATAGACAACTATCATTCTCACTGTCATCCTAACATACCAATGTGTCATCTTCACTATCTCATCAACACCACTCTGTTTTCTAAAGACAACTGTCATTTGCACAACACAAGAAAGCAGCTCAGCTTGTCAAAATAGGTGATAGTGTGTATCACTTAGAATAATCAATGTGGTGCTTATTTCAAATTGGAAGAGAAATCATATTTTATGCACTTAAGCATTTAGCTGCATTGTTTGGTTGTACGCCCGCATAAATTACCACTTCTCTCTTTTTCTCCTGGACGCACACTGAGTGGTTTGGGATTCAACGCTGCTGAGAGTAATTGGAACTAAACAAACCTGTTTTGACACTAGCATTGCTGGCTTTTCTGCATTGTATTGGAGACACCACAATAGTGTTTTCCACAATAGAGACACCACACATTATCCACCACATCTACATTCCATTATAGTTGCAGAACACACACACACACACACACACACACACACACAGACACACAGACACACACACAGACACACAGGTTCATCCAAGAGATTCTCTGAGGGGGTTGAATTCTGTGTGTTTGCACTCCTCCTATCACCATGCCCCTCTAGCATCCACTACAGTCTCTATCATAGAAGTCTTGGGCCGTAGCCACTCTACACTGGGCCAGTACCCTCTGTGTGCCCACTTTGGCCATTTGTCGTCTGCCGACGACGACGACAGTGGCACACTGACATGTTTAATATGCTCTCCGCCTGCCTCCCTCTTCCTCCCAGCAGCCCTGAACTGGTGTGCCTGTGCTCTCTCTCCTTCTGCATAATTAACACACTGCTTTTCCAGACCTGCTTTAATAAGCCTCGGCATCTTTTATTTCCTTTAAAACGTTTCTTCACCTCCCCTCTCTTCATCTTTGTTGTTGCTTTTAATTAGTCGCCGCCGGCTGGTGCTCATGTTGCTTTGCTGCATTACTACTCCCACTAATATTAGACTGCTGTAGTGAATGACAGAGGTCAATGAAGTCGATGACGTCCTTGAAGGCCTCTGTCCCCACCTGTATACTATGAATAGCTTTGCTACCTGCTCTCACCTCATTTGGTTCGTCTAAGAGGAAGTTGTTAGAGTACCAGGACAGCGCCCCTTGCATCCCTTAGGGATGTCAGTGCGTAAGGACCGGGTGAGAACCAGGGTAGGGGTGGTGGAGACTGAACCAATGCCCTGATGTCTGATGTGTTTACAGGTGTTGGAGCAGTGGGACGCGGCCCAAGGCCAGGGAGGGGGTCAGGGCAGCCCCCAGACCAGTCTGTCTGCCCCCGTTGTCCCCCACAACGCCCCCTTCCTGACCCGCCACCTCCACAGGGCCTCAGTCCCAGACTCTGCCCTCCCCGAGGGCTTTGATCTGAGCAGGCCCGACCCCTATGACCTCTATGAGAAGTCCAGGGCTATCTATGAGAGTAGTAGGCGTAAGTACTGGAAACACACTAGTACAACAACAACAGCCCCATAATATCTGTCTGGGGTTCCAGGGGTTAATGTTCTTCTGAACAGGTGGACCAATGAAGATGCACACAAACACACTCATATACACACACACACACCTCCTCTCCTGAATGAATCATTGTAGCCCTTGTGAACAGTAGTCAGGGCTCCATAGTGCAATATAACAATGGCCTCAGCTCCACCTGTTCTGTTCCTATAGGGACATAGTCTGGGTTCTGTTCCTATAGGGACATAGTCTGGGTTGTCTGGGTTCTGTTCCTATAGGGATATAGTCTGGGTTATCTGGGTCCTGTTCATATAGGGACATAGTCTGGGTTATCTGGGTCCTGTTCATATAGGGACATAGTCTGGGTTATCTGGGTCATGTTCCTATAGGGACATAGTCTGGGTTATCTGGGTCATGTTCCAATAGGGACATAGTCTGGGTTCTGTTCCTATAGGGGCATAGTCTGGGTTCTGTTCCTATAGGGACATAGTCTGGGTTGTGTGGGTTCTGTTCCTATAGGAACATAGTCTGGGTTGTGTGGGTTCTGTTCCTATAGGGACATAGTCTGGTTGTCTGGGTTCTGTTCCTATAGGGACATAGTCTGGGTTGTGTGGGTTCTGTTCCTATAGGGACATAGTCTGGGTTGTCTGGGTTCTGTTCCTATAGGGACATAGTCTGGGTTATGTTCCTATAGGGATATAGTCTGGGTTGTGTGGGTTCTGTTCCTATAGGGACATAGTCTGGGTTATCTGGGTTCTGTTCCTATAGGGACATAGTCTGGGTTATCTGGGTCATGTTCCTATAGGGATATCTGGGTCATGTTCCTAGGGACATAGTCTGGGTTCTGTTCCTATAGGGGCATAGTCTGGGTTCTGTTCCTATAGGGACATAGTCTGGGTTGTGTGGGTTCTGTTCCTATAGGGACATAGTCTGGGTTGTGTGGGTTCTGTTCCTATAGGGACATAGTCTGGTTGTCTGGGTTCTGTTTCTATAGGGACATAGTCTGGGTTGTGTGGGTTCTGTTCCTATAGGGACATAGTCTGGGTTGTCTGGGTTCTGTTCCTATAGGGACATAGTCTGGGTTGTCTGGGTTCTGTTCCTATAGGGACATAGTCTGGGTTATGTTCCTATAGGGACATAGTCTGGGTTGTGTGGGTTCTGTTCCTATAGGGACATAGTCTGGGTTCTGTTCCTATAGGGACATAGTCTGGGTTGTCTGGGTTCTGTTCCTATAGGGACATAGTCTGGGTTGTCTGTTCCTATAGGGACATAGTCTGTGTGGGTTCTGTTCCTATAGGGACATGTCTGGGTTCTGTTCCTATAGGGACATAGTCTGGGTTGTCTGGGTTCTGTTCCTATAGGGACATAGTCTGGGTTGTCTGGGTTCTGTTCCTGGGTTGTCTGGGTTCTGTTCCTATAGGGACATAGTCTGGGTTGTCTGGGTTCTGTTCCTATAGGGACATAGTCTGGGTTGTCTGGGTTCTGTTCCTATAGGGACATAGTCTGGGTTGTCTGGGTTCTGTTCCTATAGGGACATAGTCTGGGTTGTCTGGGTTCTGTTCCTATAGGGACATAGTCTGGGTTGTCTGGGTTCTGTTCCTATAGGGACATAGTCTGGGTTCTGTTCCTATAGGGACATAGTCTGGGTTATCTGAGTTCTGCAGAATGAGATGCATTATGTTGTTTTGTCTGGAGATGTATTTCTGTAAATATGATGGAGTATGACAACGGTTTAAGAGTTTATACTTTTATCTTAGTGCTGACAGATGACTTGATGTTGATACATGTGTATTTGGTCTAGACTCCTTCGTTAGGGGAATCTCTGAATCGTGGCTCTCTGCCTCCAGTCGATGTTCTGCCAGAGTGTATAGTCAAATTAGACATTTTTTCCCAGGAACATCTCAGCCAACAACCTGTCTTCCTATAGGCCGCTATAAACTTTAGGAGCCAACAATTATATTTTAGCCATTAAAGATCCTGTCAGGGGTACAAGCATAGGGATTTCCTTTCAGTTCATTGAGTGTACGACCAAGCTTTTAACTGGGTTGCCAAGATATGCTCTGTAGAAAGATTTGTACGACAGTATACCATTGGTTTTTGACATCAGTAGTCATATCTACTGTATGATTCTGAACATAAAGTGCACTCATCCTTTTGACCAGTGCTAGTGACAGTGCTAGTTTCTGTTATGTCCGTGCAGCTTGATGTACCATTGAGGCTTCATGATTGACATGCGAGGCTCTAGCCGGTGGACGATGATAATGCTCTGCTCCTCTCTATGGTAGAATCTCTGTGGGCCTGAGTCAGTCGTAGGTGAGGAGAGAGACAAGCTGTGTGCGCGCTTACGCAACACAACCTTTATTAAAGAGGACAGGGCTGTCGGAAGAACTCCACGTCAAGGCCTTCCAGCGTCTCGGTCAATCTTTCTCTGTAGCTTTCCTTTCTCTCCCTCTCTCTCTTTCTGTCTGCATTTTCTCTCTCTCTCTCTGTGTCTCTGTGTCTGTCTCTTTCTCTCTCTCTCTTTCTATCTGCATTTTTCTCTCTCTCTCTCTGTCTCTCTTTCTCTGTCTGTCTGTCTGTTGCTCTCTCTCTCCTCTGTCACTGTCTCTCTTCTCTCCCTCTGTCTCTTTTTCTCTCTCTCTATCTCTTTCCGTCTCTCTCTCCCTCTCTCTCTTTCTATCTGCATTTCTCTCTCTCTCTGTGTCTGTCTGTCTCTTTCTCTCCCTCTCTCTCTTTCTATCTGCATTTCTCTCTCTCTTTCTCTGTATGTCTGTCGCTCTCTCTCTCCTCTGTCACTGTCTCTCTCTCTCTGTCTCTTTTTCTCTCTCTCTCTGTCTCTTTCCCTCTCTCCTCTCTCTCTCTCTCTTTCCCTCTCTCCTCTCTCTCTGTCTTTCCCTCTCTCCTCTGTCTCTGTCTCTCTCTCTCTCTCTCTCTCTCTGTCTCTTTCCCTCTCTCCTCTCTCTCTTTGTCTCTTCCCCTCTCTTTCCCTCTCTCTCTGTCTCTTTCCCTCTCTCTCTCTGTCTCTTTTCCCTCTCTCTCTCTCTTTCCCTCTCTCCTCTCTCTCTGTCTTTCCCTCTCTCCTCTCTCTCTGTCTCTTTCCCTCTCTCCTCTCTCTCTGTCTCTTTCCCTCTCTCTCTCTCTGTCTCTTTCCCTCTCTCCTCTCTCTGTCTCTTTCCCTCTCTCCTCTCTCTCTGTCTCACTCACTTCTCTCTCTCTCTTTGTTTCTCCCTCTTCCATCATTTCTTTCTCTCCTTTAGTCCCTTGTTCAGTTTAGTGTTAAGTATCTGTCCCCTCCATGTAACATGCCCCCAAAGTGCTGTTCGCTGCTAGGCTACACGTGCAGACTGTTGGTCAGTCAGGTTAACAGGGTTGAGGCACAGGGCAACATTTAGGAACACTTTACTTGTTTCCCTCAGTGGTGTGGGAGTTCTAGGTCATGAACATTGGTATTTTTCAGTAACCTTATCTAACTAGCACTGTTCCCAATATAGCCTGGAGACCAATACAGGCTGTTAGAGAAAAAAATGCACCCATATCCCACAACCATAGACAAGTCAGTGTAGCTTCCACTGAATGTTGATAAGGTTTTCTACAGCTGGAAAAGAATCATGCAGGAAATAAAACAGGAAATAAAACAGGTTATAATTCATGGGATAAATGTAGGGGTTGATAATATATATTCCAAACTTTAGAATCCTTTTCAAGCTTTATTACACTACACATTTATATTTCCTGCTGTGTAGGAAAATTCTCAGTAACAATAGAGTGGTCAAATTAAGATCCTACATCTGTAATTGGATGCCTTTATTCTAGTAGGGAACCAAGAGACCCCATTGCATGTGAGAGAGCTGGAGTTAGATGGAGATTTATGAATTGTGTACTTTATGTAAACTGCAACAGTCTGGAATATACCAAAATCATCCTCTAGCCAGCAAGGTCATTCTGTCCTTATCTTCTGCCAACATCGATTAGTATTTTATCCAGCAATCTTATTTAATATGAACTTAAAACACTGTATATGGGTTCCGTGGTAAGACTTGTCAGTCAGTCTCCTCATGTGTCATCCGGCATCTTTGTTTCCTCAATGAATTCCTCTGGTATCCCAGCGGACACTGGTCTCCGTGATTAAACCTGCTGTAAATAGAGCCCATTTCTCATCACAGTCACTTTGACCCGCTCTACTTCATTTCATAGGAAAGGGTTTTCAGGGTAATGAATATGACTATGCCACAAATCATTCTGCTTTCCAGTAAAGGCCTGATTGCAGATGAGTTTCTGCTCCCGTAACACATACTGTAAATAAAAAGATAGCTGTATTAAAAGCCCTAAGCACTTCTTTTCCACAGTGTAATGGATGATGTAGGAACTCTGTGCAGACAATGTGCTGAGGCAAGTCTTTTTCTGTCTTGCTCTAGTCTCAGAGTCTTTTTAGTAGTCTGCTCTGAGTGAGACAGTTGTAAGACAGTGTGTGTGTTGTATTATTGTTTATGGGTGCTCCCTCAATCTCCCCCCCCCCCACACACAGAGCCAGGCCTGCCACGGACCATCTTCTCTGTGGACCACTCTGGTATGTACGTTGGCCCTGAAGAAGACTCCAGGGAGGAAAAGGGATTATTCTAAATGTTGTCTTTTTTTCTGAAACATTTCATTTAATTTGCAACGCATTAAAGGCCCAATGCAGTCATTTTATATCAGTCTCAAATCATTCCTGGGTAACAAATAAGTGCCTTACAGTAATAGATTTCCATTAAAATGGGCAAAATTGGCTTTTTAGCCCAAGAAACATTCTCAAGCAAGAATTTCGCAAGAACTGTCTGGTTTGAGTGTGGAGGGGAAAACTGAAAACTAGCTGTTATTGGCAGAGAAGTTTGGAACTCTCTTTGTTATTGGTCTATTAACCTGTGTCCTGTGTCGATTCTTTTCAACAAGCAACTACCAGGAAATAACACTGATAAAAAATGTTCACACTTTTAGTGTTAGTTCCATCAGCTGTTGTACAATATTATATAAAACACAGGAATAACAGTGCCTTTAATGTCATGTGTTACCTTCCGCAATGTGTGATCAATAATCCTCTGGCTCCACATAAATTAGACAGACTGCGGGCACTCCAAGGTCAACACGTGTCACAGGTGTTGTCTGTTCCTTGACCCCAGGGGCAGAGTACCAGGAGGTGGAGGTCCACCTGAGGAGGCAGAAGTCCGGCTTCGGCTTCCGCATCCTTGGGGGAGACGAGGCGGGTCAGCCTGTGAGTCCGGACACCCGTGAGAAGGCTCGTATGAGATGGGCGTGGAACCCTGTCATTTTCTCCTCTCTAACCCACTACATGCATATCTAACCCTGAACCCTGACTGACTCACTGAGAGACTGGTGATGCTGCTGTGGATGGTTACTGGTTAATTGTCTGTAGAGTAACACTCAGCGCAAACATGGAGCCACATATTTATTCGTAACACCACTGACATAACAACCACTTATACATGTCATTTCACATACAGTTACTCCCTGCATGTTCCTTGTCCACTTGACCATCACTTCAATGTAGTCCTTTTATGAATCCAGCCCTCTGATTGGTCAACCGACTTTTTAACCCCTACCCCTAGCTCTCCATGCGTTCTGATTGGTATTTTTCCCATAAACAGATTCTGATTGGGGCCATCATAGAGAAGAGCCCTGCAGACAGAGACGGGCGCCTGCGGCCAGGCGATGAGCTCATCTTCGTGGACGGGATCCCGGTGGCGGGGAAGCCCCACCGCTACGTTATCGACCTGATGCACGGCGCCGCCCGCAATGGACAAGTCAACCTCACCATCAGGAGGAGGCTACAGGGCCCAGGTGAGAGGATGGGAGGGGACAGATCTAGGATCAATTTACTGAAAACTCCTAATCCTAATCATTAGGGAGGAAAACGGAACTCTGACCTTAGAGCATCTTCTAGGGTCAAATTCATCCTACTCCAAGAAGGCCTGATAGTCTTCCTTTCTCTGGTCTTATGTGGAGTCTGGCTGTTGTATTGTACCTTGAATTGTAGAGCTGCAAGAGCCTGCTGTGTGATGAGTGTAGCAGCCCTCTACACACACCTTCCCCCCTCAGATCTCCCCATTCCCTTATGTCAGCTTACGCTCCGGCTGCCTTTGGTGCCTGGGGAGGAGAGCACAGCCACCCTGGTGAGATCCCGTCTCCCCTCCTCTGTCTCCCTCTTCTCCTTCCGTCTCCAGTCATGAAAGGCTGTCTGTCTCATCCGTGTCGTCCGTGGTCTTGCCTTTCATCCCTCGAATGTTTGATTCAAAGTAACACTTTTGGAGGTGTCAAGACTCTGTCTCTCCCAGAGGTCACACTACCGTCAGTTCAACCTTGATCACTGAAGAAGATGTAATGAGCTCTAACATGACATCTTGGTTTTGAGGGAATGTTAGTTCGATTGTATCTACAGATATCTTCAATGGAGGTTTTCTTTTGCATTAAAAAGATCTTTGGATGCAACAATACAGCCAATGAGGTGTGAGAGAAACCATGACCTTTCTCTGATCTGATAGCCAGTCCAGACAGGGCCAGTCTTTGTCCATTGATGAGTGCTGTGCTGGGCTGCAGTGTGGTGTGGTGGAGAGCAGAGCAGAGCAGGTGAGCAGGTTAACTCAGCGCTCTGTTACACCCCCCCCCCACAGGTGAGCCGTGTCCAGAGAACGGCCGCAGCCCCGGCTCTGTGTCCACCCAGCACAGCTCCCCACGCAGCGACTTCACCAATGTCACGTATCCTGGCAACAACGCAGCCCCACCCACTGACGCCATGGGTACAGGTAGCACCACAGACGGAGAGCCGACCAGCGTGCAGCAGCCACCGAGTGATGTCATTATCCACCGCAAGGAGAGTGAAGGGTTTGGATTCGTCATCATCAGCTCGCTCAACCGGCCCGAGACCGCCGCCGCCATCAGTGAGTGCTGCTCTGTTTGTGTGCACGTGTGTTATTGCATGTCCATGGGTTGTTTACATTACAAATGTACTGCCTTATGGCAATTTCACCTTAAAAGGGAAGGCTACGCATATTATTATGCTCTTGAGTTTTAATGCATTTTAGTCCAGCAGATACGGTCGTTCCAAGCAGAGAAAACCAAATCCATTTTGACAGAAATTGCTGAGAGGAAGAGGTCACAACCATATAAAAAATGTAACACCTGTATTTTTGAACCATGTACTCCTCGTCTAACCATCTAACCCGTCTCAATTCCAAATGGTTTCCTGACTGTATCAGTCCCTCGGATCTGAGGTAGCGAGGCTCCAGTACGCCGTGGCGCCTCTTAGTGCCCTGCCCACACTCACCGTGCATACAGCCAGCTGTCTTACATAAGCTGAGAGGGGGCGGGAGAAATGTGAAAAGAGCGAGCAACTTAGATAGAAAGAAGAGAGGGAGAGATGGAAAGAAAGCATCCAACCAGTAAGATTAGCCTGAACTCAGACCCATCCTCAACTAACCATATCTGTGTGTCTCTCACTCTGTGTGTTTTGTCCTCCGCCTCTCCTCCCATCCCAGGCGTGCCCCATAAGATTGGCCGTATCATCGACGGCAGCCCGGCGGACCGCTGTGGCAAACTGAAGGTGGGTGACCGCATCCTGGCGGTGAACAGCCAGTCCATCATCAACATGCCCCACGCCGACATCGTCAAGCTCATCAAGGACGCTGGCCTCAGCGTCACCCTCCGGATCATACCACAGGAAGGTGAGTGAGACGGGGGGGGGCAACGGTCAGTAGACTGGAGATAATGGGGGGACCAAGGGGTCAGTAGAGAACTGTATAATGTAGATGTGGGGGGACTTTCGGGGACTGTTGTTAAAACTGTTTGTCATCTTAAATGCAGCACATTGTCTTACTGTACAGACAGTTTTACATCCTTTTTTAAAGGGGGTTGTTCGATCTCTGGCTAAGGCACTATTTGCGTGGATCAGCGAGTGATATGTCTGTTTGGGAGAACTGTCTAGTGAGTCTGTTTCTGTCACCATCTTCTAATGCTTCATGGGTGTTTCTGGTTATGACGAGCATCTACTGTAGATTAGAGCATTGTACTGACAGTTCTTTGAAGAAGATGCACCGTGTATTATGTTAATATGGCTCTGTTTAGCACAGTCTATGCTGTGGTGTGTATCTATCTGTCACTGTGTCTGACATTTCTGTCTGTCTGTGTTTCAGAGCTGAGCCCGTCAGCCCCTAGCTCAGAGAAGCAGAGCCCAGCAGTGACCCAGCAGCACAGTCCTCAGGCCCAGCCCAGTCCCGCCACGGGCCAGCCCATCCCTGCAGTCACCCAGCCCAGCCCTGCAGTCACTCAACCCAGCCCTGCAGTCACCCAGCCCAGCTCCCTGACCCACCAGAGCCCCATCGCACAGACCCCAGCCCCCCCACCCCAGATCTACACCCACGACAGCAGGTACGGCAACCGGATGGTCACACACACACAGACGCACACTGCTTAAAAACACACCCGCCAATCCATAGCACCCAGCCCAGTTCTAAATATTGGTCCGCCAGGATAGGGCCATAATTTACACGAGCATTTCGCTAAACCCACAATAACATCTGCTAAATATGTGTGTGACCAATAACATTTGAATTGATTTAAGACGTGCAGCATTTGAGTGCTCTATCATTTCCTATGTATTTAAATAGTTTAAGATGGTTGATCATCTATGTGTATGGGTGCATGTAATCTTTAGGGCTTACAGCACATTTGGAAATCTCACTTATACAGCACAGTAGTATCTTATTTTTTAAATCTCTGGGGTAAAAGCACTGTTCCTAAGGGAATTACAGGTGAGAGTATTCTCTCCCTGTCTCCAGTTTGTTGTATAACATCACTTAACTCTTATGGACTCCTGAATTATTAACCTAAATAGCTTCTTTATAGACCTACGCTGAATATTTCATCAAGCTCTTACAGGGGGCCCAAAGTGTACCCTGTCATTGTCCTTTCTCTCCTGCTCTGGAGAATTCCCTCTTATTTATTGGCAACTCTGTAAAAGACTGAGTGTCTTTTTATGTGGTTGAAAATATATATTTCACTTACCACCACTAGTCTTGCCTAAAAGGTAGTTTGATTGAAACAAACAAGGTATTCGTAAATAACTTAGAATTTGGCATGAATTGATTCAGAGAGCGTTACCTTCACAACTGAATGAAGTTGGAGCTTTCATATGAAATGCTTGTAGTGATAACCCACTGGGCACACTGCATCGTTTCAACGTTGGTAATTGGGTAATATTTAGTTGAGAACTTGGTCAATGAGACTACAACATACTGTATACACACCCACTCAAAAAGGACCACTCAAAACGTAGTTCAATGTCCAACGTGTTATCACCGTGCATTCAACCATCGGAAAGAAGCACAACCAAATTCCAACGGAAAAACAACGTCATATTTTTGGTTTAGTTTTCACTGAAATGTCTCACTGCGCTTTCAACCATTTAAAAGCACAGCAAAGTTCAAATGGGAATACAATGCCAGATATTTTGTTTATTTATACAAAAGATGAATGTGTTATCACTGTGTTTCATCTAATAGAGAACCAAATGACCTGGATTGCAGTTGAGATTACATTAAAGGTGCATGGTGCAGAGATCAATGCTGTTAGATTCTGCACAGATTATTACAGCAACAGTGAAGATCTCCAGAGACCTGCGACGACCTATTCATGCATGCTTTATAATAAGGATTTTATAATTACTCAACCTTAAGGTGACCATGGATGTGTTACTCGTTTTATAGTTGAATGTTACATTAGTTTGTACAATAGCCTTAATTTAGGCTATATTAAATTGTGTTTGGTTGACAAAGCAACCAAATATCAACATTTTAAATGAGTTGTATCTACTGATTGCATCGTTCCATCTGAGCCACTGGCTTAATCCCATTCTTTAACTTGTATTTTTGGTTGAGTTAGAGACATGAATCCAACATATCATTGGTTAAACTTGTCAACAAGTTAATATGCTATTCATTGTTTATTGTATTTCAAACATTGAATTGTGTTTGATTTTCAACATAACAATCAAAGTTAAAGAATAGGACTCATTCAAATCAAACTTTAAATGCACTTTAAATAAAGTTGGATTTGATTTCGTCCTATTCTTTAACTTAGATTGTCGTGTTGACTTACGTATTTCGTTGCGATGGAGACGTCAATCCAACGTATCAAATATGAATTTGGAGACAAACCGTAATTAAAGAGTAAGTCAGTATTACAGGTGGAAGGATCCAAGCAGAAGAATTACATTTCCTTCAAATGTTGTTATTTGGTGGCTTGACAACTGAACACAATTCAATATAACTAAGTATCATTACGTTTGAAATTAATCAAAGCTTGAAACCCTGGGCCTATTGTATTGTCTATTTTTAGTTGAATTCTGGCTTGAATTGAGACAATGGCTGTCGATGACTTTGCAAATGCTATATAGGCCAAAATAGTCTCATTGACGTTACATGAGTGATAAAGTATGGTCACATTTAATTTGCTCTGTGAAACCTTCCGTTTGGAATGACTTTGATAGCAACAGCAAATCTATTTAGTTTTTAAGTGACATCTCAAAACAATCATTCACAAGATAGCATCATGGTAATAGTCACTGATAAATATCATATCTAAGCAGGGTGGTGCTTGGTTAAAACCCTGGATGGGAGACTAAAGGGTAGCTGTAGATATATAAATTATCCAGTAGGAGGTGCTGCCCAGCCTGTTGTTTTGAAGATCTGATGCTGTTTTTAAGGTACAAATTCAACAAAGACAAACCTATGTTGAAATGTGGTTACCATGACAACCTCATCTACGTGGTTGAAATGTCACCCTCAAAATATTGATTACTTTTTTCAAATCCAATGTATTTTCCTTGTAGATTCCTTGTCACAATACATTGACAAATTACGTTGTAACAACGTTGATTCAACCAGTTTAGGCCCAGTGGGAAATGTTCCTTTAACTTGATTGGTTGGTTAGTTACAGGTCAGAGGTGAAAGCGAGGCAGGATGTGAAACCGGACATCCGACAGCCTCCATTCACAGACTACAGACAGCCCCCGTTGGACTACAGACACCCTCCTGTAGCAGACTACCGCCAGCCACCCACCCTGGACTACAGACACCCTCCTCTGATGGACTACAGACAGCTGTCCACTGACCCCAGGCACTTCCCTATGCCTGTGCCCCACGACTACAGACAGATCCAGCCACAGATGCCACAGGTCTACCAGGTTAGATACTTTACTCATCGATACAATATTGACCTGGGATGTCTGCTAACTTTAATTGTACTTTCACTATACGCAACTTTTATTTTAAGCATGTAAAGCTGTGAAAATGGGGCTCCCAAGTGGCGCAGTGGTCTAAAACACTGCATCTCAGTGCTAGAGGCGTCACAACAGACACCCTGTTCCGTATCCAGACTGTATCACAACCAGCCGTGATTGGGAGTCCCACAGGGCGGTGCACAATTGGCCCAACGTTGTACGAGTTTGGCCGGTGTAGGCCGTCATTGTAAATAAGAATTTGTTCTTAACTGACTTGCCTAGTTAAATAAAGGTTAAATTAAAATAAAATAAATTCAACTGAAATACATGAGCATTGACAAGCAAGAAACAATAGTTCAGATAGAGAGGTTAACGAGGAAGTTGTGGTAATTCTATCAGGGTTAAACCAGACTGAACGCTGCACTGAGTTAAACAATGGTGAGTGCAGCATTCAGTCTGGTTTAAACAGGCTATAGTAATACACATGGCCATTAGCTTTTGTGATGGTGACTGATATTGTCTGAATGTGTCCTGCTCCTTCCCCTCCTCCCTGGTTCTTACTGCATGTTGTCTGAATGTGTCCTGCTCCTTCCCCTCCTCCCTGGTTCTTACTGCCTGTTGTCTGAATGTGTCCTACTCCTTCCCCTCCTCCCTGGTTCTTACTGCCTGTTGTCTGAATGTGTCCTACTCCTTCCCCTCCTCCCTGGTTCTTACTGCCTGTTGTCTGAATGTGTCCTGCTCCTTCCCCTCCTCCCTGGTTCTTACTGCCTGTTCCTCCCCTCCTCCCTGGTTCTTACTCCTCCCTGGTTCTTTGCCTGTTGTCTGAATGTGTCCTGCTCCTTCCCCTCCTCCCTGGTTCTTACTGCCTGTTGTCTGAATGTGTCCTACTCCTTCCCCTCCTCCCTGGTTCTTACTGCCTGTTGTCTGAATGTGTCCTGCTTCTTCCCCTCCTCCCTGGTTCTTACTGCCTGTTGTCTGAATGTGTCCTGCTCCTTCCCCTCCTCCCTGGTTCTTACTGCCTGTTGTCTGAATGTGTCCTGCTCCTTCCCCTCCTCCCTGGTTCTTACTGCCTGTTGTCTGAATGTGTCCTGCTCCTTCCCCTCCTCCCTGGTTCTTACTGTCTGTTGTCTGAATGTGTCCTGCTCCTTCCCCTCCTCCCTGGTTCTTACTGTCTGTTGTCTGTCCTGCTCCTTCCCCTCCTTCCTGGTTCTTACTGTCTGTTGTCTGAATGTGTCCTGCTTCTTCCCCTCCTCCCTGGTTCTTACTGCCTGTTGTCTGAATGTGTCCTGCTCCTTCCCCTCCTTCCTGGTTCTTACTGCCTGTTGTCTGAATGTCCTACTCCTTCCCCTCCTCCCTGGTTCTTACTGCCTGTTGTCTTCCCTCCTTCCTCCCTGGTTCTTACTGCCTGTTGTCTGAATGTGTCCTGCTCCTTCTCCAGGACTTTGACTTCTTCACCGTGGAGCTGGAGAAGAGTGTGAAGGGGTTTGGCTTCAGTATCCGTGGAGGGAGGGAGTACAAGATGGACCTGTTTGTCCTGCGACTGGCCGAGGACGGACCCGCCATCCGCAACGGGAGGATGAGGGTAGGCTGATGACGATGTCATATCTTGTGCTGAACTAACACTTCCCCTCAACATACTTACAGTAGCTTCTCTCCCAACGCTGGTTTAGTGGGATATTAATAATTATTATTTGCTAGTTATAATTGTCTGATGATTATCTTGGCAGCAAATTTCCATTTTAAGCCCTGTAAGAAAATAATCTGCTAATGCAGTGTGGTTGAGTGTGTGAAGGATTTGGGATGTTTTGACACCTGCTGGGTTAGTGGGTTTACTGGCAGCAGAAACGTTTCTCTCGTCTAGTCAATAATACATTAGGTACTGTAAACATTCAGATGAATAATTAAAGGGTGGCTGCTTTTACCATGAATAGTTTTCACGTTTGTCCGTTTCGTAATGTTCTCTCCAGGGACAGTCTGCCGGTCACCATCTGTTTAACACAAAAAAAGAAGTTCAAATGTAACGTTAGTACTCTTTGTAAAAAGATGCAGAGCGTGCCAAGCTTTTAGTTTTTCCCCAAGTTCATGCCTTCTTTCCATCACCTCTATCAAAGTATGAGTCACTCTCTCTCAACAGCTGTATATGTTCTTGTTGCCTGCTATGTTCATCCAGAGTGACTCTGACCACTTTATGGCGTAAAAAATACAGAATCTCACTTTACTTTTCCGATATCAAAGAGTACATTACAAGTCTGTCATCGCAGTCTTTCTATATCTCCTAAAGTATCTTGATCGTCTCCTACCCGTCACACTTTTCTCTCTGCCCAATCTCCCTAGTGTGGGCCAATAGCGTCATCGCTGTGCATTCCTTATCTGTAATGAACCTGTCGGAGATAATGTGTGTGAAATGGCCCGTAGGGATATTACTCTCACTCCGTCACGGCGAGGTAAATGCAGCTCGGCGGGCCCAGCCCCAAACCCATCGACTGGGGATGAGGGATAGCTAGCGGTCCTCGTCTCCCTCTTCAACGCCCGGGCCGGTATCGTGATTTATCCTTCAGTAATCACAGCTTTAAAGGCCCCCTCAAACTCTGTAGTCCGCCACACACAGGCCCAGTTTGAACTCTGATCATGGGGAGATGAATGGTCGAGGGGGAAAGGTAGGATCATCTAACACCGCTGTTGAAATGAACTGGGATGGGCCGGCCGGCCGGCTATATAGTATACTACTTTTTACACGACTAAGGCTCAGGCTCTGGTCAAAAGTGCACTATATAGGCAATAGGGTGCTGTTTCAGACACAGCCTTAGTAAGCTTGGCTGGACTCGAGATAGCATCTAGAGGAGAGACAATCCAAGGATAACCATGCTTCATCTGGAGGTCATACTACTGCTGTTGGCTTGGTGTTCAATTCTCCCATCCACACCCAGCCACTTCCCATCCATTTAAAGGGGAATGACTCAGGCCGGCCTCAGCCATTCACTAACTGTCAGAAGGTGTAGATGGACGGGCGGCCCAGCTCCGCTCAGATGAGCCTAATAACACTTAAAGACTCCCCTTCTCTCTCTCTGTTGCCGGGCGGATTCTCTCTCCTCTCACTTTCAAATTACTTCCACTATTAGCCGATGACTTTTCCATTTGTTACAGTAATTGGTTTATACATTTGGCGCCGCAGCACGTGGTCTCCTACACTATCGGTCAAGAGGGCACTGGTCCCATTCCCAAGTGAAGCTATTGTGTTAGTGAGATCCTTCAGGGGATATGCCTATACAATCGGCCTCCGAACTTGATGTTGTAGTCAAAGAGAGGTCACAACCTTTTCACTGTAGTGCTGGAAGGGAGGTGTAGTCTACTTAGTGAAATGAATAGGTTACTACCAGGTCTTCAGCGACTAATGTCCTGGGTCATATTCATTAAGAATAAGTTTTGCAACGGAAAGCTAAAACAATTGTTTCTTATTGGACGGATTCAGGTACTCCCTCCCTGTTTCAGTCTAGTTTCTTCCATTTGGTATGTAATGAACAACGCCCAGGACATTGGTATTCAGGAGGGTATCCTCTTTAGTCTCAACCCCCCTGCAGGGACGAGTCCATAATTCAATCTAAATGACATTATAAAAACGGGCTGCAGGAATTAATGACAACTGACACCACATTCATATTCATGAGTGCTAATTCTGATTAGCGCTTTACACTGGCCGCTCTGATCCCTCTGCACCACTATGATTTATAGATACACATTGATCCTAATAAATTGTGATCCACAATAAATTTGCCTTATTAATTTTGCGCTTTAACACGTAGTGTGTGTGCTTATCTCCGAGGCCTGCCAAGAAATAATTGCGTTGGTGGTTGCGGCAGTGTGTGCCAGCGTTCTTCCATAATTTGTTAATCTAATCAGGGAATTGGTGTGAACCTGTCACGCAATGTAACGCATGTTTATGTAGCACAGGTTGCTCAGTGGGTTGGTGATTTAGAGGTTACTGTCACAGTGGTCTATTGTCTATTTATTGTCTGTGCAGTATCTGCATGGCAACAGGATTTCATGCACATACACACACCTGCATGCACACACACACAGCGGGGGGCGAGACACATACACACACTATCTATCTACAGTATTTCTCTCTCACTGTGTTGTCTCTCCTCCTCTCCAGGTTGGGGACCAGATCATTGAGATCAATGGGGACACAACCAGGGACATGACCCACGCCCGGGCCATCGAGCTCATCAAGTCAGGGGGCCGGCGGGTGCGTCTGCTCCTGAAGAGAGGCACAGGGCAGGTCCCAGAGTATGGTGGGTTTCCATTCTGTCCCTCAAACCCTGTTGTTTACCCCTCCCCAGGCCAAGGCTAATCCAGCTGTAACACACTCAAATCCACCTGCTGACCTTCTAATCTCATCTGATTCCAGTAACACTATAATCACATTTTAAAAGTCACACGCATTTCTAAAATGATTACGTCTATAGATTATTCTTTACTCGGGCCTCCCGAGTGGCGCAGCTGTCTAAAGCACTGCATTGGAGTGTTGCGGCGACACCACAGCCTGGGAGTCCCATAGGGTGGCGTACAATTGGCCCAGCGTCGTCCGGGTTGGGGGAGGGTTTGGCCGGGGGGGGCTTTACTTGGCTTTCGTGCTCTAGCAACTTCTTGTGGCGGACTGGGCGCCTGCGGGTGAACGGTGTTTCCTCCGACATATTGGCGAGGGTTAAGCGAGCGGGTGTTAAGAAGCGCGGTTTGCGGGTCATGTTTCGGAGGATGCATGACTCGACCTTCGCATCTCCCGAGCCTGTTCCTAATCACTAATTTGGATTGAAAAAGGTGGTAAGAATTACAAAAAACATCAACTCTAAAACATCAACTTTAAAACTATAACTCTGCTTATGTCTGGCATGCATATCTTCTAATGTAGTTGTATTTTCTATTTCCCTAGCAATGTCTTTCTCTCTACTTAATACTTTAACACTGATAAACTTGTCTTTCTCTTGACTAACAATAGTCTAACTCTTCCTTTCAAGGCGTCTGGTTTAACCCTAATGACTGGTATAGGTTGTTACTCCCCTTTCCTTAGGAATGGTACCTTCCAGTCTCTCCATGTGCATGAAAAGTGACAAGCATGGCTCCCCCTATTTCTTCCTAATGGGCCACTCTAAAGACACGGTTTGTGACGATCTGCATGTTCCAGTCTAATTCTACTTGGTGTCGTGGTTTGTGGTGTGGTTTTGTGTGCCCATGCCGTGGGTTGCAGCTGTGACTTCCTGGTCAGAACACACTGGCTCCTCCTCTCCACTTCAATCACAGTGACATCAACCTACAGTAGTTCCCCAGCTATTGGGGCTTTCAAGACAACTGGGGGGCAGGGGAATGAGGTCAAATCATGACGTCACTGATCTTCAGGTCGGAAAATCTGAGCTTTATAAAGATGTCAGAGTTTGACCGTTCAAAACTATTTTCCCAGTCGGAGTTAGTTTTTTCCCCTGAGTTCCCAGTTGTCTTGAACACACTTAAGTCTGAGATTTCCATGTTCCCAGGTGTTTTGAACATGGAATATGTCCACGTGGTCATCAGGCCAGCCCAATGGAATTATTATACTGTATGTACACACAATAAATACATATTACACATTTAGAAAGATCCATGAACCAACTTTTACAAAATAGCGATTCAAACTGACAACCACTATCGTCTAGATAGATTAGTCAGAAATATATAGGCAGACTATTTCCTGTGATAAAATCCCACCGTGGTGCACGCTGAGGCCCCTAACAGACATTTATGTCCCCAGCACCTCAGGGAATGACAGCACCTAGCGGCCCTCTTGGTAATAAATCGTGATGTGTCAGACTCTCCCATGACCTCTGTAACGGAGAGTCACACTCCCGGCCTGTGGGTAGTGAGTTAGCGCTGAGGCTAACACTGCACATAACTCTTCCACAGCCAGCCAAGGCCTCCACTGTGAAATACAGTCATCAGCACTTAGCTTTGGCAGGTGACCAGGGTCTTTAAACACAGGAAATAGTATTGTCTGTCTCCTTCTTCGTCGCTAGGCGACTTCTGACTACCACTCCCAGTCGGAGACTCTCCCCGGCCATTTATGACAGAGATTTTTTTGTTATCTATTTCTGTCTCTCTCCCTCCCTCTCTCTCCCCCCTTTCCTCCATTAGAAATACTTTTTTCTATTACCTGCCCGCGGGTGACATAAAGCTGTGAAATACGCACCATGAGCCCATTACACTGTCAGCCAGAGGACGCCATATTAAATCACCAGCGTCACTTTTCATATCAACTATCAACCTGTGTGTTCTGGGCAGAGCAGTCACATAAAAGTGGAATAGTCATTTGTAACATGGATGTGGAGGTTGTGTGGATACGTAGATGTTTTTACAGGCCTAGGTTTATCTGTATACTGAGAGGATGTAGTATTTCTGTTTGATGCGCTGCTTCGGGGTTATTTAACTACATTTTGCAAAGCGGCTCTGTATTTTCAGCTCGTTTATACAGTACTTTGCAGAGGAAAACGAATTCAAAGCTTATAAAAACGGCATCCTGATGAAATAATGAAGTGGAATAAAAGACGGTTGCCACATTTAGTACCACCACAATATGATACTGTGTGTGTGCGCGTGCATGACGGTTGTGAGTATGTGGGCGTGTGCATGCTGTGTATTGTGTGGATGTATTAGAGCATGTGTACATTTGTCCCCTCATACAGAGTACTAGAGTATGGAGGTTGCATTAAGGTCAGATCCAGTCAGCTAGCTGGGCAGCAGGGCCCTCGCCCCTCAGAACGAACAGAGCCGTATCCAAGGTGACAGCAGGCATTAGCTCAGCACACATACTCCCACTCACAATCCTATTGGGCCACATAGCCTCCACAGGAGACAGGTCATCACTTCAATACACCAAGCAGTGGCTGATGGGTAGCGGAATGAGCTGGTGTGAATAGTCCAGGGTTTCAGAGCTCAACAGGCACCTGCATTGACTGTGAGCCTGCCCACTGAGCTCTCTCCAAACATCAGACCTTCCTAGCTGGTCTGGGAGTCCATCTAGTCTGTAATGAGGCCTCATGGAACTAGCCTAGCCTCCCTCTTTCCCCCTGCTAGTTAGACAATTGGCGCTAGCCTCCCTGGTGACTTCCTCCCTGCCTGCCTGCCTGCCTGCCTGTTTGTAATGAATGATCACCCTGGGACTGCAAGCTCAGCGATGCAGAGAGAGAAGCTAACAGGCCTTGTGAGCTGCAGCAGCCTCTCAGGAGAAGGTAGAGCCCTGTAGGTTTAGCCGCTACCGTGGTTACTCAGCCCAGAGCACCGGTGGGGAGTCTCGAACCCGCAGGTTTTCTCTCCCGAGCCAGGCTGAAGCACCGCCTGATTCAGCATATCATCCATTCCATTAAACCTGTTTTCGATTTCTCTGCCCGCTTCTTAGAAGTGCTGAGGCTTTAAAGGGAGCTAGGGAACTGAGATGTGTGCTGCCTAAAAGTGAACTTGCAGTGTGTGACTTATAGGACTGAAGTGATATTTCACTTGCAGCCCATACCACAAAGACTGGGTTTGATTGTTGTGATTGCTACAATATGGATGCTGTCATCCATGTAGACTAGAGGCATGTTTTTTGGCTTGGTGTGTGTTGTTTGGATAAATCTATAGATTCATAGATATATCTCTATAGGGCAAACTTCCACTTAAGTCAACTTCTCCCATTGACATCCATGCATGACTAAGTAAATGGAAGGTAGGATTCGCCCCTGACTGTTAAGACTATCCCTTCCCATGTCTAACTGTGTGTTTGTGCCCCAGCAGACAGTACCTCCCCCTGGGATGCACGCCCTTCAGCCTCCCCAAGTCTGTCGGAAGTAGCCCTGCCCCCAGACACTCTGACCATGCCATCGCCCTCATCTCATCTGACCCCGTCCCAGCAGCCCACAGGCCCCGACCTGGCTCGTCTGCCACCGCAGGAGGTCCCGCGGGAGCCGGCGGTGCAAGAGAGCAGAAAGGCGGATCGCTCCCAGAGCCCCCGGAAGGCCCCGACCGAGCCGCAAAATCCGGACCAGACCGGCCACGGGAGGAGGGACCGGCCCAGTGGGAGTGGTTGCAGTAATGGGAGGGCCAAGCAGAAGGAAGGTGGCAGGTCCACCCGCAGAGGGAGCTGCCCCAAAGAGGGAGGGCCGGTGGGGAGGGAGGAGCTGCTACCTGGGGGAGGGGAGCCCAAAAGCTCCTCCAGGGGGAGGTCTAAGGAGAGGATAGCTGGGGAGAGCAGCAGCACGTCCCACGGGAAAAGAGAACCCACACAGTCCCCGACGAAAGGCTCCAAGCCCTCATACACAAACTCTAACGGGAACGGCGGCAGCGGTGGTACTCAGAGCGGCAGCAGCAGTCACCCAGACGTTAGTGTCGGGCATCAGGGGGAGCCGGGGCAGGAGATGCCTAGGCCCAGAGAGGCAGAGAGGGGTCCTGGAGAGACCCGGCCCTGCCGCGCCAACAAGAACACCAGCAGCGGCAGCACGGCAGCGGGTAGGAAGGCCACTGTGTCCCCTGGGCCCTGGAAGATCCCCGGCTCTGACAAGCTGCCCAGCACCCTGCGCTCGGGCACGTCCACTGTGAGCAGATAACACCTTGGAGTATACCCACTACCAGACCAGGCTACACTAAGCCTGGCTAGCCCCTTCATTGGCTCCCCTCACCCTGCCTGCACTCCCCTACCCCACCCTCTAGACCTCAGATGTAAAGGGGGGTTCCTCCATGCGTTTTTAGAGAACCATTTTTATTTATATTGTACTCTAAGTTATTTTGAGAGAAATTTTACACCGACCACCTTAAGAACTGGAAAGCATCCACTTAAAAATTCAAAACAAGAAGAAACCAAGCAGAATGTGTGTAGCGTGAGCAGTGTTAAGGGGTCCGAATACAGGAACTTCATTTGGAAGTGCTCAAATCCCCACAGCACTCCAGTCCAGGACGTACATGCAAATTGAACCACTCACCGATTGGTTGACTGTGACACTGCAGTTTTTTTTATACAATGAAGTCTATTTTATGAAAGGAATGTTGAAGAGGGGTTGCCTGATTTTGTGTATTTTGAAAAGAGAGAATGAAAACCAGAACTAGAAAAAGAGTATACGCATTAATGGGACTTTGCCTTAAATAAGAGACTGTACGAGACTGAAGAAGCTATCCCGAGGAGTCTATCAAATGGTATAGAAATAAATCTATTATATGATGAATATTAATATGTGGGACGTGATCAACTCTAATGCATACCTAGTCGGGCCAATGGTAGCTCTGAGATGCCTCATAAGCTAGAGGAGTGAAGGAACACAACACCGTTTTTCAACACTCCCTTATGAATCCACAGCCACAAATCCACTATAATATTGCATTTCTAGTCTGTGTGGACCCATTCTACGAGACTGCAGTGGACTCTAAGGGCTGTTCGTGCTTGAATCATCAAGCACGTTTCCCCCTCACTGTGCTTCGCGAACAAAGCAATTTGCTGAGGTTTGTCTGGTGGACAATGTGGAGAGAGTGAAGGCTCATGGGATATCGGGGCAGAGTGCCTTACGATCAGGGACAGACGGACAGAGAGGTCTGTTTTGGACTTAAAGAACCTAGAACACTCTCTAGACTGATGTGGTTCAATCCAGGCTGCTACCGTACAGTCAATACCAATGTCCCAATATTCATATACATCTGTGCCATGACGGACATTCATGGTTTTATATCGGATTGTTGAAATTTGTTCACTATATTTACAGACCCCACAGTATTTATTTGGTCAGAAAACATTAGCAAATCTTTCCATTTCCTTACAGATTGAAGTTAGTTCCACAACTTTTGGGGTTCTGTTGGTATCTCATTGTCAGATATCGATACGTCTAGACAGAACATCTCTAACAGATGGTGTAATCAAGCTGTAGCTACACAGAATTATGTGTTTGGGGGAAAATATGGCAAGGGTATGAAAGCAGGAAACTCCACTAGTATTTCTGGTGGGGATCAGAGAGAGAGAAACATTGCCATTTGTCACAAGCTCATTCATCACTTAAATGTGTCTAATGCTCTGTGCTTCACTTAACACTGTTCATTTACACAACACATGAAACACGTTTATCTCCCAAAGAAGCATATGTATACATTACAACTGACAACTGTCTGGATATTCATTTCAACATTTGTTTAGTCTCTAAGTGTCTACATAGCCAGTGATGTTAAAATATATATACATCTCTCTCTACCAGATTGTGGCTCAATTAACTTCGGAGCTCTAGACAGTGGAGGCTCTGTCAGTGGCTCTGTCTGCACTCTCCCATTACCAGTTCACACACACACACACACACACACACACGTCCCTCAGAACCGCCTTGTCATCCGATGACTAAGGTAGAGTTTTTTGTTTTTTAAACTCTCTCAAACTCTCTCTCTGGCCCTGAGACTCACAGAAGCTAATTCATCGGTCACTCTGATAACTAGTATACTATACATGGAGATGTGGACAATCACCTAAAATCATCTAGACATTATGATCATTGACAGACACAAGAATCATTCTTGGCGATAAAAGAAAAGTCATTAAGGAGCAATCCGAATGTGTCCCCTTTAGTTTCTGCAGACATCTGATTTTTGAGTGGTAATTTGCAGTGTGTCGAGCTAACAATCCAGCAAAGGGAGGACGACATTGGCAGAACAAAGCTGTCCCCCCCCCCCTCGGGTGGAAGATATTAGACAGTCTTTCAGAATAGGAGTAATTACGAGAGAGGTGAGTGATGCGCTGAGCCCATTGGAATCTCTATTTACGAGAGGAAAATATGTTTCTTTAAAGCACAAAGTGGTTCAGAGAATTGGTATTTAAATTGTGCTGGGGAACTGACCCTGAGTAGACAGGAGTATGTGGCTCAGCTGCTGTCTGGGCCTGTTTGAATAGTTTAACAATGCATCCTTCCTCTCTTTCCTAACGTCTTGTAAGAACAATGGTTACTTCAAGTAGGCAGGCAGCAGGTAGCCTAGATGTTCAGAGCATTGGGCCAGTAACTGAAAGGTTGCTGGTTTGAATCCCGAGCTGAATAAGTGGAAAATCTTCCCTTGAGCAAGGCACTTCACCCCAATTGCTCTGGATAAGAGCATCTGTTAAATGACAATAAATAAATATATAATGATGTAAAGCAGGCACATGTTCATTCATGTAAGTGTCACTGGTTACTTCAAGAAAGGATTCATTTGAACAGTGCCACTGTGTTCACCCCACACACAACCATTCCTATAGTGTCTGGCCAGTCCTGACTGTATACTGCACCTTCATCACTAAGCCTATCATGACTTCTGTGTAGACTCGAGACAAGGAAGAATGTCCTTCCTTCGTTGCACAGTTCGCCGCTTTTTCTCGTCAGAGCAGTCCCCCATTGAGGCAAATATCAGTACTTTTCTATGGACAGATCAGAAGAGATAGGTATATCTAAAACGGTGCGTGTGTTGAAGACTGACGGCACGTACAATACATGAACTCCCTGAGCCTACCTAATGCAGCAGGGTATCACTGTGTAGTGTTATTATTAGCCGTGTTATTGACCTTGTACAGGTGTGTCGCTATTATAAATATGACTCAATGTATTATTATGGATAGTCCCAGACTATAAGTGAACGGCCTATTTTTATGAAATGCAACACTATGGATATATTAACTTTTGCAGAAATCTTGTTTACCGTATGATATTCTGAAATGCTGTCAAATAAAATCTTGACACGGTGTAAAGTATTCAATTAGGATCGAGCTGTCACCGATTTATGTCTGACCGCGTTGATGGCCTTATGGCAGGTGAACAGAGTGCCCATTCATGAGTGCACACCGTAGTAAAACGTTTTGCTACAAAAAAAACAAAGGTTTCTTATAGGACAAGTTCAGGTTAGTTCCTCCGTGTTTTGGCTTGTTTGCTTCTGTTTTGTTCCAAGTGAAAACAACTCAATTTGCCCGGAGGTACTTACAGCAGGATTTCCCCCTGCCTTATGACCACATGAGGGCAGTGCTGTGTAAGGAAAGAAGGCAAATCACTGATTTCAAAATGACTATTGTACATTCTTATTGTTTCCACTAGAGAGCATTGTAGACTCCTTTTTTTTGCATCGTTTCGTAACATTTTCTTATATATACATGCATAGGTTATTTAATTAACCTATTTAAGCTGTTCCAAATATTCCTCCTACGATTTTAACAGGCACTCGAATCTGGTCTACTTTATTTGAGATATGTACAATCTGAATGGCTAAGCAGAAGCAACAACAAACATGTTCACTTGGCCTTAAAATACCTTTGTCTGCCATTATTTTTGGCAAAAGGACATGACGAGATATTTGATCAAATCTATCTCATACTTAACTTTACTAGAGAACGTCTTGTAAATGTACTTTGCTTGAGAAAGTAATTCCATTTTGATGAGGCATTTCTTACCCTTTCAATCAGCGCATTTTGACTAGAATTCTGGAGTTCTGTAATCTTCACTTTTTAATGTCACAGCTACCAAATCAACAACAATTTGTCACATGCGCCGAATAGAAGTGTAGGCCTTATCGTGAAATGCTTACTTACAAGCCCTTAACCAACAGTACAGTTCAAGAAGAGTTAAGAACCAGCACCTGCAAATGCGGAATTTATGGAATGAAAATCCACCTCACGGTGAGTCGCCACCGATCTAAACCAGCATTGTCATTCCTTTCCTAAAGCGAGGCTTACTGACAGCTATTTGTATGCAGAAAGGGTAGGAATTCTGGCAGCTGACCGGTAGATGAGATAATAGACACCCTAGAGCAGTGGTCACCAACGTTTTCTGAGTCAAAATGCAAGCCGAGATCTACCGCTCAGATTTTTTTTTTACATGACTTTAACAAACAAGCATATGTATGCAACATTAACCAATTAAAAACAGTTCTGTTGCAATGAGGTTTGTACAGCAGGCTATAGGCCCAATACATTATCACTGCATATTGACTAAGCTTGACTTGCCCTGCCAATGCTGTTCTTCTCAGACCATTTTGAAACTATTTCAAAACTGTAGGAACATGATCACACTGGTAATAGATGATGTGTTGTATTACTTGTGAGGCACAGCTAAGTGAGTATAATAATGTGCTTCTTTTACTGGACTGATGGTCAGACTGGGGGATGGAGGGAGCAGCGGTGAGGCTGCCTCACACGCGACTTAAAATAACGGATTTTTTTTATCAGGGAAGTTTATTGAGAACACGTTCTCATTTGCAGCAACGACCTTGGGGAATAGTTACAGGGGAGAGGAGGGGGATGAATGAGCCAATTGTGAACTGGGGATTATTAGGTGATGGTATGAGGGCCGGATTGGGAATTTAGCCAGGACACCGGGAATAACACCTATTCTTACGATAAGTGCCATGGGATCTTTAATGACCTCAGAGAGTCAGGACACACATTTTAACGTCCCATCTGAAAGACGGCACCCTACACAGGGCAGTGTCTGCTGGAGTGGCCCTCCAACACCACTTCCAGCTGCATCTGGTCTCCCATCCAGGAACTGACCAGGACCAACCCTGCTTAGCTTCAAAACCAAGTCAGCAGTGGTATGCAAGGTGGTATGCAGGGTGGTATGCTGCTGGCACTTACCACCCCTCCTCACCCGCCCTCCGTTGAGAAAAGTGGACACAGTCTTCCAGCTGATGACGAAACTTAAGTCGCACAGCATTACTTCTGCTTCGTGCACCAATTCATGTTGTTACTCCTATGACCAGAGAACGTGAAATATTCCTTGATATTAAAAAAGGCACAAGGCACAAATAATAACAACTCGAGCTTATCGAAACGGGCATTTAATAGCTTATAAAAATGCTTAACAAGGTATTGACAGTGGTGAATAACAATCGAAACATGAACTTACTCATAAAAACAGCTGCTGCATTCTTTGAGTCTCTAGTTTTAATGGTTTTAACAGTTTGGGAATCTCACTTGATCAATTTCTCGTGATCGACTAGGAATGGCTTGTAGTTCGACCAGTCGATCGCGATCTACCGGTTGGTGACCACTGCCCTAGAGAGAGAGGCACCGCAAGAGAAACTCAGACAAACCCTCCTGCTGATGCAGAGCCAGAGGCTGAACTAGAACCAGGGTGGGGCTGATGTATTTTCCTCAGTAAAAGCAAACTATGTCTCCCATCATGACTCGTTGAACCGGTTCTTCTACCTGGAGGCAGACTCTTAGCTGTGATGGAGGAGCTGGATTTAAGAACATTGATTGGGATAACATGTCAAGACACAACTTGTATTTCCACAAAGAGCAGGTTTTCTTCTGTCATCATAACCCCCGTCCATTAAACCTGCTGGGCTCAGACATGCTTGAGAGTGTAACATGGTAAATAGGAAATAGCTATAAGACTATTGGAAGGGCGCGGTCACAAGATGTTCTCATGGAGTATATTTTCCTTCATAGAATACATTCTGTTCTTTACACAGAACATTTAAAAAGAGCTGGTTGATAGTTAGTAGTGTCCATAGGCTGGGTCTACTGAATGAGATAACAGTACCAGAGTCCATCCCAGTGCTCCACTCCCTAGTCTACTGAATGTATGAGGAAAATCTGGGCATTTATCTGGTGTGAATGAACGGAGGGCCTTACCTCTCTCTCAGGGAATGTTAGATTCACTGGCTCACACTCAACCAAGGGTCACCAAACATTTACCCCAAATATTAAATGTGTCTTTAACATGTTACTCTGAGAAATATTGACCTGACAATGGATCCTCAATGTTGATACAAGGGAAACCTGTCTCCCTACTTGTTCTCCTGGCCAAAGGGGAACATCTATTCTCTGTCTCTCCATAGGCCACAGCTGCCTCTCTGTGTAACGAAATGTGTTAAATGAGGTGAGGCTTGCATCAGAGCAGTGAAACACTCCCATTCTTTCCTTATCCTTTCATCTGTCACCTTGTTTTCTCTGATGGCTCCTGTTGTAGTACTGAGGAGCGGAGGCGGTTCACACACACACATACACACACGCACACACACACACTGGGGCTGTGTGTCTCATCCTCCTTACAGCCACAGTGACCCTAAGGGCTGGGGTTAATTAGAATTGAAATAAGTCAATTCAGGAAGTGATTTTAAATTAAAATCCCAAAATAAAAAAAAACATTTGAAATGAATACATCATATATCCAGCAGTTTGTGGACACCCCTTCAAATTAGTGGATTTGGCTATTTCAGCCACACTGGTTTCTGACAGGTGTATAAAATCGAGCACATAGCCATGCAATCTCCATAGACAAACATTTGCAGTAGAATTACCTTACTGAAGAGCTCAGTGACTTTCAACGTGGCACCGTCATAGGAGGCCACCTTTCCAACCAGTGAGTTCGTCAAATGTCTGCTCTACTTGAGCTGCCCCAGTCAACTGTACGTGCTGTTATTGTGAAGTGGAAACGTCTAGAAGCAACAATGGCTCAGCTGCGAAGTAATAGGCCGTACAAGCGCATAGTGTGTAAAAATTGTCTGTCCTCGGCTGCAACACTCACTACCCGAGTTCCAAACTGCCTCTGGAAACAACGTCAGCACAAGAACTGTTCGTCAGGAGCTTCATGAAATTGGTTTCCATGGCCAAGCAGCCACATACAAGCCTAAGATCACCATGTGCAATGCCAAGCGTGGGCTAGAGTGGTGTAAAGCACGCGGGCCATTGGACTCTGGAGCGGTGGGAACGCGTTCTCTGGAGTAATATAACAGTTGTAGACCTTACAGTGAAATGCTTGCCATGTAGTAGCAGAGAGAACTGTCTATGACTAGGGTGGCTGGAGTCTTTGGCAATTTTTAGGGCCTTCCTCTGACACCGCCTGGTATAGAGGTCCTGGATGGCAGGAAGCTTGGCCCCAGTCATGTACTGGGCCGTACGCACTACCCTCTGTAGTACCTTGTGGACGGAGGCTGAGCAGTTGCATAGTGCCAACTGTATAGTTTGGTGGAGTAGAAATAATGGTCTGGGGCTGTTTTTCATGGTTCGGGCTAAGAACCCTTTGTTCTAGTGAAGGGCAATCTTAACGCTACAGCATACAATGACTTTCTAGACAATTCTGTGCTTACACCTTTGTGGAAACAGTTTGGGGAAGGCCTTTTCCTGTTTCAGCATGACAATACCCCGTGCACAAAGCGAAGTCCATACAGAAATGGTTTGTCGAGATCGGTGTGGAAGAACTTGACTGGCCTGTACAGAGCCCTGACCTCAACCACATAGAACACCTTTGGGATGAATTGGAATGCCGACTGCGAGCCAGGCCTAACCTGTTGGGATGGGTGGAGTCAGATGGATGGAGGCTTGCTCCTTGGCAACCTTAAAGGTGATACACATAGGATTTGTTAGATTTTTTGCATTTGTTTTGAATGCAGCCTAATGCTAGGTGAATTGCAAGATATTTCACAGCGATTTCTATTGTACAATGATTCCCTACACTATTAAGCTCTTGCTTTCTCACATAAACTGAAATTGAGCTTACAGTGTACAATTTTAGCAACCAGGAAATGACAGAACTATTTCCACTAGATAACACAGCCCCAAAGTCAGAACAGCTTTCCCATTGTGACAACAGATGCTGCTTTGGCAGGAGAAATCAGTAGGAAAATATCACAGCCAATCGCAACACTGTGAAACACTATCATTCCACTTTTACTGCATATATATTATGAACATTTTGTGAAATTACAATGCAAAATGCAAAATAAATCCTTTGTGTTGCACATTTAAGTACTAAATGACAACTTCTCATGTTCTATAATGAAGTGTCCATTCAGTAATTGATAGAACACGATGGAGATGTGTGAGCTTGCCTTATTTTTCATTCAGAAGGATTCATGGGACCACTCAACTGGTTTTCAGTGGTGAGTGTTTAGATGTAGGCTGGTACTTGCAGAAGAATACCTATCACCTGTGGTTGGTTGTTTGTTATCTGTGTCCAATATCCATACAATTCAGTTCACAACCAATGTGTTTGGTTATTCAGTGACCTGTGCTGAAGCCTCTCTTTTGTTGTTGACCATCATTAAAACAACTTACGGATGGCATCCGGAAAGGGGCCGTCTCAGGTGAACCAAAAGAAACAAGAAAACAACGATTTCCATAACTGAGAAAAGGTGCGTCTCTGTCTGTCTGGAACACGCCCTCTAGTTTCTCTCATCCCATATCATCCATAACCACGCTCCTCCTCTGTATTCCGTTGGGAGACATGAGAGAGGCCGGCTGGCGCGGTCTAGGACAGTGAAAGTATTCCAAAACGAGACTGTTCGTAGGAGCAGGCAGCAATATCTGCATTCCCCAGGTGAGAGGTGCATGTTTCAGTCCTTGGGTCGCAAACCTACAGCCAAAACATACATACAAGGATATCCTATCCAAGGTAAGATTGATTTGACTCGTTTTTCAATTTTTCAAATCACGTTTTGGTGTAATTGGATAAGAAGGCGCTGGAGTGAAGGACTGTAGGCTGAAGCATCTCTCCATTCCCCAGTCAGATTTGTCTGGGATGGGATAGAAAACGTGCCCATTTGACGCCTTCGGTTTGTTTATAAACATGCACATTAGCTTGTTATGATGCACATGTAATTTAGCCTAGCCATATTGTGATCGCTTTCATTAATTTCTTAACATGAGTGAGTGCGCGCGAGCTACAGTGCCCGATTCTACCAGCGGCCAGTCAATCCAGAACAGTCGCTAACAGCATATAGCTTTCTGGAAGGTGAGGGAGGTCTCTTTGTAAATCCTCAAAATATTTCTGCGTGCGTAAATATTGTTCCTTGTAGGCACACATAGACTAGTTTACAATAGTCCAAAATAACTGAATAACTCGGCTAGATAAATGTATAAAAGCCGGCGGTATAAAAGCCGGTAAAATGACTCAGATGGAACTGTCATCTTGGTTTATTGTGCAGCGCTTTCTCATGTGGAATCAGCGCTGGCGCTCATTTATTGAGTAATCCGCGAGTGCTCTCTCTGCGCGCTGAAAGTGAAGCACGCGTTCTCTATCTTGCGCAACAAGGTTCATAAATTATTGGGGGGGAGGTGTTCTGACAGTATTGTTATCTATGTTGTGCAACTGCCCAAGAATTTATTCCCGAATTAAAATGCCTCAAATTAACAGGAGATAATGTTGTAGATAATGTTGGATATTGCATTATGACAATGTGTGTGTCTTTTGCTATCATTGTCCATTAGAATTAGCTAGCATCCACCACTGTATTGTGTGGGACTTACAGTAGTCAGATTTGAATTTGAGTTCATATAGTCCTTTACAACATATCTAAGGTGGCTGACCCTGGACCTTAAGCCTATATTTGCACCTTGATGGGCTCCTAACTTTTGAATGTGTGAGAATCCCTGTTGACCTTATACAACCCTGCAGAGGCAAGGAGAAGGAGAGTGAGGCCCATATTGACCTCTGCAAGCACCAAATATGTCAGTGTGCTTTGAGCCAGGTGTTGGGGTCCAGAGGTATGTGGTGTGAGAAAATAGCTTGTCACATTATGTCACTTGTCATCAGTTTAAAAAAGAAAGAAAACATAGGAAAGGTAATGTCTTGTGGTGGTTAATAAACATAGATGTCACAGATAGGTTGAATTATCCTCAGAGACTGGCACTGGCCTATATTTACTTTTTGTTCTGTTAGGAGACCTCAGTGATGATCTGCTCTTGTTCACAGCCAAGTAGTTATGTGTGTGTGAGAATGTGCAGGGTGGAGCAACCTGACAGAGTACACTTCATTCCCCTCATAAAAGTCCCATGTAAAAGCTGTGGTATATTCTTGTACACTCATTCCAGTAAGGTACGTAGTAATGTAATTTACTGAGAACATTACGCTAGAGATGACCATTGACCCTCTTGACTGAACATTAAGGAAGTCTAAATTACACCCTCAATTTCCAGGGGCATACCCTCTCCATTCCTTTGTGCTCACTGCATTATCTCTTTCTCTCTTCTTTACTGTCTCTGAGCCCTGCTTCTCCTCCGCCTCACTCTCTCCTCTCTCTCTCCTGCCTCTCCCTCTCTTATTTCTTAGTGTGGAAAGGCAGTGTCGTGTCTTTGGCATCATTAAAGGTGAAGGCTGTTATTTTATCAAATCAATTCTCGTAATTATTATTACGTGATTAAACTAATCATGTAAATTGAATTAACTAGGAAGTCGGGGCACCATGGAAAATCTTCAGATTACAAAGATATCATTTTCCGAATATAACTCTATGGATATTTTAATATCTGATCAATTAGTTTTCTATTAATTAATTATTATTTACCTCACGTCAGTCTCATCTGAACATCATAAATTGTTGGTTATCTACAAGAACACAGCCTTTACTATAAATCATCCATCCTCCAATTGGCTTAATCATTTATTTACTAACTAACTAAATAATCACAGAAATGCAGGGAAGGGGGTGTGGACTGAGAAAGAGCGGGAAAGACAAAAGGGATCACTACACACAGTTGATAATTATATTAATTGAAATGATAGTCCTTTGCACATGAACGCTCACTCATTCTGGAATAATTGCAATCAATATATTTACTCCCACATGTCATTGTGATCTTCTCTGTTGGAATCGTCAGTCTGTCTGCTGGAGAGTCAGTTCATCAGAGAGTGGTTGTAGGGTCTATCGGCTGCTCCTGATAGTGTCTGTTGTAATGGATATGTCAGGCGTCCATTATTGTTAGGATAGATGTTTCGGCGGTTGTCAGCATTCGCATCCCAGATTTACATCATTTCTAGCAGCAGACCAGTAATTAGTATCTAAGATTTGCTCTTATTCTGTAGGGTTCGATAGTTTTAGAGTTGAACCATTTCCAGCCGTGTAGCCAATGCTCCACGTGGTATAGTTTTCTAGTTTTGGTACTTAACTATTCGCAATCACAGCTCCCATTGTGGATTTGCTTAGTCTGAAGAGGATTTTTTTAGGAGGGGCTTTTATTCGTAACAGTAGAAGGGGGCGGTTCCATGACGCCTGATTATGTCTGTGCTCAGGGGGCGTGGCCGCTGACTAGTTAAACTTTACAGGGAATACAATTCTCTCAAAATTAAAGGTTTAACATTACATCATTTCACAAATAGTTTAATCTTTACTCATTATTTTTATACAACAATTAGATGCAAACACCATAATTGAGAAATGTACACATTCAGAGATATAGTTATGCGTGTTTCCTGTCCTTCGTGAGGTCACCAAATGAAACACACTCAACATAACTGTCTCTTAAGTGTCCACGGACCCTTCCCACATTCTCACAAGTGGACATGTTGTTTAATTTTCCCATTTTGGGGATTTAGGAGTTCGGCCATGTGAAATCCTTTGTTCACTCTGTGGTCTCTCTCTGCATGAAATGGGGGAGAGAGTCTCCGCCAGGAATTTACAACCTGAGATAACAGAACCTGGGTGTAGGAGAGAATGAGAGAGGGGGAAGCCACGATCTACACCCAGAAAGGGCCACATCATAACAGCAGAATCAGACAGCTTAGTCTCTCTTAGTCACTTTCCCTCCCCCTCTCTCTTTCTCTTTCTCTCTCTCTCTCTTTTTCTCTTGCTCTCTCACTCCCCCCTCTCCTCTAAACAGCCGCTGTGCTTTCTGTCTCGGTGCCAAAGTGTGTTTTATTCTCCTGGCGCACTTTGCCACAATGCTCTTGCCCATTGCCAGCAGAGAACAGGGTGGCATGGACATCACAGGTGTATCATGGGTGGTTGAGTCTTTCCTCTCCACTTAGATAAGTCCCGTCCTCCTTTCAACTCGTGTTCATTTCTGGAAGTACAAGTTTGGGGTGGAAGAGTTGTGCAACAGCCTCAAAAGCACTTCTAGAAACATCTATGTGTAAAGCAGGTCTGAATCTGTCAAGACCCGTATGGTTAGTCTGGAGACCTGCAGGGGTTTTTGTCAAAGAGGCTTTGTGTTATGCAAACACATCAGGATGCTTGTGGGTGGATGGATATTTGGGGGGAGTTTTGTGGCATAAAGCTCATGTGATGAGACGCGCTGTAACTGTAGGTTGTGCTGTAAGTGTTCTGGACCTAAGGGGAAAAGGAAAAATACACCTGTTGAGAATCAGAGATATTCCATTGCATGAACTCCTCAACTATGTAACCGTAAATAACCTCCTCAAACAGATAGTCAGAAGTTGCTAAATCCATTTTTGGAGTTATACATTAATGATATGTATCCATTGAGCTTAGTTCAACTGTCGTATCCCATCAGAATTCAAAATATGAGCTTTTTTTTACTCCAATATTTGTAAACAGTAAATATTAACAAGCACTGTATACCTTAAACAACTTCGGAACCCCTCGACAACATTCCACTAAAAAAGCAGAGCGCGAAATTCAAAAATATTTTTTAGAAATATGTAACTTTCATACATTCACAAGTGCAATAGACTTCTTGTTAATCTACCCACTGTGTCCGATTTCAAAAAGGCTTTACAGCAAAAACACACCATATGATTATGTTAGGTCAGAGCCTAGTCACAAAAACACGCACAGCCATTTTCCAGCCAAAGAGAGGAGTCACAAAAAGCAGAAATAGAGATAAAATTAATCCCTAACCTTTGATGGTCTTCATCAGATGGCACTCATAGGACTTCATGTTACACAATACATGTATGTTTTGTTCGATAAAGTTCATATTTATATACAGAAATCTCAGTTTACTTTGGCGCTTTATGGCCAGTAATGTTGTGCCTCAAAAACATCTGGCAAATTTTCAGAGAGCCACATCAATTTACAGAAATACTCATAATAAACTTTGATAAAAGACACAACTATTATGCACAGAATTATAGATATACTTCTCCTTAATGCAACCGCTGTGTTTTCAAAAAAGCTTTATGGAAAAAGCAAACCATGTAATAATCTGAGTACGGCGCTCAGACACAAAAAGAAGCTATGCAGATACCCGCCATGTTGTGGAGTCAGTAAAAGTCAGAAATAGCGTTATAAATATTCACTTACCTTTGATGATCTTCATCAGAATGCACTCCCAGGAATCCCAGTTCCACATAAATGTTTGTTTTGTTTGATAAAGTCCATCATTTATGTCCAAATGCCTCCTTTTGTTAGGACGTTTGGTAAACAAATCCAAATTCACTAGGCGCGGGCAAGTCCAGGTGAAAGTTCAGACGAAAAGTTTAAAAAGTTATATTACAGTTCGTAGAAACATGTTTAAAAAATGCTTAAAACGGATGGTCAGTCCTTAAATCCATAGCTCTGTCTTTGAATTTGAGACTAGTTACATTGCTCCAGCCCTATCCCCCTGCTTTTTACCCAGACAGTGGTGGGGAGACGCTTTGTTGTTATTTTAACTGCTGATTGCTACTTTTAATGACCACTAAAAACATGCCGAAGAAAAGGTAGACCTCAAACTTTAACAGTCTCATATGTTGAATGCAAGGACCTGCATGCTGTTGGGATTGTCTATGAAGTGAATGAATAATGTAGGAAAACGCATAGGTAAGGAGAAGTGTAGTCTAATGTGTTTCCTGTGATGGGTTGAAGAGGTTAGGCACAGGAGCTATGTTAATGGGACTTGATGGTGCACTTCACCCCTAGACAATACAAACACATTAGACTGAAGCAATGGGAAAGGAAACAATTTAGGCTACTTGCTTTGTGGGATGTTTATTACTGCTTTAGTTAACTTATTGGAGGCATATCTGTGATACCATTACTTCAACTTTGCTTCTGTTCCAATACAGTCCCATAATTAGTGAGACCATGTAATCTATTTAACTGGTTGATTTGGTTCTGTGTTTTTGGTTTTGTGTCATTTGTTTGCTCAGTGCCAGTGGAGATGCTAATCCTGTCATGGAGAGAGTTGGCACAGCAGGATGTGAGTAACACTAAACACACACTCTGTTAAATATGGCCCTATTCCCACTACGAGAGCTGAAGGATTGTCTGAGGAACAGAGTGGCCAAAGAGATTTCTATTTTTTAATTCACGCTACATGCATTCTTGGTCCGCAGCTCAAATTGACCGTAAATATCAAAGTAGCCACTAAGTTAAGCAAAAATGATTTAATAATCCAAGCAACATTTCTACTTAAACATACAGTACCTTGCGAAAGTATTCGGCCCCCTTGAACTTTGCGACCTTTTGCCACATTTCAGGCTTCAAACATAAAGATATAAAACTGTATTTTTTTGTGAAGAATCAACAACAACTGGGACACAATCATGAAGTGGAACGACATTTATTGGATATTTCAAACTTTTTTAACAAATCAAAAACTGAAAAATTGGGCGTGCAAAATTATTCAGCCCCTTTACTTTCAGTGCAGCAAACTCTCTCCAGAAGTTCAGTGAGGATCTCTAAATGATCCAATGTTGACCTAAATGACTAATGATGATAAATACAATCCACCTGTGTGTAATCAAGTCTCCGTATAAATGCACCTGCACTGTGATAGTCTCAGAGGTCCGTTAAAAGCGCAGAGAGCATCATGAAGAACAAGGAACACACCAGGCAGGTCCGAGATACTGTTGTGAAGAAGTTTAAAGCCGGATTTGGATACAAAAAGATTTCCCAAGCTTTAAACATCCCAAGTAGCACTGTGCACGCGATAATATCGAAATGGAAGGAGTATCAGACCACTGCAAATCTACCAAGACCTGGCCGTCCGTCTAAACCTTCAGCTCATACAAGGAGAAGACTGATCAGAGATGCAGCCAAGAGGCCCATGATCACTCTGGATGAACTGCAGAGATCTACAGCTGAGGTGGGAGACTCTGTCCATAGGACAACAATCAGTCGTATATTGCACAAATCTGGCCTTTATGGAAGAGTGGCAAGAAGAAAGCCATTTCTTAAAGATATCCATAAAAAGTGCCGTTTAAAGTTTGCCACAAGCCACCTGGGAGACACACCAAACATGTGGAAGAAGGTGCTCTGGTCAGATGAAACCAAAATTGAACTTTTTGGCAACAATGCAAAACGTTATGTTTGGCGTAAAAGCAACACAGCTCATCACCCTGAACACCATCCCCACTGTCAAACATGGTGGTGGCAGCATCATGGTTTGGGCCTGCTTTTCTTCAGCAGGGACAGGGAAGATGGTTAAAATTGACGGGAAGATGGATGGAGCCATATACAGGACCATTCTGGAAGAAAACCTGATGGAGTCTGCAAAAGAGCTGAGACTGGGATGGAGATTTGTCTTCCAACAAGACAATGATCCAAAACATAAAGCAAAATCTACAATGGAATGGTTCAAAAATAAACATATCCAGGTGTTAGAATGGCCAAGTCAAAGTCCAGACCTGAATCCAATCGAGAATCTGTGGAAAGAACTGAAAACTGCTGTTCACAAATGCTCTCCATCCAACCTCAACGAGCTCGAGCTGTTTTGCAAGGAGGAATGGGAAAAAATGTCAGTCTCTCGATGTGCAAAACTGATAGAGACATACCCCAAGCAACTTACATCTGTAATCGCAGCAACAGGTGGCGCTACAAAGTATTAACTTAAGGGGGCTGAATAATTTTGCACGCCCAATTTTTCATTTTTTGATTTGTTAAAAAAGTTTGAAATATCCAATAAATGTTGTTCCACTTCATGATTGTGTCCCACTTGTTGTTGATTCTTCACAAAAAAATACAGTTTTATATCTTTATATTTGAAGCCTGAAATGTGGCAAAAGGTCGCAAAGTTCAAGGGGGCCGAACACTTTTGCAAGGTACTGTATTACAATATTGAATAATTCAACCAAATCATGTGCAGATCCTTTTTTACGATGTATCGTATCATATCGTTGTACCTGAACCAAAAGTCCAGTATTTTTCCTTCATAGCTTTCTGTCCATCTTCTTTTAAAATAGGAGACAATTAGTTTTCTTATGGCTCTCTCTTGTCCCTCTGAGCAATATGTTGGAAACACATAGTCGCAATAAAATCCCGTTATTGAATCATACTACATATAGAATCGAAAGAATTGCAATACATATCGTATCGGCACCTAAGCATCATGATAAAATTGTATCGTGAGGTCCCTGGCAATTCCCAGCCCTACAATTAAAGGGTTCACTTTCTCATCCGTACACATTAAATTAGCTCACAATACACAACTAACTCCTGCTAGCTAGCTAACTAACAACATGCTTAATGATCAAGTAATGTTAGCATATCAATAATGAATGTTTACCCCACCCATAGGAATATAAAAGTACAGTAACGTTATACAGTAACCTTCCTATTATAATTTGCAAAAGAACAATATAGGAGGAAGGTTGAATCCTATTACACTGGCTCCGACGCTCGTCGTATGTGGCAAGGCTTACAGGCGATAATGGATTACAAAGGGAAACCCAGCCATGAGTTGCCCAGCTATGCAGAACTCCCATATTAGGAATATAACACTGTGCCTTTAATGAAAACCCTTTTTTCTGGATGACTGTCTGATCTCGCTCTCCATGGCTGATGTGAGCCAATCATTTAAACAGGTTAACAATCACAAGGCTGCCGGGCCAGACGGAATGCCAGGGCGCGTTCTCAAAGCATGCGCAGACCAGCTGGCAAGTGTCTTCACAGACATTTTCAATCTCTCGTTGGCCCAGTCTGTAATCCCAACATGTTTCAAGCTGGCCATCAATTTGCATACCACCCCAACAGATCCACAGATGACACAATTTCAATTTCACTTCACACTGCCCTCTTCCACCTGAAGAAAAGAAGAAATAACTATGTGAGAATACTGCTCATAGACTAGAGCTCAGCGTTCAACACCATAGTCCCCTCCATCCACATCACCAAGCTAGGGACCCTAGGACTGAACCCCTCCTTCTGCAACTGGATCCAAGACTTCCTGACGGGATGGCCCCAGGAGACGAGTGTAGGCAACAACACCTCCGCCATGCTGACCCTAAACACTGGGGCTCTCAGGGGTGTGTGCTTAGTTCCCTCCTGTGCTCCCTGTGTACCCACGACTGCGTGGCCACGCACGACTCCAACACCATCAAGTTTGCTGACGACACAACTGTGGTAGGTCTGATCACAGACGGCGATGAGTCTGCCTACAGGGAGGAGGCCAGTGACTTAACAGTGTGGTGCCAGAACGACAACCTCTCCCTCAACGTCAGTAAGCCCAAGGAGCTGATCGTGGACTATAGGAGAAAGAGGGGAGAGGACGCCCCCATCCACATCAAAGTGGCCGGTGTGGAACAGGTCAAGTGCTTCAAGTTCCTTGGCTTCCACATCACTAAGGACATGGTCCACACACACCCGCACAGTCGTGAAGAGGGCACGGCATCACCTCTTCCCCCTCAGGAAGCTGAAAAGATTTGGCATGGGTCCTCGGATCCTCTACAGCTGCACCATCGAGAGCATCTTGACTGGCTGCATCCCCGCTTGGTATGGCAAATGTACTGCCCTTGACCGCAAAGCACTACAGAGGGTGGTGCAGACTGCCCAGTGCATCACTAGGGCCAAGCTCCTTGCCATCCAGGACCTCTACATCTGCCTGCCAGACTAGACTTTATATGTGACTCACCACCTGGATTCGGTCTTATGTAGCAAAATTTGAAATGGTGTTTTTTTTACATTTGATAAAAGTAGAGACTCAGAGCTACAAAATGGTATATCATATACTGCATTTTTAGGAACTCCGGGAAAGTAATTCTGCTTTGAAAGTTGAAAAACTTGTAAACTCACTTTTGAGAAAATGGCCTTTGAATGTTTTGGTATGCAGTGAAGAGCTTTCTTTGTCTACACACCTTCTTAAGCTTTAACCCCACCCATCTCGTTTCGCTCTTGGAGCGTTCAGAGTGCACACTTGACTGATGATTTGTTTACCTCTGGATAACATAAAAACAGCCTAACCAGCTCTGCTGGCAATAATTTCATTACGCTTTTTTGCCGACATTTACTGACACCCGCCATATTCAACGGGTGTTGGACACTTTAGACATGTAGCTAGCTAGGTAAACAATTACCCTAGCTAGGTAAACAACATGTAAGATCACACACGTCACGTAACGTTAGCTAAAAAGCCAGCCAGCTAACGTTAGCTAGTTAAACAACAATGAACACAGTGCCAAATCATGTCGTTACTACCCTGCATGAATCTGCTGGGAGCTAACCAACCAGGTTCAATGTTAGCTAGCTAACATTAGGCTCTAACTAGCAAAGCAAATGGCTCTGGGATACGGATAATAACGTCAGCTAGGGAGACAGCCAGCTAACGTTAGTTAGCTAGCTAGCTAACAGTACAGTTTAGCTTGAAATTAAAACCACTTTCTGTCAAAATTAGAAACATGTCATATCTGAAAATGTAGCTAGGTAACACTAGACTATCTTACCCTTATACATCATCATGCATGATGGAGACTTCTCCCTGTCACGGATGCCATGCCACGGTTGTCCTTAGTTTGAAGATATAATACGAAGACAGGTGTTTTCTCCATCTCTTTAGCTACCATACTCTAATTCCACTGATTTCAAAACTTGATCCTCCGGAAAGTGGAAAGCAACACTTATGCAGTTTCACTACACAATACATTTTTTAAAGCTGCGTTTGACAGGATAACTAACACAGACTGACCAGCTCAAATAGACAGAAGCCTTCTATATGACAGACCAATCCTCTCTCCTCTCTCGACATGTCCAGCCCACTCATTATCTCAGCCAATCATGGCTCGTGGGAAGGTTGCTGTCTTTTTCTATTGCTTAACCAACAAAGCTTGTAATTTAATAATTGTATTCATATTTACAGATGGCATACAAGTTTGTTATTAACTTCTTGAAACTCCCCATCCCGGATCGGGGATCGTGACTAAAGCCTCAGGCTCATTAGCATAACTCAACGTTAACGATTTCTGAAAATCGCAAATAAAATGAAAATAATGCGCCTACTCTCAAGCTTAGCCTTTTCTTAACAACACTGTCATCTCAGATTTTCAAAATGTGCTTTTGAACCATAGCAATTCACTAATTTGTGTAAGAGTATGCTAAGCTAGCTTAGCATTTTGAGTAGCATTTAGCACGCAACATTTTCACAAAAACCAGATAACCAAATAAATAAAATCATTTACCTTTGAAGAGCTTCGGATGTTTTCAATGAGGAGACTCTCAGTTACATACCAAATGTGCAGTTTTTCCTGAAAGCGCCTTTGTGTAGGAGAAATCACATTTGGCTACCGAAACGAACCGAAAATTCAGTCACCTACAACGTCAAACTTTTTTCCGAATTAACTCCATAATATCGACCGAAACATGGCAAACGTTGTTTGGAATCAATCCTCAAGGTGTTTTTTCACATATCTCTTCATTGATATATCGTTCGTGGAAGCCTGCATTCTTCTCTGAATTCTGTGGAAAAATACTTGCAGCTGACTTTTGCGCACCAATTTCGGCGCAGGACACCGGGCGGACACCTGGTAAATGTGGTCTCTTATGGTCAATCTTCCACTGATATGCCTACAAATACGTCACAATGCTGCAGACACCTTGGGGAAACGACAGAAAGGGCTGACTCACTCCTCTCGCATTCACAGCCATATAAGGAGACAATGGGAAACTGAGCCTCAAAAATCCTGCTCATTTCCTGGATGCCGTTTCATCTTGGTTTTGCCTGTAGCTCACGTTCTAGGGCACGCACAGAAAATATCTTTGCAGTTCTGGAAACGTCAGAGTGTTTTCTTTCCACAGCTACCAATTATATGCATAGTCGAGCATCTTTTTGTGACAAAATATTGCGCTTAAAACGGGCACGTCTTTTTATCCAAAAATGATATAGCGCCCCCAGAGTTTCAACAGGTTAAGGCACATGAAAGTTCATATGTTCCAGAAGGCATTTCTGCAAAACAAACTGCATTATTTATTAAATTTTTTAAAACGTTAAAATGGCTCTCCTGTGAATTTGTGACTTGCGACATACGCCTAGTTTCCTGAAACTGGTCACATATACACACCATATACACACTCACTCACACACTACATTGACACTCCCACACAAAACTCCCACACATTCACATTTACTTCATACGTACACGCACACATAACACACACACACAGATTGACCCAACACAAACACACATACATACACATTACACACACGCACATTCATACACTTTTACACTCATAATTTGCTGCTGCTACTCTGTTCTTTATTTTACTCTTATTATTATCTATCCTGATGCCTAGTCACTTTACCCTGCGTCAAATTCCTCGTACCTCTGAAATTGATCTGGTACGGGTACTCCCTGTATATAGCTTAATTCTTGTGTATTTTATTTTACTCCTCTTGTGTTGCTATTTTTAGTTTTCAACTCTGCGTTGTTGGGAAGGGCTCGTAATCATTAATTTCACTGTAAATTCTACACAAGTTGTATTTGGGCGTATGTGACAAATAAAATTTGAATTGATATAGGCTACATAGCTAGGTAACGTTAGCTAGCAAGCTAGCTTGCGAAACAATATAATTTCTTAACTCTCATATAAACGTGATGGCTGTAGCTGAATTCTGACGTTTCGCTTAACCATAGCTTAGGTTTACACTAGCTAGCGTATTAGAGTTATCTAGGCTTAATTTGATCAATATCATGGAAGTCATTATATGAGGTAAAACGTTGATAATTCAGAGTTTCTTCCTAGCCTGGACCTCATTGGCTCAGTGCAGTCGAGCAAAAACAAAACAACAACTGAGATTTGAGCCTACGGCAACAATTTCAGAATGTATTTTAGGTAAAAACTCAATAAAACAAGTCTTAGAAATAAGGTAAATGTCTGTACATTTCAGCTGTTTCAAAAACATTGCTATGCTATTACAATTTTTACTGTAAGAGTGTTGGCTCAACGAGACAATTGTGTTTACACTGCCCTGCTTAGAGGAGGGAAATTTCGGGGGAGTGTCGAGCCCTACCTCTGGAGGTAGGAGTCGAGAAGTGACAAGTTCGCAAGTTTACATTGCAGTATATAGAAGACAAGGGTATTTTTTTGTGAAAAGTCTTAAGTCTGAAGACCCTCTTATAAGGAAACGTGTTGTCATGAGTTCAAAAGAATGAAGGAAGGATCATTAAATAGCATTAGAGCAAGAGAAATAGACAGAATAGAAGAGAAAATAAGCAGAGGAAAATACCAAGAAGAAAGGAGGAGAAGAAAGGTGGAGAACAAATGAGGCAGAGGAAAGAGGAAGGAAACTAAACGCTGTTCTTGCACCTGACCCACATCCCTCATGGGAGACCCAGATTCCGCTGTGTCACCACTAAAGGCCATTGTACCCGGTCCCTGTATTTATGAGCAGGGGAGGCAAGGGATCAAGGAGGGGACCTGTCAGACCTCAAGGATGAATGGCATTTGGATGGGAAGGGGAGACGGGGGCGGGGGGCTGCCCAGCTGCCTGACACACTGTTAACAGTTCATTTGATGGAACATTTACGCCTCAAAGCAGGGATATAAATTCAACACTAGCTGCCTCCCTATGATGTCTGTGGACCTGTTAGCTGTTTCAGACCAGAGCCGTGTTGTGGGAACTGGGAAAAAACAGGGTAGCGTTTGACATTTTCTGAACCGTAGAAGGACACGGGTATTCTGTTTACAGAATATCATAAAGCATCATTGAGAAGAGGTACTGATTTTCCATCTCCAGACTGGGTTAAATGGGTTAATAGAGGGAATGGAGACCAATACAATAATGTGTGTGTGTGTGTGTGTGTGTGTGTGTGCGCGCATGTGCGTGCCTGAGTTATGAGACTGTTTAAATGTCGGCAGTGATGTTATCCCAAAGGATGGCTATAGGCCAGTATGCTATAGGCTAACGCTGCTCACAGCTTCTCTAATAATAGAGCCACTCAGTCCATATGACGACACACACAAGGGTTTGACATCCTTGTGAATGTCTCAAGAATGTCTTACTCTCACCTGAATGTCTCAAGAATGTCTTACTCTCCCCTGAATGTCTCAAGAATGTCTTACTCTCACCTGAATGTCTCAAGAATGTCTTACTCTCCCCTGAATGTCTCAAGAATGTCTGTCACCTACTTCACCTGAAATGTCTCAAGAATGTCTTTTTCACCTGAATGTCTCAAGGACTTTCAAAACCTCTCTGAATGTCTCAAGAATGACTGGAGTTGCCCATCCCTGAATGTCTCAGGAATGCCTAACTCCTTCCTGCTTTTTGCCATCTGAATGCCTCCCCTGAAGCTAAGAGTTTTCTTCAAGAATGTCTGTCACCTACTGGAAGAGCACTGTGAAGTGAGCTGTGTTTTCTAGGGATGGGGTAAAAGTGTGAAACCTCTCTGGACCCAAGGACTGCAGTTGCCCATCCCTGATCTAGCCTAACTCCCTTCCTGCTTTTTGCCATCTGAAGCCTCCCAACTTGAGCTAAGAGTTTTCTTCTGGACTAGGATTGTGGTCAGGAAAAACTCCCGGTTCTTACTTTCAACCCTCTATTTCCATCTTACCTATTAGGTACCTGGTGACTTGGCCAATGGTCACAATGTAAGACCAATAGATGGAATACAGGTAGCTTGTCAATGACACCCAATGTTAGTTCATTATAGACCGTGCTGGCAGCGATCAAGGCCCCTCCATCATTTAGTGTGTAGTAGTACGTTGATGTGTTGTTGTGCACATGTCCATGTCCCTCCATCTCCTGTTCACTGTAACGCGACTCTCCACTCAATGCTTGATTAAACTAATCAGTCTGCCTGGGTCACGACTCCTGACCTCAGTCTGGTCTCATGATTACTCAGGGCCTGTCACTCAAGTCAAGGCTGGAAATAGACTTCACTTTCATGCATCCTTCATGTCAATAGCAGAAATCGATCATATAGGCATCAGTTGACAGTAAGCATTCTTGATCAGTCACCCCAGATCTAAAAGCACTTGATTTGAAGCTCCTGCAGTGATGCAGGAAACATTGAGAAGTCGGTGGTTACGGCTGCAACGATATCCCTTTTTCCGCATTAGGGGATTGAGTCACTGGCCCACAGTCCCAGCCTGTATGAAAGGGTTCTAACTAAGCAGCCCCCTGTTAGCCTGACATGCTAACTGTTCGCCATCTTAGTAATGAGTCTTTGGTGTGAATTAGGGCCTGTTCCCATCAGCATCTTGTCTCAGTGTGGCAGCCTAGGGACAGGTGGGACTGGGCCGCCAACACCTTGGTAATGACTGCTCAAACTAGTTATTACACACAGCAGGATGTTCTACTGGTGACTCCCCACTTCCTGATGTGATGTAGGACCAAGACTATTCCTGTGTTTGCTGGAGCATGGTTTAATTATGTAATGCCTGTAAAGGCATGCAGGGGTTTTCTTTTTTTTTTTTTATGTCACAGACTATTTGTGTGTGTGTGTGTGTGTGTGTGTGTGTGTGTGTGTGTGTGTGTGTGTGTGTGTGTGTGTTGTGTGTGTGTGTGTGTGTGTGTGTGTGTGTGTGTGTGTGTGTGTGTGTGTGTGTGTGAGTGAACAGGACTACCAGAGTGTGAGTGAACAGGACTACCAGAGTGTGTGAGAACAGGACTACCAGAGTGTGTGTGGACAGGACTACCAGAGAGTGTGTGTGGACAGGACTACCAGAGAGTGTGTGTGGACAGGACTACCAGAGAGTGTGTGTGGACAGGACTACCAGAGTGTGTGTGGACAGGACTACCAGAGTGTGTGTGGACAGGACTACCAGTGCGTGTGTGTATTTTCATGGAATCACATAATTTTGGTCTGTGTGGCTTTCAAAATGTCATGCGATTGAGTGGATGTGTCCATTACTAAAATACGTGAACATATAGGCTTGTATTTTACTCAATGTATGATATATTATTACTGTCATATTCAACATTTTAACATGATTAAACCCTAAACGTTATACCCACACATTAGGCAGGCTGTCTTTAGAATGGACACAGATATCCTGGATCATATAGGCTAATGAGCAAGGAAGCTGTGGTAGCTGTCACTCACCATATAGGAGCTTTGGACTGATGCCAAGGTGCCATGATATCCTGCTCCTGGCCTGTCTGACCCAGACCAGTACAGTGAGCAGAGGCCAGGTCTGGGTCTGGACCAAAGGCAAATAGACACCATGTACCCAGCCTCTGTCACTCACTGTCAGGAGTAGTGTAATTACAGAATCCTTTAGATCACAGATAACGTAACGATATGCACACATTCAATCTACCAGTGCATGAGTTCCATAGAGGACACCTGAATCTGACAGTCGGCTTGTGGAAACAGCAAAGTGAGAGTCTATGGGCCAAGCACCATACTGGAAATGTGACATAAAATAACAACCGTCTCCATAGCCCAGGTTTACTGTGTATCTATAGAGTGGAGGGAGAACTAGAAAGGCAATTACTCAATTAAATTCATTATTACATTAAATTAATCACATATAGGCTTATAAAAGAAAGAGCTTAAAGCTTTTTGCACAGCTAATGCAATTAAATCAAACTATTTTGGCAATTAAACGCCCACACATGCAAGGCAACAAAAAACAAAGCAGGAAAAACTCCTGACAGAATGTTTGTGTGGGGTAAATAATATAATGTCATCTCCAACGAGAGCCCTTGACTGTCACTTATTGGTGAAAGGCTTTTGTGGATTGCTTTGTGTTTTGACCTCAAAGTGATGTTTGTTTACACCATTATGACCTAGATAGCAGGAAGTAGAGGCTGCTGTTACATGTAAGGATGATGCATCATTGAGAAAGGCCCAAGACATGGATGCTTCAGCAACAGTGGAGGGTTGTGTCTGGGTTACTGACACTGTTGTGTCTCCTGGGAATGGTGAATGGCCAGCATTGGATTGTCAGTGAATATCCTACTAACCTGTTGGCGGTCCACTGAATTTCCACCATCTTGAAATTGATGTGGGTCCTGGGCTGAAAACCAACTCATTGTGCTTCTTAGTTTGCTTGTTAGCGTTCTCATGTAGCTTCTATTCCCTGTAGTCATACGCAGGCTAATCCACAGGATTATGTTCATCCATCTTTTTTTTCTTTAAGATGTAACTTGTTGAAACGTTAATCGCTGCTTTAATCTAATGTCCAGTATATTTCCCCATCATCCACCCCCTCAGGCCAAAGAGCACCGTATAGCAACACAGAGAAAGGAAGAACTCATTTCCTCTTTTGGCCAAACCAGTAGGCCTGCAAAACGAAGGAAAGTAGCTTTGCGAATGCAAGCCCTCATTCACAAGGCTGTACCCTACTCATCCTTCCCAGTAAATGTTGTGCCTCATGAAAACAGTAATCATCGTTCATCATCAATGTCACCCATCTTAATCTCTAAACAGAGCTCTGTGTTTGACCCATTAGCCAACGATAGACAGGCAGGCTGACAGTCTGTGGCTGTGGAATAGTTGGGCTCCTAAGTAGGGCACGGCCCCTATGTACTTCCCGGGTTCCAGGGAGTGCACAATGCCAGGTTGTTGGTTGAGATAGGGCTGTTGGCAGCCGGTGCCCGCTGCTGCCTGAAACCCAGGTGGTTGGCGCAGATGTGTTTACTGTTGTGGGTGGTGCTCTTTGGTTGAGCAGCCTCCAAGGCCCGGGTTCTCAGGGGAGAGTGGCTGTTTTGTGAAAAAGGCTGCTGACTTCTCTTTTGTGATGTTGGGCACTGCCCGTTCTTAGTAGACGAAAGTCGCCTTAATTATTGTCAGTCACAGTATTCCTCTTTCTGATTCTTTCTCTGTTCTCTGTTGAGCTGGCTGCTGTCTGTGTTCATTTCTCAGACGGCGGGCAGCCAGCGAGGCTGTAGTGTGTGTTTGGGTTTCCAAGACTCCACTCTACTGACCGACCAATGGCAGATTGATGTGCTTAAAGGCTGTAAGGCCCTCGGTGGCAGAGTACCGCTGAGGAACGCCGTGAGTCCAACAGCTGTCTTCCTTAAAACAGGCACAGACCTCCTGGTGAGAGGAGCTGCCAAGGAAAACACAGAAAAGCACTCGTTCAAAGGAAACGGCAGTAGCTGGATGCCTAATGAGAAAATACTGCAGTGGAGGAGGATTTGTGTTGTAACTTTGGTAGCAGAAAAGTCTCTCAACATCATTATGGAACTGTCCCTAAATGACTTTCTGAGGCTACATGGTTCTTTGTCAAGAAGACTCCGCACTTATCAGCAAACAAGTAGTTGACTTATCCTTTAGGGTTACAAAGCAGGGAATGTGATGATATTGTCATTTAGTGACAGAGCAGTTTGGATCAAGTTAATACAGATTGACATCTCCAGAGACTTACTTTGGCTGAGTCCTCTAAGCCTCGATCATACGCATTATCGACCAGATAAATGGTTTGGGGATTTATCCTGAGCCAGGATCAACCTCACCTTCTCTCCAAGCTGCATGTCTGTGATTGACAGCTCCCCTCTGCCCCCAGCCCCATGTGTTAAGACTGGGACTCTATTGCAGAAGGTGTCAGTGTCCATCCCCTTGGTGAAGGACATACCATAGCTGACGTTTAGTGAAGGCAGGAGAGCCAGTCTCTCCCTATAGACCCAAACTACTGTAAGCAGTCACAGAGAGTATAGTGGGCTACAGATCATAGATAAACCATAGTTCCATACTGTGTGAGTGTTAGTGAGGCTATTCCTATCAGCTCCTTCACTCTCCCACTCCAATCTACTTCTTGATGGGGAGAAGAGGAGCGAGCGGCTGAAGGCTGTGACCTGGATGGAATGCCCTGGCTGGATCGCTGGTGTGTGTGTGTCCATGTGAGAAGCTAATCCATAGTGACCTCCAACTCCTCCCCCCTGGTCCTTTAGTCTCCCAAGAATCTCTGCGATATACTGGAGCATAGAGCCGGAATGACATGATATCAATGGAGGGACCTTGACCCCCTTTTGTAGGGGCGTTTAAAGAGTCACACTGTGGGAGAGAGAGGTTAGGGTCAGAGATGTGTGTTTGAGGGGGGGAGGAAGGTTTTTCTCTATTTTTTCTGTTATCTTAGTCATTGATTTGGGGGTTCCTGTCCTTCAGCTAACATTGTTGGGAACTTGTGGCCCAGAGACCAGGAGAGAAGATGGAGAAGGATACAGAGAACCCGCACATGGCTTTTCTAGCTTGAACACTTATCATGGTTGGTTGGCTGGCCCCACTAAACACTGACCAATCTTTGTGCCAGTATTTGATGGTCATCGTTTATAAGGCTGATAGGACACCAGTTTTGCAGGCTGGTTAACTTAGGCCAGGGTTGTCATCCGCTTTGGAGAGGCATGTGATATGTTGAATAGAATCACATTGAATAGTTGAAAGTAACTCCTAACTTTTCTAACGCAGGCTGTATTTGAAAGTACATTTGGTGTGAGGATGGACAAATCAGATGTCAATGTAGCCTACATAAACCCAAAGGACACCATCATTTCAACGTGAGGCTAGGTATACTGTCATTGGTCACCATAGCAGCACCCACCCGTAGCACATGCTCCAGGAGGTATATGTCACTGGTCACCCCCAAAGCCAATTCTTCCTTTGGCCACCTCTCCTTCCAGTTCTCTGCTGCCAATGTCTGGAACGAACTGCAAAAATCTCTGAAGCTGGAGACTCTTACCTCCCTCACTAGCTTTAAGCACCAGCTGTCAGTGCATCTCACATATCACTGCACCTGTACATAGCTCATCTGTAAATAGCCCATCCAATCTACCTCATCCCCATATAGTATTTATTTATTTATCTTGCTCCTTTGCACCCCAGTATCTCTACTTGCACATTCATCTTCTGCACATCTACCATTCCAGTGTTTAATTGCTATATTGTAATTACTTCACCACCATGGCCTATTTATTTCCTTACCTCTCTTATCCTACCTGATTTGCACATACTGTATATAGAATTTTCTACTGTATTATTGATTGTATGTTTGTTTATTCCATGTATCACTCTTTGTTGTTGTTTGTGTCGAACTGCTTTGCTGTATCTTGGCCAGGTCACAGTTGCAAATGAGAACTTGTTCTCAAACCTACCTGGTTAAATGAAGGTGAAATACATTTTAAAAAAATGGTCCATGATTGATTGGATCTTTAGAAGTAACAACCATTAACCCTATAAATAGGATGCCAGATTCATGACATCAATAATACACTTTTAAACCATACCATTTTACCATCACCAAGTCAAATATGAAATTCAACATACTTTGATCCACCCGAGCGCAGCAGTGTGTGTGGGTATGTGCTATGCTTGGCATAAGAATGTGAGATGAGACTCCTCAAACACACCATGAGGGTGCTGCTCTAACAGACCAAGCCACCCGTGTACACACACACCCCACCCTGGCCTGCAGCAGTCACAGATCGTTAAGGTGTTAAGATACAGTAGGAGTGAGGGCATTGAGAGCAATAGTAATGGTGTCTTTTTGTAGACACTAACGGAGACTAATTCCACCATGACTCGATGGCCAAAGCCTGTGGGGAAATTAATGGAGGTTTTGGAGGGGTTTTGGATAAACTCCCAAAATAAGTGCTGTGGTAAACACAGGCTTAAGAGATCTTATACATTTTGTTCTATGAGATCATTTTCATCAGCTAATGTCACTTTTTGTGAATTCTGAAGAATTTATGTAATAAAAACAGTCCCAAAGCACATGAAGTCTTCATAATTCATAAAGGTCATGTTGACTGACTGATGTTATCTCATAGAACAAAACGTGTGGCTCACTTGGTAGAGCAGGGCACTTGCAGTGCCAGGGTTGTAGGTTGGATTCCCGTGGGGGATCAGTATGAAACTGTATGCAGTGACTACTGTAAGTCGCTCTGGATAAGAGCATCTGCTAAAATGACTGAATCTCCTAAACCTATTTCAACCTCAGACCTTATTTTCTGCATTTATCCCAAAATCCCATTCTATCCCTTTTCATTTCCTCCATAGGAATGGCTGAACAAACTAGAGGTAGAAAATGCTAACTCATTTCAGTTTTTTGTGACTACAAGCTGGCGAGCTCTATTGCTGACCTCGATATGTAGTTGGCTCTCTGGATGACTGCCCTGAGAAGGGAGGGGTTAATGATGCTCTTTGTACTGGCTTGGAAACTATCTTATAACCAAAGCTGGCTGACACTCTTCTGAATGGGGTAATAATGATGCATTACCTTTACTACAGCTATAGGCTGTGATTGATTGCCTTATGAATATTCATGATCGCTGATAGACATGGCAGCTCTGCTTCTAGCTCCTAAGCAACTTTGCAGTATTTAGTTTTTTTGGTGTTATTTCTTACATTATTAGCCCAAAACGTTGTTTTTTGGTGTTATTTCTTACATTATTAGCCCCCCCAAAAAAATTTGCGTTCATATTTATTTATTTCTTAATTCCATTCTTTTACTTTTCGATTTGTGTTTTCTTATATAATACTGCACTATTGGAGCTAGGAACACAAGCATTTCTAGAAAAAGACAGGTGCAAGGGGAAAAACGCTGATAGGCTTGACGAACAAAACGAACTGGTAACAGACAAACATAGAACACAGGTATAAATACACTGGGGATAATGGAGAAGATGGGCGACATCTGGAGGGGGTTGGAGACGAGCACAAATACAGGTAAAACAGATCAGGGTGTGACACTTTCACTACATCCGCAATAACTACTTGTGCGTGTCTGTGACATTCCTGTCCTCCCCACTTACCATGTCATTAACAAAGTTACTCCCAGCACCCAGTGAGTCCTAGCTTTACTTCTCTCTACAGGTCTGTCACCTAATACTCAGCATTAATACATACACAATGCATAGTGTAGGTTATGTCAAGAGTAATGAGTGTTTGCTCATGTAAAGAGACTCTGAGTCTGAACAGAGTGTAGTGCGGTTCTAATTTTCTCTCAGCCTCAGCTAATTGTCTCCTATCGTTTCTTCTCTCTCTCTCTCATTCTCTCTCCATCCACCCCTTTATCTATCTCTCTAGGAGCTGCCTTGTGAAGGCTGGGACTGGGACGAGCTACACAGATGGGAAAGACAGGAGAAGAGGCAGGGGCAGACGGCAGCATGGCATCTATCGCTGACTACTACGCAGGCAAAAATGTGCTGATCACTGGCGCCACGGGCTTCATGGGCAAGGTGCTGGTGGAGAAACTGCTGCGGTCCTGTCCAGAGGTCCGAACCCTCTACATCCTGGTCAGGCCCAAGGCTGGACAGTCCATGCAGGAACGGGTCAGCGACATGATGAAGTGCAAGGTGAGGGGCACTACTAGGCTGTAGTACACTAGGCTGTAGTACACTATACCAGGGGGTGAATCTAGTCTAAAGAAGTTCCTTCTCATGATGTCATCCTATTGATCTGCACTGATCTGAAGTGAAGGCAAACTGTATAATTAATCTGTTTTCTGTTGGCTTTGTGCCACATGCAGGTTGATTGGCTTCGGTGTTTTGTTGTCTTGCAGCTTTGTGTTTATTGAAACATTGCATGAATGAATAGAATATAAAATGGTTTTATGGCTGTTGCCAGTGAAGTTCAAATGGACTAAGCTCATCCAAACCATACGAGCCTACTCACCTACAGAGAGATAAAGGGGCGAGAGAGAAAGGAAGAGAAAGAAAGAGGGAAGGAGAGAGGGATGGGAAAAGACTGTGTTGGGCTTAATGAGCTCTGATAGATTGAGACTGGGTGAGTATTGACGTGTTCACAAATGCACGCTGAAGCATCGGGGCTCTGTTTTACTATCTGCTGCTACTGATGTTGTTATTGCACTCTAACTGAAAACACACACACACAGATAATTAACTGTCAACAATGGAGGCACCAGTTAATGGTGTCTTAATTAACTCTCTGTCTACAATGGAGGCAACAGTTAATGGTTCAGAGAGAGAGAGACAGAGAGAGAGACAGAGAGAGAGACAGAGAGAGAGACAGAGAGAGAGACAGAGAGAGAGACAGAGAGAGAGAGACAGAGAGAGAGACAGTGAGAGAGAGAGAGAGAGAGAGACAGAGAGAGAGACGAGAGAGAGAGAGAGAGAGAGACAGAGAGAGAGAGAGAGAGAGAGAGAGACAGAGAGAGAGACAGAGAGACAGAGAGAGAGAGATTGTACCTGCTGTGATTTCTGAATTCAAACGCCCAGAATGTGTCTTCACACACCAGAGATAGGATAACAACTTGGTGTTCATCAAACACAGTAGTCTGTTTGTGCAGATGACAACACTAGCCGGCCAAACAAGACAGTGAGGGACGAGAGGATAAAGAAACAGACTGGCTGCCATATCTAGCCTAATCAAACCAGACCATTCAAAGGAATGTGTTTAACTACGGCTGTATAAAGCATTTCCCTCCGATTGTTATTCATGTCACTGTTGCAGTCTGCATCGTCTCTCGTGACCGTCTTAACAACAGAGCGCACTTGAGATTCTGGGTGCCGAGTTTGCGGTCTCTGTATTATCCGTCTTAGAGGTTTTTCTTTACAAACGAGGATTCTATAGGATGAATGCTCTCGGCCCGTTCCAGCCGCCTTTCATGCCGTATGGCCTTATGGATATCGAATGTCACTCAGAACACTTGTTGCCAGGTAACAGCCAAACCGAGCGTCTCTGTGGGCTTCGTTAAGGCAAAGGTGCCGTGACCTGGAAAAGGACATCCAGATAGACATCTGATTGATTTGACTCTCTCCTGATATGCCTTGACCATTAAAGAATAGGCCTAGTAATTAGCTGTTGTCTGGTTAGTTGAGTTCTGTGAATTGCAGGGCATTGAATGTAATGTAACGTGTGATAGATATGCATAAGGGGTAAGGGTGCCTTATAGTTGAGGCTTTTTTGCATGCCTTCTCCCACTAATAGGCTGCTATTCTCTTATATTCTAGACATAGAATAACCTTATTTAGAGCTGAAACAGAGCTTTAGCCCAGCGTGTTCTTGTCAGAGTGCAGATCTGTGTGGGAGAGGTGGGGGATGCTGGAATGCTAGAGGGGCAAGAATGGGAATCTGCTGGAATTCTGCTGACTGGGCTTGGGTCTGAGTGGGTGATGACCTGGCCAATATGTTCTGTATTGAGAATTGGTCAGTGGAAGAGGAGTGGTTTTTAGTTTGGTGGGATGTGGTTGGTGGAACCTAAATGGTTCCATGTAAAACATGGAGGGATGCTGTGTGTGTGTGTGTGTGTGTGTGTGTGTGTGTGTGTGTGTGTGTGTGTGTGTGTGTGTGTGTGTGTGTGTGTGTGTGTGTGTGTGTGTGTGTGTGTGTGTGTGTGTGTGTGTGTGTGTGTGTGTTCGTGTGTGTGTGTGTTCGTGTGTTCGTACCTTATCATCTGGATCTCACCAAGGGAGGGCCAGAACTGAACAGCTGCCCTGGTGTACCGCATCCCAGACCTGCCCACCTTCTGTTCTCCTGTTTATTAACATCCATACCTCAGCTATTACCGCACCTCTCTTATCAAACAGTCTAGTGGATGTTGAAATGTAACCGATTGTTGGCTCTCCATATTTGTTCAAACTTGTACTCGGTTATCAGAGGGGAGGAGGAGGTCATGGAGGGTGTTGAACCAGGCCTCTACTGAACAACCGTTGTGTTGTTCTTGTTTTGGTAAAGAACAGTCATCTCTCTCTTTGTCCTCCTCTTGTCTTACTCTGAATGAAGGGTACATTGTGTGACTGACGGAGCAGCAGGGAAGCAAGGGTGTGGTGATATACTGTGTCTTCTGCCCTTGAGCAAGGCAGTTAAGCCACACAAGAACTGTTCTTGTGCGCTGATGACGTGGATTAAATCAGCCCTCCGTACCTCTCTGATTCAGAGGGGTTGGGTTAAATGCAGAAGACACATTTCGGGTTGAATGCATTCAGTTGTGCAACTGACTAGGTATCCACGTCCCCATTCCTGTGTGTGTGTGTGTGTGTGTGTGTGTGTGTGTGTGTGTGTGTGTGTGTGTGTGTGTGTGTGTGTGTGTGTGTGTGTGTGTGTGTGTGTGTGTGTGTGTGTGTGTGTGTGTGTGTGTGTGTGTGTGTGTGTGTGTGTGTGTGTGTGTGTGTGTGTGTGTGAGAGATAAATTACATTTTGCCTTTCATTTTGTCTCCCTGACCGACCCTGATCACTGTGTCACACACACGTTTAGGGCAGGGTGGCTATCAAACTCCACCTATAGCTGTATAACATATCCCTGTCTCTGACTCTTTGTCTTTCTCTCGCTCTCTCTCTCTCTCTCTTTATCTCTGTCTCTCTCTGTCTTTCTCTCTCTCTCTCTCTCTTATCTCTCTCTGTCTTTCTCTCTCGCTCTCTCTCTCTCGCTCTCTCTTTATCTGTCTCTCTGTCTTTCTCTTTCTGTCTCTCTCTGTCGCTCTCTCTCTCTCTCTTTCTCTCTCTGTCGCTCTCTCAATTCAATTCAAATCAAGGGGCTTTATTGGCATGGGAAACATGTGTTAACATTGCCAAAGCAAGTGAGGTAGATAATATACAAAAGTGAAATAAACAATAAAGATTAACAGTAAGCATTACACATACAGAAGTTTCAAATGGTTAAAGTACACAAGGGAAAATAAATAAGCATAAATATGGGTTGTATTTACAATGCTGTTTGTTCTTCACTGGTTGCCCTTTTCTTGTGGCAACAGGTCACACATCTTGCTGCTGTGATGGCACACTGTGGTAATTCACCCAGTAGATATGGGAGTTTATCAAAATTGGATTTGTTTTCGAATTCTTTGCGGACCTGTGTAATCTGAGGGAAATATGTCTCGCTAATATGGTCATACATTGGGCAGGAGGTTAGGAAGTGCAGCTCAGTTTCCACCTCATTTTGTGGGCAGTGAGCACATAGCCATGTCTGCCTACGGCGGCCTTTCTCTCTCTGTTTCTCTCTCTGTTTCTCTCTCTGTCTCTCTCTCTGTGTGTGTGTATATATATATATATATATATATACACACACACACACACACACACACACACACACACACACACACATGACCGCAGCCAGTTGGATGTATATTTCTTAGGAAAAGCCTGTGGTTGTAGTGTGGGCTATGTGCTTTTCCTGTTTTAATCTCATCCCGCAGTGCCAGCCAGGTCTGTCTGTTGGGACATGCCTGGAGCTACGTGCCGTCTAATTGTTTTTGGCACTGAGCAAATTTCAGTTCTGCTGAGAGCAAACTTGAATGTTGTGAAAATTCTGTGCAACTTCCAGCACGTATTTACTGTGAACACTGAGGCTGTACCCACTTTAAGTAGGCTACTGGCCAAGTAGGCTCCTGTGGCAATTTGATCATAATGCAGGCCTACCAGAGTGGCCTACCTTCAAAAACAATGGAGAAAAAGCATCCCATAATTATTTTACCTCCTTTTTCTCCCCAATTTCATGGTATCCAATTATTAGTAGTTACTGTCTTGTCTCATCGCTACAACTCCCGTACGGGCTCGGGAGAGACGAAGGTCAAGAGCCATGCTTCCTCCGAAACACAACCCAACCAAGCAGGACTGATTCTTAACACAGCGCGCATCCAACCAGGAAGCCAGACGCACCAATGTGTCAGAGGAAACACCTTTACACCTAGCGACCTGGTCAGCGTGCACTGCGCCCGGCCCGCCACAGGAGTCGCTAGTGCACAATGAGACAAGGATATCCCTACCAGCCAAACCCTCCCTAACCCAGAACACGCTAGGCCAGTTGTGCTTCGCACCATGTACTTCCCGGGCGCGGCCTGCTGCGTCAGAGTCTGGGCTCAAACCCAGAGTCTCTGGTGGCACAGCTTGCACTGCGATGCAGTGCCTTAGACCACTGTGCCACCTGGGAGGCCTTCCAATAACTTTTTAACATGGAAATAGCTGTTCTATCATTCACCCTACAGTAGCAGCCAATGTGTGGTGTTCAGTGTAGGCCTACATTCCATTAAACGTTTGATAAAAATGTGCAGGGGTTGATATTAAACTGGTCTCCCGAGTGGCGCAATGGTCTAAGACACTGCAACTCAGTACAAGAGGTGTCACTCCAGTACCTGGTTTGAATCCAGGCTGCATCATATCCGGCTGTGATTGGGAGTCCAATAGGGTGGGGCACAGTTGGCCCAGTGATCTGGGTTTGGCTGGGGTAGATTGTAAATAAGAATTTGTTCTTAACTGACTTGCCTCGTTAAATAAAGGTTAAATATTGTTATTTTTTAAAACTGTTTATCCACTTGTCCTTCAAGCCGTGACTGAAAATGTTGGTGTGTTGTTTGATGCAAGAAACCTTTTTACAAAATAAAATGCATTCTTTTTCCCATACCATTATTACAGAGAATCAGACAAATGATGCTACCCTCTGCCTATTGGCTACTTAGCTTATTCAAGCCTGTCTCAAAATACAACATTGATGTTGCAGTGACCGTCACGTGTCATGAAGGCAGTCAAATTCCAAGTGACCGTTTAGTCATGGTAATTAGGCTTCTCCAAGCTCTGATGCTGATGATGGTCATTAGTAGCCTACCAAACTCGCTAACTGCCTGGTACTCAGCAGTCAATTGTCCCTCTAATCACTCTGACATCAATGCAAATGTATATTACAAAACGAATCAAACACTTCATAAGAGCCCATGAGCTCATGTAGTGCAACATTTATATAGGCTATGCAATTGCATGAGAAAATAGTGATGGCTTCTATTATAAAGGGGAGGCACCCATCAGCTATTTATAGGCTAGGCCTACTTTATTTATTTCTCAACATTCCTAATATTAAGCAAATATTAAGCACATTACTTATCTTTACAACAGGAGTATAGCCTACCTGGCTGGCATGAAAATGAACCACAGGAAAAGCGTCCTCCATTCGCTATTTAAGTGCAGAGATGACATGTATTTTTCCCCTACCACTGTTTGCATGATAATGGTCCATTCTAAATCAAAACAAATTTCACACATATATTATTTAGTATACAGTTGAAGTCGGAAGTTTACATACACCTTAGCCAAATACATTTAAACTCAGTTTTTCACAATTCCTGACATCTAATCCTAGTAAAAATTCCCTGTCTTAGGTCAGTTAGGATCACCACTTTATTTTAAGAATGTGAAATGTCAGAATAATAGTAGAGAGAATTATTTATTTCAAATTGTATTTCTTTCATCACATTCCCAGTGGGTCAGAAAATTACAAACACTCAATTAGTATTTGGTAGCATTGCCTTTAAATGGTTTGTGCTTCTACACTTGCAGGTGCTTCTACACCTGCATTGCTTGCTGTTTGGGATTTTATTCTAGGTTTCTGTACAGCACTTTGAGATATCAGCTTATGTACCAAGGGCTATATAAATACATTTGATTTGATTTGATTTAACTTGGGTCAAATGTTTCGGGTAGACTTCCACAAGCTTCCCATAATAAGTTGGTTGAATTTTGGCCCATTCCTCCTCACAGAGCTGGTGTAAGTGAGTCAGGTTTGAAGGCCTCCTTGCTCACACACACTTTTTCAGTTCTGCCCACAAATTTTCTATAGGGTTGAGGTCAGGGCTTTGTGATGACCACTCCAATACCTTGACTTTGTTGTCCTTAAGCCATTTTGCCACAACTTTGGAAGTATGCTTGGGGTCATTGTCCATTTGGAAGACCCATTTGCATCCAAGGTTTAACTTCCTGACTGATGTCTTGAGATGTTGCTTCAATATATCCACATAATTGTCCTACCTCATGATGCCATCTATTTTGTGATGTGCACCAGTCCCTCCTGCAGCAAAGCACCCCCACAACACGATGCTGCCACCCCCGTGCTTCACGGTTGGGATGGTGTTCTTCGGCTTGCAAGCATCCCCCTTTTTCCACCAAACATAACGATGGTCATTATGGCCAAACAGTTTTAATTTTGTTTCATCAGACCAGAGGACATTTCTCCAAAAAGTACCATCTTTGTCCCCATCTGCTGTTGCAAACCGTAGTCTGGCTTTTTTATGGTGGTTTTGGAGCAGTGGCTTATTCTTTGCTGAGCGGCCTTTCAGGTTATGTTGATAAAGGACTCGTTTTACTGTGGATATAGACACTTTTGTACCTGTTTCCTCCAGCATCTTCACAAGGTCCTTTGCTGTTGTTCTGGGATTGATTTGCACTTCTCGCACCAAAGTACGTTCATCTCTAGGAGACAGAACACGTCTCCTTCCTGAGCGGTATTATGGCTGCGTGGTCCCATGGTGTTTATACTTGCAAACTATTGTTTGTACAGATGAACGTGGTACCTTCAGGCATTTGGAAATTGCTCCCAAGGATGAACCAGACTTGTGGAGGTCTACAATGTTTTTTCTGAGGTCTTGGCTGATTTATTTTGATTTGCCCATGATGTTAAGCAAAGAGGCACTGAGTTTGAAGGTAGACCTTGAAATACATCCACAGGTACACCTCCAATTGACTCAAATGATGTCAATTAGCCTATCAGAAGCTTCCAAAGCCATGACATCATTTTCTGGAATTTTCCAAGCTGTTTAAAGGCACAGTCAATTTAGTGTATGTAAACTTCTGACCCACTGGAATTGTGATACAGTGACTTATAAGTGAAATAATCTGTCTGTATACAATTGTTGGAAAATCTACTTGTATCATGCACAAAGTAGATGTCCTAACCGACTTGCCAAAACTATAGTTTGTTAACAAAGGAATTTGTGGAGTGGTTAAAAAACAGGTTTTAATGACACCCTGACCTTTAGAGATCCTTTTAATTCTCTATTTGGTTAGATCAGGGTGTGACTAGGGTGGGCAATCTATGTTTTCTATTTCTTTGTTGGTCTGGTATGGTTCCCAATCAGAGGCAGCTGTCTATCATTGTCTCTGATTGGGGATCATATTTAGGCAGCCTTTTCCCACCTGTTGTTTGTGGGATCTTGTTTTTGTGTAGCTTGCCTGTGAGCAGCCCAGGACGTCACGTTTTGTTTTCTTCTGTATTGTTTTTGGTGAGTTTCATAATTATTAAACATGTGGAACTCTAAGTACGCTGCACCTTGGTCCATTCAGAAAAAACGTGATAGTATGTAATCTTCCCGACTTCAACTGTATGTAAAGATTAAATCAAGAATAGTCTGATGGGTGCAATATTAGTCTGTCACTTGTGAATTATATATTATCATTTGTATATGATGCCCAGCATAAGAAACAATGCCTTTTTTAAATGACTTTTTGGAATCATAGTCGCACACCCCATGTAGCCTAGCCTATAGGCATATTTGTTTTAATAAGGATTGTATCACAATTAAAGTGGCCAAATAACTTCTTAAAATGAAGCACATTAATCCGCTTTACAACGGGTGTGGAGTTTAACTGGCATACATAATGTGTGCAGCGTGTGAGTTTCAAGTTTGGGGAAGATAATTTTCACCATAAAAATGCACCTTTATAGTATTAGCATTACCTGCATATCATATTTGTGGTCACTTTTGATAATGCTGTTTTCCCATTAGCGTTTGTAGCCTACTGCCGTGTGAGTATTGCTGTGCTTATAATGTGAAAAAATAGCCTAATAGTTTATCAACATTTTAAGCTAAACGTTCTGATCTGTTGCGTCAGCCTCATTGCGTAAAAAACATGTTTTTGATGCTAGTGGTTGTATTAATTTGGGATCAATTGTATTCTTCATTCTATAAAATAATGCCACGAAATTCTAAGCAAATCATGTCAGCTAAATAAACTAGTGTAGCCCACAGCCATATGGCATAGCCAGATCAGTATCTAACATAAGGACAACTCAGAGTATTGTATTCTGTTATTCTAAAATAGACTACATCTTCTTCATATCATGTTTCTTTAGACCTGTCTAAAGTAAATAATGGATTTATTGTGAAGGTGTAGGCTATATTACATTTATTAGACTTTTTCAAATGTAGATGTTCCAAAGGTCTGCATCCGTGTCTTGTAGGCTGTGTGTGGAAGCCAGGAGATGGTAAATGTGTTTGTTCATGAACGGTCAATTACTGTGAGACTGACAGTTATTTTCTTGACAATCACTGGCTGACAAAATTCCATGTCCGCCACAGCCCTACTTGGGGATCGACCAGTCGATTGCGATTGTTGAGTGCTTCTCTCTGTGGGCTATATTTGTTTCTGGGGGAGCTGCGTGACCGTGAACGCTCGCAGCTTAGAGGGAACATTGGCCTGGAGTTTAGTCTCTACGGAGGGAGGGCAGGGCCAGATCAGAATGACAGCCAGGACAGACTACCTAGCCAGTCATCTAAAGGTTATTGTACTACCACATCCATACCCCATAAGGTCCAGGAGTTTTCCTGGTCAGGTTCTGTGGTCAGGGAAAACTAGACGTAGAGGAAAACTGGCCAATGATGACTTAATAATCCCTTTGCTCCTTTAAAGTGCCCCGGCCATTTACACATTTGAATTATTTCTATGATATGACGAACAATTGAGTTGTAAAAATATAAGCAAGGCATGTTGGCCAGGCAATGTAAAATCCACAAAGTTTACAAGCTTGGCATTCAGCCTATATTAAGGTTTCCATATTAGGCAACTACTCCACCTAGATATTTAACACACTTTTACAGAAACCTACAATGACAATTAGTATTTTAGGGCACTCTATAACTGAAATAGCCTAAAGCTTTCCTGCCTGACTGAATTCAATGTCAGTCATTTTATCCCCAGATGGCTTTCTATATACGGTAGCAATTGAGCTTGGGGACGAGGTCACATGTTGTCCAGTAGAAACAAAACCTCTGTTTAGATTAAGGCTGCAACTACGTCCATAATGTATTTAGAAATGTCTGCCTTTGTGGACCCCTCTGTTTCAGTGCTCTGTGGTAAACCAGTGGTGACAGTGGCTGGTACTATAATCCACTCTGGTATTGCGTCCTTGCATTTTGGGTGCCCCTGGGATGGATGGGCCGGCTGGTGTGGACCAAGTACCTCTGGGGAGCATCCAGGGTAACACTTGTTGGCTGGCTGTGTTTACAAGGCTAGTCTACACACTGCAGACCTGCTCTAGTATGAGAGTTTCAAGAGTCACCCACAGTGAAGGAGGGAAGGCCCTCAACTCCCGAGCTCATTAAGGGTACTGCGGATAAATGTGTGTATGTGTGTGTGTGTGTGTGTGCTCGCATGCATGTGCGTGTGCTCGTGGATATGCATGGGTCCCCCACGAATACATTGCATTATCGATTTCCTATTTTCTGCGACTCATATTCAGGCCTGATTGCTTTCTTCCCTAACAGGGAGCTTGGTGTTTCCACTTGTTCCTGCCCTACTTATAACCTTGTAACTGTCTCCCTGCATTGATAAAGGCCAACTCTCACTGTGGGTAATCACCTTTAACACGGGCAGGGCATAACTGTTGGAGGGTTATGGCTGTAAAACGGGTCCATGACTAGCACTGCTGCTCCCATCTGGCCTGGTGTTATTGAACTAGGTCCAATGACTGCATCCTATAGTATGGTGTGTTGTTTACTGCGTGGAATTACATTTCAATACATAAAAGTATATTACAAGGCCCTGTAAAGCTCTGTTTAAATGGTGGATATAACAGTTCAGAGAACACTCGCCCACACAGGGTTATACCATTACACACAGGACCCGCCCAGAGACCCGCCCAGAGACCGGGAGTTTGACAGAGAGGCCTAGGCTGCCAGCTTGGCATGGTGCCAGTCATTTCATGCAGCTACACATCTGGGGCTGGTTGGCATGTGGCACGAGGGGCAGCGAGGCTGGCGGCAGGCACTCCACACACCCATGACTCCCTTCAGAGAGAGAGAGAGAGAGAGCGAGAGAATGTTTCGCGTCTAATTAGGCCACAAATGAACTTGGTTTGTGAAACAAATTAGTACATTGAACAGTGCCAGGAGAGCCATCAGGGTAGGGAAGACATGCATTTAGCACATGCTCAGTGGTGTCCCTAATGGGGACCACAGCAACACACACTGATGTCCCCATAGGGATAAAGAGTCTGCCAAGCGCCTTGCCCTTTCCACATCTAGATAGTTGTTTGTGTATTAGACAAGGCATTTAGCTGATCCAATGTGATGGTCTTTCTGCATGACTGATGACCTTTTTGTGTGACCGCATGTTGAGGTCAAAAAGTAGCGATGCTAGAACGGTGCCTTGGTGCACACCAAATCACGTCTCCAACTCTAACAGACGCCCTACATGAATGACCTGGAGGCAGTAGACAGAGCCCTGAGGTCATCTCTTCAGACCTGCACGGCCATTGGTCACCTACTGCTCTCCAGTCTTGGACTTGTGGTTGACGGATGGAGCTTAACAGCGAGAGGAAAAGAGAGTTTCGCTGTGAAATATGAAAGTATGGAATGCTTGGGGGTCAGCGTTGACTGTGTGTGTGTGTGTGTGTGTGTGTGCGCCTACGTGCATGCTATTGATCTAGCCTGGGATGAGAGAGCTACGTTTTCATTTCCTCTAAAGAAGTCAGAGGTTCTGAGAAGCACCAGGTTTTGATGTCAGGATAAGAGCCTGTTCTCTATAACACAGAGGATATCGTGTTCATCAAGATTACCCAGCCTCACCGTGTTCCTCTCTTTGATAAACTGTGAATGGAAACTGATTGAAACACACATCGTCACCAGACTGAATCAAACCACCATAAGGTTTCCTTTAAGGAATAAGTGACTCAGGTGAAGGAGGATGGTTTGGATGCCAGTAGAATGCTGATTCTGTTACATGGAAACATGGAAGCACCTCTAGTATTTTTTTGTTGAAGTGTGTGTGTTTTTCTCGCCATGATGCAGTGTGTCTCGGTGCTCGTTGGAGCGTGGGGGTGCTGTCAGCTTGGTTTCCTCTGTAATCGATGGATTGAGGACAGCAGCGCTCCGACCCGAGTTCCGGGATTCCGCTCGGCCGAACACCCCTCTGGACCAGGGCCGGCCGCCGGGGGCCACAAGAAACGCTCCTCAGAGGGGCCACAACCCTCTCCACATCCCTCTGTCACCTTCCCTAACCCCTAGGGGTTACAATGGTACGACCACTGAGGAGAAGTAGCAGTTAACCTGAGCATTAAGTTTGCTTGATCATTAAAGCATGGAGTTAGGTCTGTCCCTGCCGGTGGTTTCCAGTGACCACATGGATTCGTATTTCTCATTACAAAGTAGTCCTGAGTTCCATTTAGTTTGTTCTAGAGGGATAATGGAATTTGCCATGGCTCGCCATGAGGTCACTGTCTCAGAAGTGGAATGTCATGCCATCGGTATGCCGACTGCCGAGCGCATATTCTAACATTGCTGTCTGTCACCGTAAAGTAAACTGTACTGTCCTGTTGGTATTGATCCTCTTGTATTGAGTCGAGCACAGCGTTAGATAGCCTCCAGCTGGGACTGGATGATCAGCAATGCTCTGTCTTCCGCCTCTGTTTGCTTTTATGAATTATGCCCTGGTCTGCATCGCTGAAAAATCCCCCGGGTCTTTGAGGAGCCGTGGTACGTACGGGAACTGGATGACGTCCAAGAGAGCTGGCGCTCTCTCCCAGGGGAATCGTTCCTGGAAGTCCACTCCAATGTTTCCCCCCCAAGAGTCAACCACAGAGAATATAAAGACTAAACAGAGATAATAAACTGAGACAGACACATAGAAATGGCTTAAGGCCATGATATGTCTTCAAATAGCTCCATTCCCTATATTATAGTGCTCTACCTTTGTACTGTAGACTTATCTGGACTTTGAGCTATTGTAGATTTCCGGCTTTGTGATCAGCTGAGAGGGGGCCAAACGCAGAGCAGACCCAATTACCCAGCATCCATCCACCCAGCCTGGCTGAAACACTAACAGCTGTTCGACCAGGAGTGGGGAAGAAGCCAGGGATATCTTTGGTGTGTACTGTGTTTAATCTGAGCACTTACCAGCCGGCTACCTGCAGAGACAGCCTATTTGGCCTACATGGCTGTGTGTGCGCGTGTGTGTGTGTGGGTGGGTGCGTGTGTGGGTGGCTGTACGTGTGCGTACTTACATGTGTCTATGTTCATTTGTGTGTCTTACCCCGTGTGCATTTATGTGCCAATCCTGAGCTGTACATGTGATTGCTTCAGCCACCAGGGACCCTGTACTTGAAGCAGGACAGATGCCCACTCTGCATCACTCCAGAGCTGCAGCCAGTCTTCTATGTCATGATTCTATTTCACGCCTGTGAAGTTGTGGCTCACCTGGCATAGAGACACCCAGTCAGCTCCCTTCCACTCCCCATCACATCCAACCACAGCCCACCATGCATGAGCAATACAATCGCAATATGCTGCTGTATACAAGCCTCCCTAGGGACAACAGCACACACAAAACACTCTACATCCTTCCCTTTCTGTCATTCACATTGTAACTTTTATTCCCTTCCCTCTCTTTATCTCGCTCTAGCTACTCTCTCTTTCCATGCCATATCTTTGCTCCAGGGGACCTCTCTCTCTCTCCCTCTCTGACATCTCTCTCTGACATCTCTCTCTCTCTCTCTTTGCCTGACATCTCTAAAGGGACTGTGAATGAGTGGCTATATTTACAGGATGGTCAGTGAAGCTGTTTTAACATGGCAGCTTGGGTTGCTAGCTGAAAGGAAGGGGCCATTAGTGTTGGGATTCTGTTGTTGGATTCAGGGTAAACTTTGAACATTGAGAAATTAAAGACATGATAGATCAGACTCCTAGTATATAAAAGAGTGAGAAGTGAATGGTTCTCTATAGTAAGACAACTAAGCTTGGAATGTGCTGAGTGCAGGGAAAACGATTGCATGTGACAGTACTGATAAGGGGAGAACCTGTTGAAGGCTCATATCACTTAGTTCCCTGCTTAGCAAGAAGGATGCAATGTTTAGAGATAAAGATGAGACTCCACCCAAAGTGGGGTATGAATACCACCACGGGGGAAGTCATGTCCTTTGTCTGAATACAGATGTGTCGACCCTTTGGGAAGAATTAAACTTGGTTAAAGCTTCTCTAGTGTCTGAGATATTTACTCTGAAAATTAGAACCTAACATTGGGAAAGTCCACAAACGCCACTGTTGAAGTGGGAGGAGAGTCTGAAGATTAACGACCCCAAGGCCAAGCGGGAGGAGAGTCTGGAGATTTACGACCCCTAGGCCAAGCGGGAGGAGAGTCTGGAGATTGACGACCCCTAGGCCAAGCGGGAGGAGAGTCTGGGCATTTCTTCACATATAGACTCACCTGGAGCAGGTTAGCATATGATCAGAGAGTACTCACCGACACAGGGTTATACCCTTACACACAGGCCCAGAGATCCACCCAGAGAGCGGGAGTTTGACAGAGAGACCTAGGCTGCCAGCTTTGCACAGTGCCAGTCATTTCATGCCGCTCCTCATCTGGAGCTGGTTGGTATGTGGCACGAGAGGCAGCGAGGCTGGCAGCCCTACATAGTCAGTCAGAATAACAGATATCTAATAGATAACTCTGTTGAATAGATAATCCCTGTTAAATGGATGCTGTGTTCGAGCCCAGTCATCCCAGCAGTGACCCATCCCTCTTGGCTTTGTGTCTGAGGATACAGAGAGATTAGCTCCTCTGTCTCAGCCCTGACGGCCATGCTGAGCTGTTACTGTGGGAAGATGCGAGCACACATCTACACTCTGTCTCTCACACACATTGAAACTCATGCACACACACAGACACACAGAGAGAGTGTGAGAGAGAGAGAGAGAGAGAGAGAGAGAGAGAGACAGAGAGACACACACACAGTAACACACAGTCAGATGGTTTGTGCCAGAGGGGAGATCAGTGGTAGGCTGGCACTGGGAGACTGCCTCAGTCTCTCACAAAAGAACACCCATATCCCACAATGCCATTCTCTCCTCATCTCTGAACAAAGGCCATGCACAGGCCCACAATCTCTGACCTCACTTACCCCTCTGACCTTAATGCACTCACTATTTCTTCTCTCTCCCTCTCACTTCCTCTCTCTTCCTCTCTCTTCATCTCCCTCCCTCTCTTCCTCCATCTCTCTTCCTCGCTCTTCCTCCATCTCTCTTCCTCTCTTTCTTTCTTTCTCTCCCTCACTCTAGTAGTCTCTCTCCCTCATGATGTACAGTGTCTAGTCCCTCTCTCTATCCTCTCTTCAGTGTAGTCTCTCTCTCACTATCTCTTCCTCTTTTTTCCTATCCCTCTATTGTCTTGAATTATGTTTTTTTACTACAAGGCTGACAGGTTACATTAATTCTGATAAGTTAGTAGTGTGGGTGTTATACATGATGTACAGTGTAGTAGTAGTGTGGGTGTTATAAATGATGTACAGTGTAGTAGTAGTGTGGGTGTTATAAATGATGTACAGTGTAGTAGTAGTGTGGGTGTTATAAATGATGTACAGTGTAGTAGTAGTGTGGGTGTTATACATGATGTACAGTGTAGTAGTAGTGTTGGTACTATACATGATGTACAGTGTAGTAGTAGCGTTGGTACTATACATGATGTGTAGTAGTAGTGTTGGTACTATACATGATGTGTAGTAGTAGTGTTGGTACTATACATGATGTGTAGTAGTAGTGTTGGTACTATACATGATGTACAGTGTAGTAGTAGTGTTGGTACTATACATGATGTGTAGTAGTAGTGTTGGTACTATACATGATGTGTAGTAGTAGTGTTGGTACTATACATGATGTGTAGTAGTAGTGTTGGTACTATACATGATGTGTAGTAGTAGTGTTGGTACTATACATGATGTGTAGTAGTAGTGTTGGTACTATACATGATGTGTAGTAGTAGCGTTGGTGCTATACATGATGTGTAGTAGTAGCGTTGGTGCTATACATGATGTGTATACATGATACTATACATGATGTGTAGTAGTAGTGTTGGTACTATACATGATGTGTAGTAGTAGTGTTGGTACTATACATGATGTGTAGTAGTAGTGTTGGTACTATACATGATGTACAGTGTAGTAGTAGTGTTGGTACTATACATGATGTACAGTGTAGTAGTAGTGTTGGTACTATACATGATGTGTAGTAGTAGTGTTGGTACTATACATGATGTGTAGTAGTAGTGTTGGTACTATACATGATGTGTAGTAGTAGTGTTGGTACTATACATGATGTGTAGTAGTAGTGTTGGTACTATACATGATGTGTAGTAGTAGTGTTGGTGCTATACATGAGTAGTGTTGGTACTATACATGATGTGTAGTAGTAGTGTTGGTACTATACATGATGTACAGTGTAGTAGTAGTGTTGGTACTATACATGATGTGTAGTAGTAGTGTTGGTACTATACATGATGTGTAGTAGTAGTGTTGGTACTATACATGATGTGTAGTAGTAGTGTTGGTACTATACATGATGTGTAGTAGTAGTGTTGGTACTATACATGATGTACAGTGTAGTAGTAGCGTTGGTACTATACATGATGTACAGTGTAGTAGTAGTGTTGGTACTATACATGATGCCGGTTACAGACGGGAGTGAAACTGATCCTTCTCTCTCCCTCCCTCTGTCTCACTCACTCAGCGTGCCCCATACCTTAAAGTGAGCCTTTTCCTAGCCACTATGAAAGGGTCTGTGCCACTTTATGCCACCTAGGTTTCATGCTTTTTGGACCCAGTACCCCTTCCCAGGCAGATGTGTTGCAGATCTGTAAAAGGCTGGTCTCTGTTTGATTTCTGTTGTTTTGCTGACTGGGTAAAAACTTCCTTGGAGCACTGTGTTACCTGGGTTGGTTGGTGGGTGTTTGTGCCAGTTTTGGTGCCCACCTTCAAGGGGGCTACACCAACAGATGGCCTAGAGGTTCACGGCCAGCTCTGACACAAGTAGAAAGCAGAATGGGGAGGACAATACATTGTGACCTCGGTGACTTTGGGCTTTTTCCACCAGTGTGAATGGGGTCAACAGAGTTCATCAGAGTTTGTGAGGATGTGAGGAAAAGTGCAGTCAACATGGACTCATTAGAGAGCCAGAAAAGAGACAGCGATAGAAAGAGAGATGGATGAAGATGGAGAGAGAGAACATGGATATGAACAGCTGTTGGAGGCATTACTCAACATCTGTCCTGCTCTTCACTTAGTGGTCTGCTTACCAGGGCAGCCGGTACTGCCACACACACACACACCACACACAGAGCCAATTTCATAACTCACACATGCTAATCCTAATCACTAGCAATCTGAAATGTCCAGTGCAGTTGTTTTATGCACTTCCTTTACCCAGAGCCAAATCTGAGGTGCACACTGGCCAGCTACTTGATTTATGTCTTGTCCATAAGAAACTTTATCTTCCCTTCTGTTTGTTGTGTTCTTATATTCAGCCCGAAAACACAGTTCCCTGCATTCAAGACTAAAACCTACAATTTGTTGATAATGGTTTTTGCATGGAGGATAAGGAGTGATATTATCTCCCTCCTTGGTGATAAGGTGGTTTCATTTCCTGTGTAGTGTTCCGTAGGGTGCACGCCCTGCCTCATCTGAGTCACAGCAACAGGGAACATGTTACACACACACACATACACGCAAACAGTGTGCTCTGGTACTGCAGCATGTGGTCTCCTATGAGCAACGCCACTGATACTAGGGCATTGTGGGAAAATCCAAATATTGACACCCGCTCAATCTGTGTTTAAATACGAGTCATTCATCAATTACATAGAGCAACATGACCCATATTGTTAATATTGAGGCTTGCAAATACTACTATGGTGCTATTGTTAGGTAAAAGCTGACATGGCTTTACACAGTAGCAGTTGTGCAGAGGAATAGCCTCCAGCCAAACATCAATGTGGACAGAATTGTTACAGACATCTATGCATACAGCGTCCTTTACATATTGACCTGGTTAAATCAATTGCTTGACATACGTTGATATGATCTTGATGCATCTATGTGTGCATTTCCTGCAGCTGTTTGACCGCGTGAGGGAGGACAACCCAGACTTCCACCAGAAGATAGTTCCTATCAGCAGTGAGTTGACACAGCCTGCCCTGGCCATCAGTCCTGAGGACGTAGAGAGACTGACCTCCTGCGTCAACATCATCTTCCACTGTGCTGCCACCATCCGCTTCGACGAACCCCTCAAGTGAGGACCACACCCCCTACACACTGACTCTTCCTCTATCACCTAGCTATCATGCTAACTCACCACTTTATCAACTCAACAAATCAAATCTGGATGATTGTGTATAAATGCATGGACATAGCTTGTGTCTGACACAGAGAGAGGTACAAAGACATAGAGATCCTATTAAATGACGTCAACACAGTAGACAGTCTGTAGTTGAGAGGTCAGCCCGTATAGGTAGCTAGCTAGCCAGGGTCGTGTGTATCTTGGTCACATGTTTTATTTTTGATGTTTTACTCAGTCTGGTTTATGGGGTCGAAGGGTTTTGCTTTGTCATTGTCCCGAGTACCAGGAAGTGCCCAGTGTGCGGGGACTTCCTACAGGAAGTGATGTTTGGTTGATAGTGTGGTCTATTTGTGTTCTGGTGTTGACCAATGGGAAAGCTGATACATCTAGAGTATGATGAGGATGTTGAGAAAGACAACAGAGATTCCCCAATAATATAGCTTTGTGTAGTGTCTATCAAGCAGCATTGTTGACCTAAAATGGTTAACAGGCAAACACTTACATCATTAAACATATTAAATCAAGATCCAAAACAATGTTGTTGAGCTAATAAAGACTTACAGTAACATTGAATTTATATGAAGGATTTTGAAACTATTTAAGTTTTCAATATTCCACGTGGTTTCATCATCTCACGTAGTAGACAGTGCATCGATGTTCCATGTGGTGAGAGAGAGACAGACAGAGAGATGTATCCAGGGAGTCTGCAGGTAGCTAGCTGTAGGGGGTAGAGAGATGTCTGCAGGTAGCTAGCTGTAGGGGGTAGAGAGATGTCTGCAGGTAGCTAGCTGTAGGGGGTAGAGAGATGTCTGCAGGTAGCTAGCTGTAGGGGGTAGAGAGATGTAGAGAGATGTATCCAGGGAGGTAGCTAGCTGTAGGGGGTAGAGAGATGTATCCAGGGAGTCTGCAGGTAGCTAGCTGTAGGGGGGATGAGGGAGTCTGCAGGTAGCTAGCTGTAGGGGTAGAGAGATGTATCCAGGGAGTCTGCAGGTAGCTAGCTGTAGGGGGTAGAGATGATAGTAGCTGTATCCAGGTCTGCAGGCTAGCTGTAGGGGGTAGAGAGATGTCTGCAGGTAGCTAGCTGTAGGGGGTAGAGAGATCCAGGGAGTCTGCAGGTAGCTCCAGGGAGCTGTAGGGTAGGGGTAGAGATGATGTCTGCAGGTAGCTAGCTGTAGGGGGTAGAGAGATGTCTGCAGGTAGCTAGCTGTAGGGGGTAGAGAGATGTCTGCAGGTAGCTAGCTGTAGGGGGTAGAGAGATGTCTGCAGGTAGCTAGCTGTAGGAGCCTACAGGGGGTAGGGGGTAGAGATGTCTCCAGGGAGTCTGCAGTAGATGTCTTAGCTGGGGGTAGATGTCTCCTACTCAGTGAGGAAGCAGGAATGAGGTCTTCAGAGGGATTATTAAAACATTAAAGAGCTCTGTGTCTATCTGTCTCAGCGTATTCTCACAAGTCTTCATCATACTGTTAAATACGCCTGTCTGGGTGTCTGTGTGGCTGCTGGGAACAGATCCCGTTGAGTAGGACAGACAGGACAGCCTTAAGGGATGAGATGCAGTCAGAGAGGTGAAAGGAGGTGTGGGGAGGCGGGACACTAGCCATGACTGACAGCTCAGTTAGGGAAAAGCTGTGAGATTGTTCTCTGAACAGCATCATAGCTCTCTTCTCTCACTCTGTCTTTGTCTTTTCACCCCTACCTCTCCATCCCTTCCTCTGTATTTATCTCTCTCTCTCACGTTCTCTTGTCTGTCACACATTGTTGTCAAATCAAATCAAATTTGATTTGTCACCTACACATGGTTAGCAGATGTTAATGCGAGTGTAGCGAAATGCTTGTGCTTCTAGTTCCGACCATGCAGTAATATCTAACGAGTAATCTAACCTAACAATTTCACAACTACCTTATACACACAAGTGTAAAATAATGAATAAGAATATGTACATAAAAAATATATGAATGAGCGATGGCCGAACGTCATAGGCAAGATGCAGTAGATGGTATAGAGTCCAGTATATACATATGAGATGAGTAGTGTAGGGTATGAAAACATATAAAGTAGCATTGTTTAAAGTGGCTAGTGATACATTTATTACATCAATTTTTTCATTATTAAAGTGGCTAGAGATGAGTCACTATGTTGGCAGCAGCCACTCAATGTTAGTGATGGCTGTTTAACAGTCTGATGGCCTTGAGATAGAAGCTGTTTTTCAGTCTCTCGGTCCCTGCATTGATGCACCTGTACTGACCTCGCCTTCCGGATGATGGCGGGGTGAACAGGCAGTGGCTCAGGTGGTTGTTGTCCTTGGCCTTCCTGTGACATTGGGTTGTGTAGGTGTCCTGAAGGGCAGGTAGTTTGCCCCCGGTGATGCGTTGTGCAGACCTCACTACCCTCTGGAGAGCCTTACGGTTGTGGGTGGAGCAGTTGCCGTACCAGGCGGTGATACAGCCCGACAGGATGCTCTCGATTGTGCATCTGTAAAAGTTTGAGTGTTTTTGGTGACAAGCCAAATTTCTTCAGCCTCCTGAGGTTGAAGAGGTGCTGTTAGGCCTTCTTCACCACGCTGTCTGTGTGGGTGGACCATTTCAGTTTGTCCGTGATGTGTACGCCGAGGAACTTAACTTTCCACCTTCTCCACTACTGTCCGGTCGATGTGGATAGGGGGGTGCTCCCTCTGCTGTTTTCTGAAGTCCACGATCATCTCCTTTGTTTTGTTGACATTGAGTGTGAGGTTATTTTCCTGACATCACACTCCGAGGGCCCTCACCTCCTCCCTGTAGGCCGTCTCGTCGTTGTTGGTAATCAAGCCTACCACTGTAGTGTTGTTGATGATTGAGTTGGAGGCGTGCATGGCCACGCAGTCATGGGAGTACAGGAGAGGGCTGAGAACGCACCCTTGTGGCGCCCCAGTGTTGAGGATCAGCGAGGTGGAGATGTTTTTACCTACCCTCACCACCTGGGGGCGGCCCATCAGGAAGTCCAGGACCCAGTTGCACAGGGAGGGGTCGAGACCCAGGGTCTCAAGCTTAATGACGAGTTTGGAGGGTACTATGGTGTTAAATGCTGAGCTGTAGTCGATGAACAGCATTCTTACATAGGTATTCCTCTTGTCCAGATGGGTTAGGGCAGTGTGATTGCGTCGTCCGTGGACCTATTGGGGCGGTAAGCAAATTGAAGTGGGTCTAGGGTGTCAGGTAGGGTGGAGGTGATATGGTCCTTGACTTGTCTCTCAAAGCACTTCATGATGACGGAAGTGAATGCTATGGAGCGATAGTCATTTAGCTTAGTTACCTTAGCATTCTTGGGAACAGGAACAATGGTGGCCCTCTTGAAACATGTGGGAATAGCAGACTGGGATAAGGATTGATTGAATATGTCCGTAAACACACCAGCCAGGGAAACAAAGTTGCCAGGGGGTGTTGGCGCATAATCAGACAACAGTTTACTCACTGGGACCAAGACTACAGCTCTTCAGCTAGTGCCATAGACACGGCATCTATGCTGTGCAAACGTACAAGGCTAGTCGAGCCTAGCACTGAAGCAGTGATAAGCACTATAGCCACTATAGCTGCTAGGATACAATATATCTAGCACCCTAATGAAAATCCAATAGCGGAATTCATTAATGACTCAGCAGCTTGGAACAGTGAGGAACACACAGTTGGGAGCAGTCCACAGTCACAGTGGTGTTCTCTCTTAAACTGGCCTAGTGCTCTGTAATAGTTCTAAAAGTGGCCTAGTGCTCCGTAACAGTTCTCAAATTAGCCTAGTGCTTTATAATAGTTCTCAAACTACCCTAGTGGTCTATAATAGTTCTCAAACTGGCCTAGTGCTCTGTAATAGTTATCAAACATGCCTAGTGCTCTATAGTAGTTATCAAACTGGCCTAGTGCTCTATAATAGTTCTCAAACTGGCCAAGTGCTCTATATTAGTTATCAAACTGGCCTAGTGCTCTATAATAGTTCTCAAACTGACCAAGTGCTCTATATTAGTTATCAAACTGGCATAGTGCTTATTAATAGTCCTCAAACTGGCCTAGTGCTCTAGAATAGTTCTCTATAATCGTTCTCAAACTGGCCTAGTGCTCTAGAATCGTTCTCAAGCTGGCCTAGTGCTCTAGAATAGTTCTCTATAATAGTTCTCAAATTGGCCTAGTGCTCTAGAATAGTTCTCAAACTGGCCAAGTGCTCTATAATAGTTATCAAACTGGCCTAGTACTCTGTAATAGTCCTCAAACTGGCCTAGTGCTCTAGAATAGTGCTATATAATAGTTCTCAAACTAGCCTAGTGCTCTATAATTGTCCTCAAACTGGCCTAGTGCTCTAGAATAGTTCTCGAGAATAGTTCTCTAGAATAGTTCTCAAACTGGCCTAGTGCTCTATAATAGTTCTCAAACTGGCCTAGTGCTCTATAATAGTTCTCAAACTGGCCTAGTGCTCTATAATAGTTATCAAACAGTCTTAGTGCTCTATAATAGTTATCAAACTGGCCTAGTGCTCTATAATAGTTCTCAAACTGGCCTAGTGCTCTATAATAGTTATCAAACTGGCCTAGTACTCTGTAATAGTTATCAAACTGGCCTAGTGCTCTAGAATATAATAGTTCTCAAATTGGCCTAGTGCTCTAGAATAGTTCTCAAACTGGCCAAGTGCTCTATAATAGTTATCAAACTGGCCTAGTACTCTGTAATAGTCCTCAAACTGGCCTAGTGCTCTAGAATAGTGCTATATAATAGTTCTCAAACTAGCCTAGTGCTCTATAATTGTCCTCAAACTGGCCTAGTGCTCTAGAATAGTTCTCGAGAATAGTTCTCTAGAATAGTTCTCAAACTGGCCTAGTGCTCTATAATAGTTCTCAAACTGGCCTAGTGCTCTATAATAGTTATCAAACAGTCTTAGTGCTCTATAATAGTTCTCAAACTGGCCTAGTGCTCTATAATAGTTCTCAAACTGGCCTAGTGCTCTATAATAGTTCTCAAACTGGCCTAGTGCTCTATAATAGTTATCAAACTGGCCTAGTACTCTGTAATAGTTATCAAACTGGCCTAGTGCTCTAGAATAGTTCTCTATAATAGTTCTCAAATTGGCCTAGTGCTCTAGAATAGTTCTCAAACTGGCCAAGTGCTCTATAATAGTTATCAAACTGGCCTAGTACTCTGTAATAGTCCTCAAACTGGCCTAGTGCTCTAGAATAGTGCTATATAATAGTTCTCAAACTAGCCTAGTGCTCTATAATTGTCCTCAAACTGGCCTAGTGCTCTAGAATAGTTCTCGAGAATAGTTCTCTAGAATAGTTCTCAAACTGGCCTAGTGCTCTATAATAGTTATCAAACTGGCCTAGTGCTCTATAATAGTTATCAAACAGTCTTAGTGCTCTATAATAGTTCTCAAACTGGCCTAGTGCTCTATAATAGTTCTCAAACTGGCCTAGTGCTCTATAATAGTTATCAAACTGGCCTAGTACTCTGTAATAGTTATCAAACTGGCCTAGTGCTCTGTAATAGTCCTCAAACTGGCCTAGTGCTCTAGAATAGTGCTATATAATAGTTCTCAAACTGGCCTAGTGCTCTAGAATAGTTCTCGAGAATAGTTCTCTAGAATAGTTCTCAAACTGGCCTAGTGCTCTATAATAGTTATCAAACTGGCCTAGTGCTCTATAATAGTTCTCTATAGTAGTTCTCAAACTAGCCTTGTGCTCTATAATAGTCCTCAAACTGGCCAAGTGCTCTTGAATAGTTTTCTATAATAGTTCTCAAATTGGCCTTGTGCTCTAGAATAGTTCTCAAATTAGCCTAGTGCTCTAGAATAGTTATCAAACTGACCTCGTGCTCTATATTAGTCCTCAAACTGGCCTAGTGCTCTAGAATAGTTCTCAAACTAGCCTAGTGCTCTAGAATAGTTCTCTATAATAGTCCTCAAACTGGCCTAGTGCTGTAGAATAGTTCTCTATAATAGTCCTCAAATTAGCCTAGTGCTCTAGAATAGTATCAAACTGACCTCGTGCTCTATATTAGTCCTCAAACTGGCCTAGTGCTCTAGAATAGTTCTCTATAATAGTCCTCAAACTGGCCTAGTGCTGTAGAATAGTTCTCTATAATAGTCCTCAAACTGGCCTAGTGCTCTAGAATAATTCTCTATAATAGTCCTCAAACTGGCCTAGTGCTCTAGAATAGTTCTCTATAATAGTCCTCAAACTGGCCTAGTGTGCTCTATAATAGTCCTCAAACTGGCCTAGTTCTCTATAATAGTCCTCAAACTGGCCTAGTGCTCTAGAATAGTTCTCTATAATAGTCCTCAAATTAGCCTAGTGCTCTAGAATAGTTATCAAACTGACCTCGTGCTCTATATTAGTCCTCAAACTGGCCTAGTGCTCTAGAATAGTTCTCAAACTAGCCTAGTGTTCTCTATAATAGTCCTCAAACTGGCCTAGTGCTCTAGAATAGTTCTCAAACTGGCCTAGTGCTCTAGAATAGTTCTCTATAATAGTCCTCAAACTGGCCTAGTGCTCTAGAATAGTTCTCTAGAATAGTCCTCAAACTGGCCTAGTGCTCTAGAATAGTTCTCTAGAATAGTTCTCAAACTGGCCTAGTGCTCTAGAATAGTTCTCTATAATAGTCCTCAAACTGGCCTAGTGCTCTAGAATAGTTCTCTAGAATAGTCCTCAAACTGGCCTAGTGCTCTAGAATAGTTCTCTAGAATAGTCCTCAAACTGGCCTAGTGCTCTAGAATAGTTCTCTAGAATAGTTCTCAAACTGGCCTAGTGCTCAAGAATAGTTCTCAAACTGGCCTAGTGCTCTAGAATAGTTCTCTATAATAGTCCTCAAACTGGCCTAGTGCTCTAGAATAGTTATCTATAATAGTCCTCAAACTGGCCTACTTGCCTACTTCTACCACCACTCTTATCCCCTGTGACATGCCACTGCCACTGACTGTTGCCACTGACTGTCATGACTGCCGTCCCCGCGCTGCCGTTAATGGGCAACCGCTGCCAAACCACATCTGACATCTGCACTCACATACACACACACCTTCTACACTGCCTGACTGTGGCTCAGAAGCACTATCTTTCTCTGTAGACTGGCTGAGAGGTGAGCTAGAGTTCTGTCTGTTTATTCCTGGAATGGAAGCACATTCCTGGAATGAAGTGTGACGATTAAAGGGTTTGAGGGAGGATGATTATAATGCCAGCCTTCCAACGTGCTCTTTCTCTATTTCTCTCTCTCACCCTCCTCTTTCTCTTTTTATCTCTCTCTCGGTCTATCACGGTCTCTTTCAGTCGCTCTGTCTCTCTAGGTCTCTCTCTCTCACTGTCTCAATTTTCTCCTTGTGATGATATTATGGTAATGCATAGTGTGCTTATGCTTCTTATGTGTACTTATGCACAGTGATCTCTTTCTTACCTAGTCCTGCTGTGTGTGTGTCCTCTCTTCCTAGACACGCCCTGCAGCTGAATGTGATTGCGACACAGCAGCTCCTGAGTCTGGCTCAGCAGATGCACCACCTCCAGGCCTTCATCCACATCTCCACAGCCTACGCCAACTGCAACCGCAGGCACATCGACGAGATCATCTACCCACCGCCTGTAGAACCCAAGAAGCTCATCGACTCCCTGGAGTGAGTAGTGTGAAGTCTACTGTCTGCACCCGAGTTGGTGGGGTTGCTGCTATTATGACTCCATCTATTCAGGAAGTGAATTAATTAGCAAATTTCATGCATTGAAAATATGCTCAGTGAAGATAAATGGCACATACACCTGGATTCAATCAGATCAAGCTTTAACCGGCGAGAGCCAACACCCGCATAGCTGATGTTTTGGCGCAGTCGGAGGTGGAACTACGTTGTACCTGTCACATCGGTGAGCAGCTGCTCTTGTGATCATTGTCACAATGCCACACCTGTCCCACTCGCGTTGGAAGTTCAGAACGAGAAAATGTCTGCTTTAGGTATCATTTCGGGAGCTGCTTGTGGATTTGACAGCTCTATCGCTGTTCCACCAAACAACTGCTATGCTGGTGTCGACTAGCGCAGATCTGATAGAATCTAGCCCTTAGTTAGATAAATGACAGTATATTCATTGAATTTCAATTAATCTCCTGAATGAATTGATTGAAATGGAATTGAACCGAACCAAGGGTGCTGTCAAGTCCACACCACCTTGTGCCATTTCCAACTAATGATTGATTATAAATACCATCACAGACAGCTATCAGAATGAATGATGTTTCGTCTATCTACACAAAATGCCAACTTTACTTCAATCCTGGCATGTGTCCTGTACCATTGTGATGTGAGTCTAATTGTGAGTGTTCTCTTGTGTCTGTGACTGCAGGTGGATGGAGGACAGCATTGTCCGTGACATCACACCGCGCCTCATCGGGGAGCGCCCCAACACCTACACCTACACCAAAGCCCTGGCAGAGTGCGTGGTACAGAGGGAGAGCAGCAAGCTCAGCATCGGCATCATCAGACCCTCCATAGTGGGAGCCAGCTGGCAGGAGCCTTTCCCTGTGAGTACCGTTACCATAGAGATACAGTATCATATACATACATCATTCTGTGAGACTTGATCACTCTATTGGGCATTGGCACTGGATAGCTGGCAGCAATAAATTCAATAGATGATCAATAGATACATGGATCACATTCTGTATGTAGTCTGTGGACGTTAAACAGTGTATTGACTGGTCAGCAAGATAAGTATATCAGAAGAAGTGTGATTGGCTCAGCCACCTGACTGACTGTATGTAGCACTTTCACTGTGATGGTAAAAGGGCGCAGTCAAAATCCTGTCAATTCTCACACCATCATGTCCTGCTGTGGTGCCAAATGGATGGGAATTAGCGATCGATCGCTGTAACAGTACACTGGTCAATATATCTCCCCTGTATACAGTCAGACTTAAAGGGGGATTGGGGGTGTAATGGTGAGTAATGGTTGTATTAGGGTTGGACCAAGACAGGTGTGTTCTTATGGTTCAGAAAGTCCGGTTTGGCTGGATTCCAGGACTCGAAGAGGAGCATCCCTGACCCCAACAGCCGGGTAGGCGACGTGAGGGGGGCAAGGAAGGGGCGATGGGGAAAGGGAAGGGGTACTGCCAGTGTTGAAACCGGAGAGCCTCTGAATGTCTCCTACTAGATAGGTCACTGAAAGCAACTGTAGGTTAATGGAAAGGCCACTCTGAAAGTGCAGTAATCAATCAATCAATATAATGTATTTTATAACGGCCTTTTGACATCAGCAGTTGCCCCTAGAAAGGCAGGAACCTATGGAGAAAGCCAGCTAGGAACCAACTTCCGAAGGGTGGCCAGTCCTCTTCTGGATGTGCAGTGTGATGGTACTTTCATGAGTAAGCTGCTTTTTATTTTCTATTCCGTCCGGCTGTTGTAGTGTAGGATAACATCTTAGCGTAAGGATTCCACAGCGTTTAGCGTTATAATCTCACTTAGCATAGCGGCAGATGGACATATTAAAGCGTTTTAAAAATAAATGTAGACTTTATTTCTGCTTAAAATTTTGGAGGAGCAATAGGAGGATGGTGTTCAACATTTCATCATTTTGATGACTATAATATTCGTCAAAGTTCTTTCCCCCAAATCAAATTCAGGTGACATGCTTACTTTATTTTCCAACAGGAATATTATTTGAATGTCTGAGGCTCCATGAATTCACACAGAAAGAGACCAAAGATCTAGAAGACGAAAAAATGATTATAAGAGTATAATACACTTTTAAGCAGCACTAAGTATATTCACAGAAAACGACTACATAGCCCCAGGGCTGTATTTAGTTTTCTGGGACTGTAACTTTTGAACCGTGTAGGATCCAGAGCCAGTGGGTGTAGAAGTGGAGATGGGCCAGGCCTGGCGGCAAAACAGCCAAAAGATCACGTATTACCAGTTTATTGCGCTGGCAGTTCGAGACCGTGGGAGCGACGAGGTGTGTGTGTGTGAGATTAACTTCCATCTCCATGTCCACAGAACTCCGTTAAGTGTTAAAATGTCACTGTGGGTCAAAGATGTATACCTGCAAAAATTGACGGTGTGATAAGGACTCTTGTCTGTCTGTCTGTCTGCACCAGATCATGTAGCCTTACCCTGTATTGACAAGCCACAGACAGACCCACACATATAAGCCCAGTCTATTACCAATGTATTACCGGAGGGCTAATTGATGTGGACACTGTGTTAATCTCCCTATCTCAATCTCACTCACCGTAGGTAGCTAGCCTAGCACACCACCGGAATGCTAACTCAGCAATCTAATTGATGATGCTGTTAGGAGGCTATTTGTAACTTGATGATGTTGCAGCAATGTTATAGCTGCTTGAATCTAGAATCCCTAATTGAAACAGTAACAAAGCGGACACCCTGCCTGTGTTTTGGTAAAAAGCTGAGGGATGGGCCTAGAGAAATGTAACCACTCAAGTTTTATAGACAGAGCTATGGATGCAAGGACTGACCATCCATGATATTAAAGTTATAGTTTTAACTATGTTTTTAGGCTACACAATGTTTGTTTACATTTACAAATATTAAAGTAAAACAAGCTTGTATTTTGGGTTCTGATGGGGTACGACAGTTGAACTAAGCTCATGAGGCATTTATAAGGTATATTCTTCAAGAATCAATGGGTATATATCATTAATTTATACATCCAAAAATAGATGTAGCAACTAAGGATTCCAGCTTTAACGGGGGTACTTCGGGTTCTCTTTCATCTACGTCTCTATTCAGTCTGCATCGCTTTAGCGTTCCAGATTGCGAGATATACATTTTTAAGTACTTTCCGATTGAACAGACATTGCAGCATTTGACTGCATATGTCTAACGCGGGAACATTGCCTTTAAATTTAAATGACGGATTGAATAGAGCCCCTAATCTCTCATTACACTAAGTTATTCCCTCCCTATTCTTCTGTCTCAGGGCTGGATCGACAACTTCAATGGACCAAGCGGAGTCTTCATCGCCGTAAGTACCAGCATATACTTATTACGTTGTATTTTTCATATACTCATTTTGATGCCACTAGTTTAAACGATGATCAGGTGATGAGATGTGGTGGTAACCCTGTGTCCTGTCTGATCAGGCGGGGAAGGGCATCCTGCGCACCATGAGAGCCAACAATGATGCGGTGGCGGACCTCATCCCCGTGGACATGGTCATTAACCTGACCCTGGCCGCTGGCTGGTACACGGCAGTGCACAGGTTAACTTTCCCCCCAGGTGGAATATGGTTTGACCAATGACTGTATGGTTTAACCCACACAAACAAACACCCCCCATATTGACCTGCAGGAAGTTCTCCTGTAAACCTACCCAGTTTGTTCAAACACATCTCCCCAGCTCTACACCATTGACTGATGAAGAAGCCCAGTGTTTTCAATCGATGTGATTTGTGTTCATGGGCTCATTTTATAGATGTTTCCTAATGGACCCTACCCTTTGATCCTTTTAACACTTGACCCCTCTGACCTCCTCTCTCTGCTCCCTCGCAGACCCAAAGCAGCGCTGGTTTACAACTGCACAACGGGCGGCATCAACCCTTTCCACTGGGGAGAGATCGGTAGGTATCTGTCTGCCTGTTATAGTGACATCATTAGTGCTTGTTCATCTGCCACTGTGGCTTCCGTCCTCATAAATCAGTGTACTTCAGAAGTTGAAATCTTGATCAAATCAAATTTTATTGGTCACATACACATGGTTAGCAAATGTTAGTGTGAGTGTAGCAAAATGCTTGTGCGTCCTAGTTCCAACAGTGCAGCAATATCTAACAATTCCACAACTATCTAATAAACACAAATCTAAGTAAAGGAATGGAATAAGAATATATACATATAAATATGTGGATGGGCAATGACAGAAAGGCAAGATGCAATAGATGGTATAAAATACAGCATATACATATGGGATGAGTAATGCAAGATATGTGAACATTATTAAAGTGACTCGTGATCCATTTGGTTGATGGTGTTGTCACTATGCATCATACATTCCACACCGGTGGGTTGTCTGTCAGTCCTGGTTCTCCTAAATCAGTTTGAATGGTGTAGCAGTGAGAAGCAGGTGGATAAATGATCTGTGTCATAATTAGATGCCCAGGGATTTGACAGTGGCGAGGGTTTACTGCCACCTTCTGGCAGCTAGTAGAACATTACTGAACCCCCACACTGTGTACATCTGTTTGACCTCACCACTCTGGATCTGCCCAAATGACAACTCCCATCAGCAGTAAAGCACAGTTGCCCAAACAATAATAAGTAGAGGCAAAGTGTCATCATGAAATCATCACCCCCACCAGCATTTTGGTTGTGGTGGCAGCTCACCTCCCGGCCCATCATCTACAGTATATCCCAGTGATGAGATGAAAAGGATGCATGCGGGCCGGGTATCTGTCAGGCTCAGATTAGCGCGGTAGCGGGCGACAGCCAGGGTCCCTATACTATCAGATTAGTGAATCTGCTCCTTTCACTCTGGGAAATTGCCACCAGATGGCTAGCAGAGGGATTAGGGCTCATCACTCTGCCTCGCTGTTATAAACCTGGGATAGTGGGCACTAATCTACCGGACCACATAAGAGCTAAGAATCAAGCTAATCAAACTGGGTCTAGGGGGCCCATGGGGCTGCTTAGGGAAGTTTGAGGTTTGCTGGCTGGATATGTTATCAAAATTCTGGTACCTTAATTGGTTTTGGTCGCCTTCACACCACTGTCCGCTTCTCACGCCGTTTTGAAAAAGGTCAATATAATTGAGGAGCGGCAGTAAGGAGAGGGAACGTGGAGGGAAATTCTCTTGCAAGAAATGAGATGGTCATTCACTCGCTCGACATCAGGCAAATTATGTTTACAGCTGATTCAAAGGGGGTGTGGCAAAGTTTAAAACACTTCGGCGCTAGCAGCTATGATTATCCTTGGCGAGAGGAGGCTATCGAGGACTGGATGACACTCCTCTGATAGCTTGCAAATGAATTGACACTCTTCATGACCACTTATCACTGAGGAGAGGATGATGGAGGCGTCGAGGAGAGGCCGGACTTTTGTGCAATAGAGAATCTCCCAAGGAATCGATGAAGGAGTCCTTGAATTGAGAAAGAGCCATGGAATAGTGCTCAGGAGTTTTCCTCATTCAGGCTGGGATTCAATCCAAGGCGTGTTATAGAACAACACACTAGACACCCGACAATGTACCATTTAACAGAACCATGAATTGATCCCCGGCCTCAATCTTGTTCTGAGGGAAGCTCCACTTTCCAGGGCAGAACAAATGTTATTGGTTGGATGAAAACTAAGTGGGCAGAGCTTAGACTACCAAATCAATGGGTGGAGTTTACAGATGAGAGTCAAATAAAATAAATGCTTCCAGGGAGGTAGGTTGGAGGTGGATGGAGGGCATTCAACATGGATTTTGACCCAAAAGGTTGCCAGTTCGAATCCTGGTTCTGAATTTTGATTTCCTTACCAAACATTTTTAACTAATTACATTTCTAATCTTAGTTTTTTCTTAACTTTTACGGAACAGCATTAAATACGTGAACCTCTAGCGCAGTGGACTAGGCGCAGGGATTGGGACCAGAAGGTCACAGGATCTATTCTTGCTGATGTCCTTTTTCAAAAAATGTATATTTGTGTTACCTTTCCCTAGCAAAGAACACTCACACTCAACACCAAAACCATCTTTCAACTCTTGTTAGTGGGGCTGGAGAATATTCACTGTGGCCGAGATTCAATAACATCACCCGTTGTCAGCTATGCACCTTGTAAAGCCAGTGCTCAAGGTAAACATAGCATGTTCTCCCTTTAAATGGCACATAACCACCAAATCGCAATCAGATAGAATCCTGGCTAAAAAAATATTTTATCCCTTCCCAAAATATTGTTCTACTTAGAGTTAAGATCTTAGAACAAATGATGGAGCATTGATCATCCACAGAAATGGGCTGGAGCACGGTGCGGTTTTGATTCTTCGAAGGGTCATGTGTGGCACGTGGTCACAGAGCATTTTGTACTTAAATCCAAGACACTCCATGTAGGATGAGATGTATTCATTTGTAGATGTCTCATTTCATGAATTGCAAATCTTACAGCATGTTAAGAATTTGAAAAAAATCCCTTATGAAAAAAGATTGCAATCAATTGGGCTAGAGTATAAATGCAGCAATTACTGCATCTAAAATACCACAGTTGACTGCAGTTACTGTAAGGGATATATTGCATTCCAATTGGTTGTGGCTAACATTAGCTAGATGACTAACGCTAATGAGGCAAGGGGGGGGTTGTTAAGATTAGCCAACATGCCAAAGTATTGTAGTTGCTAATTAGCTAAAATGGTCTGTGAGGAGATTAGAAAACACAACCTTTGGGTTGCTAGACAGTCTACGTAAGGCAAAAATAACATGCAATAAAGAGTGTCGCCCGGACATTTACTGTGTTACATCTAGTCTGGGTATAATGGAAGGTGAAGGGGCGGTACTACAACATAATAGACAAGGGTTTAACCAATAAAAATGGTTCTCTATTTTGTAGTTAATAAACCAAAGATGTATAAAAGTCTTTACAACAAATAAAATGCTGGGCAGGTGGTAAAAGTCCATAGTTCAATGACAGGAGATCATTTCTCAAGTCTTCCTCACCATTCTCCAGTAGTTATTGCAGGCCAGCCTCCATTAGCATAGTAGAGGGCTGGGTAGCCAGGATCTGTCCTTTACTCCATTGCAATGAGGTTGGCTTCAGACAACCATGGTTCACATCATGGGCTGCAGGCTTCAATCACCAGACGGGTATCACAGCTGTAGGGGATGGGCCCAGTCTACTTGGACCTCTGCCTCATTTTCCACCTTTAACGCTTCAGCCTGCGCATACGGTTCTTTCTCCACTTGGCTCTCATCTTGTGGAGATGTCTCAAGTGATGATCAACTTGAAAACAAAAACACTAAAACAGTTAGAGGGAATAAATTAAATGGGAAAGCCTCAAAATGACAAAACTACAACTCAACAGGAGAGATCTACCCTCGGGCTTACCCCAGATAGTCTTCTACACAGGAGAGAGCTACCCTCAGGATTACCCCAGATAGTCTTCTACACAGGAGAGAGCTACCCTCAGGCTAACCCCAGATAGTCTTCTACACAGGAGAGAGCTACCCTCAGGATTACCCCAGATAGTCTTCTACACAGGAGAGAGCTACCCTCAGGATTACCCCAGATAGTCTTCTACACAGGAGAGAGCTACCCTCGGGCTTACCCCAGATAGTCTTCTACACAGGAGAGAGCTACCCTCAGGATTACCCCAGATAGTCTTCTACACAGGAGAGAGCTACCCTCAGGATTACCCCGGATAGTCTTCTACACAGGAGAGAGCTACCCTCGGGCTTACCCCAGATAGTCTTCTACACAGGAGAGAGCTACCCTCAGGATTACCCCAGATAGTCTTCTACACAGGAGAGAGCTACCCTCAGGCTTACCCCAGATAGTCTTCTACACAGGAGAGAGCTACCCTCAGGCTAACCCCAGATAGTCTTCTACACAGGAGAGAGCTACCCTCGGGCTTACCCCAGATAGTCTTCTACACAGGAGAGAGCTACCCTCGGGCTTACCCCAGATAGTCTTCTACACAGGAGGAACTAACCTCGTAAGCCTGTTCACTTCTTTATAGAGGCTGGTAGGTCACAACGCTTCAAAAGAAAGCACACAGGAACAAATTCACACCAGTATCACCCACTGGTTCTTTCACTAGCAGTTCCCCCAGCAGTTTTACCTTGGTCTGAGCAGCCTTGATTGCAGCCAGGTGGGGAAGGTATGCAGCTGCTGTGAATGAGGTCATTAGTGCAACAGAAAACCACACCCCTGGATACATCCCAATTCTCTAATATATATATATAATATGTCTGAGGAAGATGTGAAAGGCACGTCCTTAATGTTACTCCTCTTAAAATGCCACAACAGAATAGAGCTGTAAGATAGGGATGTCAGCTCTAAGCCACAGATTCCTTCACATTTTTAACTGCTTTGTATTTTCTCTCTCAGAGCACCATGTGATGTCCAGTTTCAAGAGGAACCCTCTGGAGCAGGCTTTCAGAAGGCCCAATGCCAACATCACCTCCAACTACCTGATGAACCAGTATTGGGTCCTGGTCAGCCACAAGTTCCCTGCCCTCATCTACGACCTCTACCTGAGACTGTCTGGACAGAAACCCCAGTAAGATTACTACTGTCCTGACAATCAGCATTATCACTAGACCATTGTTCGGTCTATGAAAATTGAACTACCTACTTGTTTTCAACCCAATCAACAGTGTGATGTAAAAATAGGTCAAATTATCTGAAATCAGTGTTTGCTGCATACAAGTGATCTTCAGTGAAACAAACATTACACTTGTGTTATAAACATACATACAGCACATTTGGACTGCGATCCTCCATTCCTCTCTCTGTGTAGGATGATGCGTATCTTCAACCGGCTGCACAAGGCCATCGGCCTGCTGGAGTACTTCAGCAGTCAGGACTGGGAGTGGAACTCAGAGAACATGAACATGCTGATGAGCCACCTCAGCCCCGAGGACAGGAAGGTACAGTAGACTCAGCATCCATCCTCTATGCACACACTGTATCTCCGCATGTTGATGTATATAGTCAAATGGTATGTTTTACACCTAGTAATGCCACCAAGCCATCATTTCAGCTCAAACAGCTTTATTGATTAAGACAACAGGTTACTAATACTTACATCATTCATTTTCAGAGGGTTAAATTATAGATGGTCACATTCAGGCGATTATGGGACATAATAGCCATGTCTTACCGCACATCAACATCCTAACTCTCTCCCCCAGACATTCAACTTTGACGTGCGTCAGCTGAACTGGCCGGAATACATAGAGAACTACTGCATAGGCACCAAGAAGTACGTTCTGAATGAAGACATGTCCGACATCCCTGCAGCCAGGCAACACCTCAGGAAGTGAGTAGACTACTTACAGGGCTGACTGTGTTTGCTCCTGTCTTATTTTGAAGAAGGATGTAAATGAGTGTGTACTTCCAACTCCCTCCCTCCCTCAGGCTGAGGAACATCCGCTACACATTCAACACTCTACTGCTGGTCTTCATCTGGAGGGTGTTCATCGCCCGCTCCCAGATGGCTAGGAACATCTGGTACTTTGTGGTCAGCCTCTGCTTCAAGTTCCTCTCCTACTTCAGGGCCTCCAGCACACTTACCAACTGACCGTTGACCAGCTGAACGCCCTGCTCACCTCCTCAACCAGACCACACCCCTCAGACCTCCAGCAGCACCCGCCCTGAACTCACCTCCTCAACCAGACCAGAACTCACCCCTCAGACCTCCAGCAGCACCCAACCCCACCAGAACTCACCCCTCAGACCTCCAGCAGCACACAACCCCACTCCTCAACCAGACCTCACCCCTCAGACCTCCAGCAGCACACAACCCCACTCCTCAACCAGACCTCACCCCTCAGACCTCCAGCAGTACCCAACCCCACTCCTCCTACTAGACCTCCTCCCTCAGACCTCCAGCAGCACCCAACCCCACTCCATCTACCAGACCTCACCCCTCAGACCTCCAGCAGCACCCAACCCCCACTCCTCCAACCAGACCTCACCAGACCTCACCCCTCAGACCTCCAGCAGCACAGACCAACCCCAGACCTCCAGCTCAACTCCCAGACCTCACCCCTCAGACCTCCAGCAGCACCCAACCCCACTCCTTAACCAGACCACACCCCTCAGACTTCCAGCGGCACACAACCCCACTCAACCAGACCACACCCCTCAGACCTCCAGCAGCACCCAACCCCACTCCTCAACCAGACCTCAGACCTCCAGCAGCACCCAACCCCACTCCTCAACCAGACTCACCCCTCAGACCTCCAGCAGCACACAACCCCACTCCTCAACCAGACCTCACCCCTCAGACCCCAAGCAGCACCCAACCCCACTCCTCCTACCAGGCCTCACCCCTCGGACCTCCACACCCCTCAGACCTCCAGCAGCACAGCACACCCCACTCCTCTACCAGACTACACCCCTCAGACCTCCAGCAGCACACAACCCCACTCCTCAACCAGACCTCACCCCTCAGACCCCAAGCAGCACCCAACCCCACTCCTACTACCAGGCCTCACCCCTCGGACCCCACTCCTCAACCAGACCACACCCCCCCTCAGACCTCACCCCCAGACCTCCAGCAGCACACAACCCCACTCCTCAACCAGACCTCCTCAGACCAGACCTCAGGCCTCACCCCCCTCAGACCTCCAGCAGACCTCAGACCTCCACCCAAACTCCCCACCTCACCCCTCAACCAGACAGACTACACCCCTCAGACCTCCAGCAGCACACAACCCCACTCCTCAACCAGACACTGTCCCTTCTGACCCTGTTGTACGTCATACAGTAAAACCACTATGTAGGTGTTATTTCTTTTCTAACTATGGCTTTTCTTAAAGCGACAGATTACATGTGCAACAATAAACTCATTGTATACTCTCCCCACGTTTTTGCTCATAGTTTACGTCCTCCCCAACACAGACACAATGTCATAGAATAATATTTTTTTGCATACTTGAAATACTGTATGTCAGGCCTCTTCTCTTCTTCCATGGGCGAAGTGTTTTTACCTTGTATTGGTTTGTACTGACAGAATATTTGGGAACCTGTACTCTGTAGCGAGACCAGCTAAGGATATCCGAGAGTAACTTCGGTGTTGATCACATTAAAGGCTTTATTCAATCTGTAAAGTTGAAGCGTTACAGACTCTGTGATATAAATTAAAAAGGTAATTTCCAATTGAGCCAACACATGCAGCTTTTACCGTGAATGCAGTCTGCAAAAGCAGGTACATTCCCTTTGTTTCAATCATGCCGTAAAGCTGAACTTCTGTGATGTGGATTGAATGGAGCCCTAAATCTTAACCACTGGAGACTACTACTGTAGTACTACAAACATCTGACCTGTTTGATGACTACTGAATATTGACATCGGTATGATTGACACAACGCATAAGACTCATTCTTTGTTTTACCGTTTGTCCACTTTTTACCTGTTTTGTACAGCAGTTTATTTTGAAACTAAGTTTACTATTTTTTCATCTTTAAATAATTGCATCAAACTAAGGCTTGTCTTATGTAAGTGGTACAGTGCATTCGGAAAGTATTCAGACCCCTTGACTTTTTCCAAATGTTACATTACAGCCTTGTTCTAAAATTGATTAAATACATGTTTTTCCTCAATCTTACACACACTACCTCATAATGACAAAGCGAAAACAGGTTTAGACATTTTTGCAAATTCATTAAATAAAAAACAAATACCCTATTTACATAAGTATTTAGACATTTGCTATGAGACTCGAAATTTGGCTCAGGTGCATCCTTCCATTGATCATCCTTGAGATGTTTCTACAACTTGGAGTCCATCTGTGGTAAATTAAATTGATTGGACATGATTTGGAAAGGCACACACCTGTCTAAGGTCCCACAGCTGACGGTGCACGTCAGAGCAAAAACCAAGCCATGAGGTCAAAAGAATTGTCCGTAGAGCTCCGAGACAGGATTGTGTCGAGGCACAGATCTGGGGAAGGGTACCAAAAGATTTCTGCAGCATTGAAGGTCCCGAAGAACACAGTGGCCTCCATCATAAATGGAAGAAGTTTGGAACCACCAAAACTCTTCCTAGAGCTGGTCGCCCAGCAATCATCACATCTGGAGGAAACCTGGCACCATCCCTACAGTGAAGCATGGTGGTGGCAGCATTATGCTGTGGGGATGTTTTTCAGCGGCAGGGACTGGGAGACTAGTCAGGATAGAAGGAAAGATGAACGGAGCAAAGTACAGAGATATCCTTGATGAAAAATCTGCTCCAGAGCGCTCAGGACATCAGACTGGGACAAAGGTTCACCTTCCAACAGGACAACGACCCTTAGGACACAGCCAAGACAATGCAGGAGTGGCTTAGGGACAAGTCTCTGAAAGTCCGTGGCCCAGCCAGAGCCCGGACTTGAACCAGATCAAACATCTCTGGAGAGACCTGAAAATAGCTGTGCAGCGACGCTCCCCATCCAACCTGACAGAGCTTGAGAGGACCTGCAGAGAAGAATGGGAGAAATTCCCCAAATACAGATGTGCCAAGCTTGTAGCGTCACACCCAAGAAGAGTCAAGGCTGTAATCGCTGCCAAAGGTGCTTCAACAAAGTACTGACTAAAGGGCCTGAATATTTATGTAAATGTGATATTTTGCTAAAATTTCTAAAATCCCTGTTTTTGCTTTCTCATTATGGGGTATTGTGTGTAGATTGAGGGGGGGGGGACAATTTTAGAATAAGGCTGTAATGTAACAGTGTGGAAAAAGTCAAGGGGTCTGAATACTTTCCAAATGCTCTGTAGATGGTGACAGTATCGTATATAAGTGTGGAAGATGTGTAAATAGTTGAAGTTCTATATTATTTTTCTAGACTACCTAAAAGAGTAGTATTCCTGAGGGTTGATTCTGCAGGAGTCTGACTCTACCACATAACTCCCCAGACTAGATCTGTAGTGTTACTTGTGGCAGACAGCAGTAGTCCAATTTTATTAGTTGATACAGCTATATACAGTATCTATGGTAGAAGTCTTGACTAAATGTACCCCAAATCCTCCCTCTGGAAAAACATGTTTATATGTGAGCCAGTAATGGGGTGCAACAATGGTGACCGTCCTTTCCTAAATTCAGTAAGGGACAATGAATCAAACGCACGCCAAATACAGAAAACGGTCTTTTCTGAACAATGAAGTTGTACAAAATGTCCTGCTTGTTACGGAGCTTGTCATGTTGATAACAAAGCAGTGTCTTTGTTATGATACATAGTGGAAGCAGAGCACTGTGGGTAGATCAGAGCTAACTGGGCAATGTTCTGTAAACTGCAACACTTATGACTGTTTATTTTGTTTAATTTTCCCTTTTAAAATGTAATTGGCAAATGTTAAATGACCCTCTTTCTGCTCTGAAAACACTTTGTTTGGCAAAACATGAATAAACCAAAAGACAACAAATTGGTCAGTGTGCTAATCATTCTGCTTCATACACTGCTGCCTCATGTAGAAAATAGATTTAGCCTACTTCCATGGCTGTGTTTATACAGGCAGCCCAATTCTGGTCTTTTGAAAGATTGGACGTGATTGGTCAAAAGATCAATTAGTGGGGAAAAAAGATCCGAAATGGACTGCCAGTGTAAGCGCAGGCTAAGAGCATGCACCATCACCAGAAGATAGTGGGATACCAAACGAGAGATTTAAATGAATGTAAAGTGTGCAACATGAAGTGATGAAGTGCACTAAAACACATTTAATAGGACATCTCCCATTGACAGATGTGAAACAGATACTGAACAATAGTGTAAATAGATAGAACAAACATGACATGCAAGTTAATAGTATGAATGATAACATAGGAGGATCAGATTTCATTCAGCCTAACTTACAGATGACAACATCCCAATACCTTTACAAGCCTGATAAAACTGCTGGCTGCTTTCCATTTTCCAGTGTAAAATACATATTTACAGGATATAAATATATTATAATGGTATACTGTCCAAAACAATAAATAGAACAATTATGATTGTCGGATCCTAATCAGTTTACTCTTATTTGGTTCAAACCAAACTCCCAGCAATCCACATACGTGTGATTGGAGACTTCTCTTCCTGGATTCCCCCACAGGTGATGGGACAGTAGGTGCACGATCAGCAGCAGGCTCCAGGTCTCATATCCACAAAGCGTCTTACAGCAGGAGTGCTGATCTAGGATCTGTCCATACAATCTTATCTTAAAAGGGCAAAACTGATCCAAGCTCAGCACTCCTACTCAGAGAGCTTTGTGGATATGGGCGCAGGTCACAGGGCTACTCCTGTACGTGGTTGTCCGTCAGGAGCGGAGCAGCACAATTGTTCACATGGGGATCTGGGAGAACCACCTGGAAATAGAAAACACGCAGAGGTACAGTGTAAATACACTACTACCAGTGAGACACAGGGAACCTGGTACATGCAAGGATGTACCATCATTTTGTGACATAGTTTGTGGCAATAAAGAAGACTGGGCTCACCTCTCTGGGTTTATATGGGCCTAGTTTGAAGCGACAGCAGACTATGTCGAAACAGAAGCCAACAAACCCATGGATCATGCCTGTGGGAGAGAGAAGATCATGAAGATGTTCAGGGTGCATTTCTCTAACGTGGCACAGTATCAGGCTGGCAAAGCAACCGTGGAATGATGTGAGACATGAACAGTATGAGGTCTGCCCATGACACTGGGTGGTAAGAGTGAGTGTTGTCTGGACCTGTGGTGGAGAAGATACCCCCGATGATGCCACAGAGTCGTACCAGGAACTGCCAGAGGGGCATGTGCTGCTCACTGACCGTCACCATCAGAGAGCTGGTGTCGTACTTCATAAAGATCCCAGACACACCGTGGCTGCCCGCCGCATGGTTTATCACCCGCTCCTAGACCAGACAGTGGGTAGGTAGTGGGGTGGGGGTTCATCTCTCCTTTACACACACACACACACTAGAGGTCGACCAATTATGATTTTTCAACACCGATGCCGATTATTGGAGGATCAGAAAAAGCCGATACCGGTTAATCGGACAATTTTTATGTATATATTTGTAATAATGACAATTACAACAATACTGAATGAACACTTATATTTAAACTTAATATAATACATAAATACAATGAATTTAGTATCAAATAAATAATGAAACGTGTTCAATTTGGTTTAAACAATGCAAAAACAGTGTTGGAGAAGAAAGTAAAAGTGCAATATGCACCATGTAAGAAAGCTAACGTTTAAGTTCCTTGCTCAGAACATGAGAACATATGAAAGCTGGTAGTTCCTTTTAACATGAGTCTTCAATATTCCCAGGTTAGAAGTTTTAGGTTGTAGTTATTATAGGACTATTTCGCTCTATACCATTTGTATTTCATTAACCTTTGACTATTGGATGTTCTTATAGGCACTATTGTATTGCCAGCCTAATCTCGGGAGTTGATAGGCTTGAAGTCATAAACAGCACTGTGCTTCAAGCATTGTTAAGAGCTGCTGGCAAACGCACAAAAGTTCTGTTTGAATGAATGCTTACGAGCCTGCTGCTGCCTACCACCTCTCAGTCAGACTGCTCTATCAAATCATAGACTTAATTATAATATAATAAAACACACAGATATACGAGCCTTATATCATTAATATAGTCAAATCTGGAAACTATCATTTCGAAAACAAAACGTTTAATCTTCAGTGAAATACGGAACCGTTCTAAATATTGCTGTGACATTGCACAACGTTCAATGTTATGCATAATTATGTACAATTCTGGCAAATTAATTATGGTCAATCTTAGGAAAAAATGGTTCAGAGTTCGCAACGAGCCAGGGGGCCCAAACTGTGCGTATACACTGACGCTGCTTCCACTGAACGCAAGAGAAATGACACAATTTCCCTAGTTAATATTGCCTGCAAACATGAATTTATTTTAACTAAATATGCAGTTTAAAAAAAAATATATAGTTGTGTATTGATTTTAAGAAAAGCATTGATGTTTATGGTTAGGTACATTGGTGCAACAATTGTGCTTTTCACAAATGTGCTTTTGTTAAATCATCACCTCATCAGCTGTGATTCGATGATAAATTAACAGGCACCGCATTGATTATATGCAATGCAGGACAAGCTAGTTAAAACTAGTAATATCATCAACCATGTGTAGTTAACTAGTGATTGTGTTAAGATTGATTGTTTTTTTTAATAAGTCTAATGCTAGCTAGCAATTTACCTTGGCTCCTTGCAGCCTCAAGGTCCTTTTGATGCTGCACTCGTGTAACAGGTGGTCAGCTTGCCATGCAGTCTCTTCGTGGGTTGCATTGTAATCGGCGTCCAAAAATGCAGATTACCGATTGTTTTGAAATCGTCCCTAATTAAAATCGGCCATGCCGATTAATCAGTCGACCTCTAATACACACACACCTTTCTAGCATCTAGCCTTTGTGTGTTTGTAAGAGAGAAATCTATGACGGTCTCAGGTTGGGATGTGGTGTTAAATAGCAGAGCTAGAAGTAACTTCTGGCAGTCAGCAGAGGGAGCTGAATGGACTGGACTGGATGGATGAGGAGACTGATCCATCATCTGAACCCACTGCAGCATCCTCCATCATGGTCAACATCAAATAGAATTCCGTTCCCCCTGATGGTTAATATGAGGATTTGGGGAAGGCAGATCTGTGCCTAAATCAGGACTTACCCTCTCCGTCACAGAGAACTGGTGTGTGTCTGCCGACACCTTGGACGTGTGCAGTTTGGTAGGAACCACCGTAATGAAATACTGGAACATCTCATTATCTGCAACAACAAGAAAGAGCAAAGCCCTTTACCCCATCCATCTAGTGACAGACTACACAGAATACACAGAAAGGTGAAATAGGGGGCTTCAGTTCTTTCTCCTGGAGAAACTAGGCTGCTTTGAACGGCAAGTGAATGAAAGCAAGACTGCAGTGAATCCACTTCAAATGGATACAAATAGCTACATTTTCTCCCTGCAAACTCATTACGCCGTGCTGAGAAGAATAGGCTGGAAGTGTGGATCAGAGCTCATGTACATAATCAGCCTACACACAGTCTGGGTTTTGACAGTGTGGCTTATTCACAACACAATATTGTTGCTACAAAGTACCTCAATATACAGTCACTTACAGCTCTACCATTCTGTAGTCATAGCTACACATTGAGTAACAGTTGAATGAGGTTTGATAAGAACATATTAATGTGTTTACTTCCTGGTCTCGGCGAGGAGGATCAGTAACTTACGGTTGCTGGTGATTTTCTCTGTCCCGTCCAGAGGATTGATGATGCCGGGGATCTCTTCTCCGAAAGACAAATGGTCTATCCGATGGGAGAAGTTGTACGCTGCAATGCATTGATGAAACCCAGCTCACATTCAGTCAGGTGAAATAGGACAGTGAAAACCTCTATTTGGGAGTGAATCATTCTGAGAAAATAGTTATTTGGCACTGCATTAGAATACATACTGCTCTTATCTATCACTTGAAACATGGAAATGCAGATTAAATGTAAGCAACCAGAGAACAGTACTAATGTTGTCCTTGTCAAAAACAAATAACTTATGCAAATGAGTGTCACCCTTTCCTGGTCAGGCTGGCAGAGAACTTACTGTCATGGCTTACAAAAGCTGCTATATGAGCATGGCCACGAGGATGATGAATAGGCCTGAGAAAGACAGAGGGTTGGAAGCGTGAGGAGCATTTTCATCAAAAATAAATATACTGTGCTCTATAGGTTGAGTGCCCTTTTTCCCATCAGACATATAGACTCATAAATAATTTGCAGCATCAATTTGTGGAGCTTGGAAGCTTCTAACGTATGAGATAAACTCCATGAGCCTCTGAGTCTTTGGCTGTATTTCATAGCTTTCCCCCATTACACCCATAAAGAATGATTTACATTCAAAATGCACTATTAAATCAAAAAATGGTTGTTCGGGCCCTGAATGCTGATTGGTTGAAAGCCATGGTATATCAGACTGTATACCATGGGTATGACAAAACATTACTATTTACTGGTCTAATTACGTTGGTAACCAATTTATAATAGCAATAAGGCACTCCAGGGGTTTGTGGTATATGGCCAATATACCACGGCTAAGGGCGGTATCCAAAGCACTCTGTGTTGCGTCGTGCTAAGAACGGCCATTAACCATGGTATATTGGCCATACACCACACCCCCTCAGGCACGATTGCTTAATTATAAACAGGGTGGTTTGAGCCGAGAATTCTCATTGGCTGAAGGCCATGGTATATCAGACCATATACCATGGGTATGACAAAACGTTTAGTTTCACTGCCCTAATTACATTGGTAACCAGTTTTTAATAGCAATAATGCTCCTCGAGGGTTCGTGATATATGGCCAATATACCACGGCTAAGTGCTGTGTCCAGGCACTCCACGTTGCATTGTGCCTAAGAACAGCCCTTAACCGTGGAATATTGGCCATGTACCACGCCTCGTTGCTTAAATATATCGTGCTTATAGGAAAGTGTATTGGTATCTTACTTTCCCACTGTGATGTGGAAGTTCCCAGCCACTTTGTTGACGTAGACGTGCCCATGTATCCTACAGGCACTTAAGGGCTCTGAGGCGGTGCCCTCTCTGAAGACACACACACATACTATTACATTTGTAGGAAAACATATCTGTACTTAATGCATTTTCCCAACACCTCAGTAGTGATGAATTTTGCATTTGAGAGCCATACCAACTACTAACCTTGGGGGGGCAAGGCGGGCCTACTAACCTAGGGGGCAAGGCGGGACTACTAACCTTGGGGGCAAGGCGGGACTACTAACCTTGGGGGCAAGGCGGGACTACTAACCTTGGGGGCAAGGCGGGACTACTAACCTTGGGGGCAAGGCGGGACTACTAACCTTGGGGGCAAGGCGGGACTACTAACCTTGGGGGCAAGGCCGTAGGGGCTCCCTTTAGAACACTCTTGTACAAGACCTCCTGTAGAGAATGCTCCTCCCTCAGCCTGTTCTGTATCAGCAACAGGGTCCTAATGAGAGTTGGGAGAGGGAGAAACAGGTTAACTACTCATTTCATACAGGAAGGACGACAGAATAGTTTTTTTCTTTTGGAATGTGGTTGAGTGAGATTTTCCGACTATTAACGAAGTGCTTAAAGGGCTAATCTACAATTACTACCTATTTATTTTTACTTTTAAATTCATGATATATAGCCATTGATTATTTAAGAATAAAACATTATAAATGTCTCATGAGCTTAGTTTAACTGTCTAACCCAATCAGAACCCAGAATAGAAGCTTGTTTTACTATTCTGTTAATAATTAATTTACTTTTAAAAAACAAACACTGTATAGGCTCAACAACAAAAAAGAACAACTATCATTCTGATATCATGGATGGTCAGTCCTTGGATCCATAGCTCTGTCAATGAATTTGAGAGTGGTTACATTTCTACCCCACCCTCAGCTGTTCACCTACAAAGTGGTGGGGTGATATTTCAACAGTGACATGCACACGTACTATCTGAGTAAACTGCTTACCTGTGCCACAGTTTTTGCTGCGGGGTCAGCTCAAAAATCACCTGAACATTTATACACAGGGAAGAAAATAGATCAGGGTTTAGGATCACCAAAGTCTATTTGTATGTAATAGAATGCTCAGTGATCTACTCACAGGCTCATACTGAATGCCATTTGATGTTATCATAGTCTCTGCCAGGTCCAGAATGTCTGCACCCACATCTGAAACAGCACACCAACTCAATCTTTAGCTCTAGGGGGTTGTGGGGGAAATTATACAGTACATCATAACACATTAATTATGCCCAAAATATGAAGGCCAACATTTCATGAATGATTCCAATAAATAATATGTGATAAGGTTGAATACTTACGTTGGCAT